>NC_044049.1:20660094-20785094 GCF_902167405.1 Gadus morhua | reverse complement strand
GAGAGCGAGAGAGAGAGAGAGAGAGAGAGAGAGAGAGGAGGAGAGAGAGAAAGGCAGCAAGGAGGAGAGAGAGAAAGGCAGCAAGGAGGAGAGAGAGAGAGAGACAGAAAGAGAGAGAGAGGGAGAGGGAGAGAGAGAGAGAGAGAGAGAGAGAGAGAGAGAGAGAGAGAGAGAGAGAGAGAGAGAAAGAGAGAGAGAGAGAGCAAGAGAAGGGCAGTGAGGAGGCAGCAAGGAGGCAGCGAGGAGGGAGAGAGGAGGAGAGAGAGCCATTACTAGAATATTTATGACATCATTGTATTGAGATTTAACTCCGCTCAGTCACATGGGCGGTCGGAGCGTGTCTGAAACGAGGGCCGGATGCAGAAGGCGTTATAAAGCTCCGCCCTGCAGGTCTCCTGATCGGCCAATCAGGGCCCGGTCTCCTGATCGGCCAATTAGGGCCAACCTCCTGATCTGCCAATCAGGGCCCGGCCTCCTGATCGGCAAATCAGGGCCAGTTCTTCTGATGAGCCAATCAGGGCCCGGTTTTCTAATCAGCCAATCAGGGCCCAGCCTCCTGGGGCGTGGTACCACCACATGCCACAGGTCGGAGCAGACCTTCTTCATTGGTTTTATGGCCTTGCCCCGGGATGCGGACATTGGGGTTTGACCCGAAACCTTCAAACACCCTGAAGCACTTCGCTCCGAGACTGAATAAATCTATAATCTAATATGTAAATATAAGCATCATATAAAAGCAAAAGGTGGCTGCACACTGACTCCTGTCTGGGGTCAAAAGGGCCGGTCTGACCTCTACACGCTGACCTCTGACCTTTGTCTGGGGTCAAGGGGCGGGCCCCGCCTCTCAGCGGGGAACAGAGCAGGCCAGAGATAAACATCTGGGTTGTAAAAAGAAGAAGAGAACAAAGGAGAGGAATCTGATCTGATAAGACCAGCAGCTGAAGACGACAGGAATTCTACGGCACGGAATTGCCGACACTCTTCGGAATTTCTGGTTGAACATCAGAAAGATAAAACAGCCAGTAGCCAAAGGGAGAGCCAGGGACGGTCAGGTGATCAAAGGGGGCGTGGTTTGGAACACGACCTGATCAACAAGACTGGTTCATTCAGCCGAACAAAGCAGAACTTAGACCTGGAGGGACATACTGACAGACAGATGGACAGTCATCCATACGCTGATGCACAGAGGTCCTCACAGAGGTCCTCAGTCACAAACAGGAAGAAGAAACGCACCTGCAGGTCAGGGGTCAACAAGGGGTCATCACGGGGCCACAGGTGGAAACCGCACTCCGCAAATACGTCGAATGAGAAGCAGCTGCTTCGGACAGAGAGACCTTGTGTGTTTGTGTGTGTGTGTGTGTGTGTGTGTGTGTGTGTGTGTGTGTGTGTGTGTGTGTGTGTGTGTGTGTGTGTGTGTGTGTGTGTGTGTGTGTGTGTGTATGTCAATGTGTCTGTGTGTGTGTCTGTGTGTGTATGTGTGTGTGTGTGTGTGTGTGTGTGTGTGTGTGTGTGTGTGTGTGTGTGTGTGTGTGTGTGTGTGTGTGTGTGTGTGTGTGTGTGTGTGTGTGTGTGTATGTAGCTATTGATCTATGTAAGAGTGTGTATTTCCGGTAATGCAACATATTCATGAATTTGTTTTAGTGGCTCAGGGCACTAATAGACTAATATATAATTACATTGATGGATATATTAGTTAAAGAATGTTGAGGTGGTCAGGAATGAATATTGTGAAAATGCACCACATCTCCCCGGCCGGTCTATCCAGTACATTAACTCATCTGCATGTCATGCGACAGCAGTCAGTTGGAATGTAAAAGGTAGAGCTGCCAACGTAAGCGCTTTAAGAAAACAGAGAGCGAATCAGATGGACAACCTGCTCTCAGTCTCGCTTCCTCACGGCCTGCGAGCCGTGCGAGCCGTGCGACAGACCCCCTCTCCACCCTGACCCCGTCCCCCTCTACACCCTGAGAGGCCGTCCCAACGTGAGCCACAGGGCAGGCCGTGTTGCCAGATTTGGCCAAATTTCTCGCCCAAACTGGGAACACTGCAAGGCCGCCATTGTGGCGCTGCGCTCGGAGCCGTGGAACCACCAGACAGCTTTAATTAGCACGCCCCCCCACCCCACAAAGCCCCCTCCCCCCCAGTGTTCCCCTCGTTCCTGGGCCGGGGGCTGCATGCTCACGGCGTCTTTATCTGATCCCACACAGAGGGGGCGGGGCCGACAGGGTGCTGGACGCCCCGCCGCTGACAATGCTTTTGTTTCAGTAAAATAAACCGGTGGGCAGAGCGGGCAGCGGCAGAAAGAAGAGGGCAGAGAACACGCTGTTCGCTTGTTCTGCCCTGCTGCACCAACCGGGGGGGTGGAGCACGGCCTCGGGGGGGGGGGGCTCTTCCCCAGCCCACCCCCCAGGGTTCCCGGGGGGGTCCTTGTGGTGTTTTTGACAAGGGACTAAATCGTTGATTCCATCCTGTGTGTAAACTCTGCTGTGGTCTGAACTCCGGTCTGAAGGCTCTATGAGCGGCGGGGAGGTCTGTCCTCCCCCCGCCTCACTTACCCCCGACAGGCGGCTATGTGCCAAACATGTCGTCGCCCGATCGGACGGAGCTGCGGATTGGGAAGCAAACCACGACCCCGCATCCATCTCTCGAGACCAGCTGGGAACCCCGGTACTAATGACATCAGGGGATCAGAAGGGAGACCAAGGGTCCAGCGGGTCAGAACAGAGACCAGGGGGTCAGAAGAAAGACCAATGTCAGAAGGGAGACCAAGGGTCCAGCGGGTCGGAAGAGAGATCAGGGGTTCAGAAGAGAGACCTGCTGGTCTCTCCTCTGACCCGGCTGTCTCTGGTTTCTCTTCTTACCCCCTGGTCTCTCTTCTGACCCTCTGGTCTCTCTTCTGACCCCCTGGTCTCTCTTCCGACCCTCTGGTCTCTCTTCTGACCCCCTGGTCTCTCTTCTGACCCTCTGGTCTGTCTTCTGACATTCTGGTATTTCCTCTGACCCCCTGGTCTCTCTGCTAACCCGCTGGACCCCTGGTCTCTATTCTGACATGCTGGTCTCTCTTCTGACATGGTGGTCTCTCTTCTCAACCGCTGGTCTCTCTTTTGACCCCCTAGTCTCTCTTCTGAGACACTTGTCTCTGGTCTCTCTTCTGACATGCTGGTCTCTCTTCTGACCCCCTGGTCTCTCTTCTGACCCGCTGACCCCTGGTCTCTCTTCTGACCCCTGGTCTCTCTTCTGGCCCGCTGGACCCTTGGTCTCCCTTCTGACCCCCTCGGTCCCTCTTCTAATTTAAAGGCTGATTTTTTGGTTTGTTTTTTGGTTAAGCAGGTTTTAAATGTGGATTTGGATTTGAAAAGACAAGACTAATTTAATAAAACAAATGTTTTATTAAATTATTAAACATTTGTTTTAATTTCTGCCTTCTATAAAAAAAAGCAAGTATGCCTCTGCCTCATAGGCGTTCAATTGAGTTTGCCTAACAGCTTGTAAGGGTTTAAAATATTTTTTAATTGCAATGTTATTACAATTACATTGTATTACGATGACAATTGTATTAGTTGCTTTATTTAGAGTGTAGGATATTAATTCACGTATTAGGTTTGATTGCTAAAGGCCCCATCCCCGTTCTTAAAGAACAAGCCATTTATTTATCTTCACAATAATATGCATGCTTAAAACCTGAAACGTAAAACGTGTATTAAAGGCCGACTTTACGCACTCAATAAAGGCAGCCAATTAATTATTAATTAGCATAAAGGAATGCAAAATATAATTGTCTAGATATTATAAGACTATAAAGAAAACAGAGAAATGTAAGCTTTTATAAAATAAAACCGTCCACACCAAGATAACGAGGTAGATCATGTGCGTTGGTACAACGTCCATCGTAACAAATAGTGCCAATAGTTCCCACAAAAAACGAACCGTTTCGTTCACCCAAAACAATTTCCAGGCCTTCATTTAAAGCATGCATTCACGTAACGACTGGACTGGGAGTGAACGTTGACAACCTACACCGTAGGTGATCCGGAAGACTGCGAATGCGTGGATGATCGTGTTGAGGTGACTGCGACTGGATGCATCTCCTTATGGTTAACCGGCCAGGACCCCATCACCGATTTAAAATGTTTTGCCTCTATGTGTGTGTGTGTGTGTGTGTGTGTGTGTGTGTGTGTGTGTGTGTGTGTGTGTGTGTGTGTGTGTGTGTGTGTGTGTGTGTGTGTGTGTGTGTGTGTGTGTGCGTGCGTGCATGCATGCATGCATGCATGCATGTATGGATGGATGGATGGATGGATGGATGGATGGATGGATGGATTTATGTATGTATGTATCCCCCATTCTGCGTTCCTCATAAACATTTCTTCCTTAGGCCTATACTAATTAAGAAGTTTTTCCGTGCCCTCTGGGGGGCTAGGGTCGGAGGGGCATTCATATATGGCTTGTTCAACCCTTTCAGACTGTACTTGTGATTAAGGCCGATACAAATACAATTGAATTGCATTGAACCGTAAAACGGTAAGGAGTGAAATGATGAGGTTTCGCTTACCGACGCAGTCGTTGGCCTCGCGGGCGGTGGCGCGCTGCCAGGGCCGGTCGTAGTGGAACGGCTTACATCGGTCGCACTCCGGCCCCGCCGTGTGGTGCTTGCACTCGCACACCAGGTTTCCGTCACGGTCCCGCACGCACTTGGACGCGTGGCCGTTGCACTTGCAGCGGCCGCCCACCTGCAGGTCCGACACAGCGTAAAAGTACGAGTCGCGCGCCAGCTCCGAGTCGTCCTCGTTCTCGTCCCCGAGCGTGTGTAGCCGGCTGAACGTCACCTTGACGTCCGTGGCCGTCACCCAGTCCTGCAGCACCGGCGAGTTGTCGAAGTCGTGCGCCGAGGGTCTGCCGTCCAGCGTGCTGAAGGCGATCAGCCCCCCGGTCAGCGGGTGCCGGTCGGTGTGGGAGTCGGTGCAGATGGCCTCCTGCTCGTTCTGCTTGGTGATGCTCGCCTTGTTCTGCCGCCCGAACATCTTCTTACACTGCGTGGAGTAGAACTGGAACGGCACCCAGGACTTGCCGTAGTCCATGGACTTGAAGATGGCCATGGACTCGGGCCGCGGCGAGCAGAACTGGAGGCTCACGTACGTCACCTCGAACTTCTTCCCCAGCGACAGCGTGAGCGTGACATTGTGCGGGAACTGCACGAAGTTCTCGGAGCGCCAGCAGGTCAGGTTGTGCGGGTTGTTAAGGTCAGTGAGGTAGGCCGGCGGGTGCGCCTTCTTTGGATCCTCCGCGTCGCACGTGTGGCACTCCCGCGTCCTCTCCTCCTCCTCCTCTTCCTCTTCCTCCTCTTCCTCCTCTTCCTCCTCGGGGCCCTTCTCCGCCGCCACGCAGTAGCGCGCAGCGGGGCTCCCGCAGGTGCTGGACACGCGCACGTCCTTGCCGAACGCGGAGTTGACGAAGTCCGGGATGCAGCGGCGGGGGGTCCCGTTCTCGTCGTAGCAGGGGTCCGGTGGAGAGGACTGCGCGGCGAACATGCTGAGGCCGTAGCCGCCGCGCGCCGCCCTGCCAAGCAGCACCGCCGTCACCAACGGAACCCAGAGCCGCCACACGGAGAGCATCTCGGACCACCGTCTTCCGGTCCCGAGGAAGATGGGAAGAGATTAGATATTAATATAGAAATTAAACCGCCGCGGCTTGAACATTTGAGTTTAAAAATATGAAAAACGAGCGACTTATATTTTTGAACAACAACGAATGCAATCATTGAGTCATTAGTAAGTAGAGCGAGATTCCATCAGAGTAAAGCATTCACATTTAAAGATCCAAAAGCAATATAATATAATGATATAACTTACGAGGAAACTCCAAGAGAAACACTGTCTCCGAGTCACAGTTCAAACCGAAAAGAAAGTGAAGAAACTACAAAACCCTTTCCGTTCACACTCTTTCGGATTAACTCTTCTGAATTAAATCTCCTTAAAAAAAATCCAAAATATGGATGATGGCAAAGCACCAACTGGTAGTGCGTCTCCTCACTCAGTCACACCTCTGGCACCTCCAGCGACTGCTGTCCCATCCCCTCTCTGCCTCCCTCCCCTCTCCGCGCTCCCTCCCCTCTCCACGCTACCTCTCTGCGCGTCCTCCCCTCTCTACGCGTCCTCCCCTCTCGGCGCGTCCTCCCCTCTCGGCGCGTCCTCCCCTCTCTGCGCTCCCTCTCTGCGCTCCCTCCCCTCTCTGCGCTCCCTCTCTGCGCGTCCTCCCCTCTCTGCGCTCCCTCTCGCGCTCCCTGCATGCGCTCCCTCACTGCGCTCCCTCTCCGCTCTTCCTCTCCGCGCTCCCCTCTCCGCGCTCCCTCGCTGCGCGTCCTTCCGCAGCCCGGCAAGCCTCCCAGAGAGCGTGTGGACATAGAGTGGAAACAGCGCCGCTTGCCGGCCAACTCTGGTCATTACACCTCCCTGCGCCCTATCGTCTGTATAGTATTTGTTAGTATTGAACGTAACAAAGTACGGCAATTAATAAAAGATATTTTAACCAATAAACAAGGGTGGTCAATTTAGGAACAGGCCTTTGTTAACATAGGCTGGACCAGTAGGTCTGTCTCTCGGGCACTGATTACGCACAACACGTCACGTTACCAGGGCGGCATATGGTCTGCCAAAGGTACAGGCGCAGGTTATGAAGGCGCCATGCTGAACTATTCCGATGAATGGTGTGCAATGCTGTGCATTATCTCCTTCTGTTTATTGTGATACGCATGAGGTAGACTACTGAAGCCCAACTGACAACCGGTTTGATAACCAAAACAAATGGGAGATAGCGGAATCGGAACAGAGCGTTGAGAAATGAGGTCCTACAAATGCGACGTTCAAAAGTTAAGTATCAAAACCAAATGTACTCCTGAAGTGTATATCTGTGGTGAATCAAAGGTCAGTGGAATAATTTAAACCAATCAGGACACCTGAGTGTAGCACTGATGGAATAATTAAATATTACTTTGCATATGAAAGCCTGTTAAAGCCCAGAGGGGAATGTAATGTGAGGTAGGACCAGGGTCCTACCTCACACACCGAGTACCAACGTATCAAACATTATTTTACGAATTTGAATTAATCAATTGAATTGTTTAGGGTTTTGAATTGCATTAACCTAATATACATTCAAGATATTCATTATAGTAGAGAGGTTAAGAAAAGTCTCTTTCTAGTTTTCTACTGCTTGTGTTCATAAGGTTTATCCTCTTGTGTCTTCAGGTCAAACACCAGGGTTATGCTGAAGTATCTTCTAACACCATTTAGTCTCCAGCAGCCTGCCCAGACAACAGTTAGCAGTCGTGAAATAAAATGTACATTTAGGGCGTTTAGACGCTGTTATCCAAAGCGACTTACAATAAGTACATTTGTAAGAAGAAAGAGAAACAACAATATATCTCTGTTGGTACCTTAAGGATGTTCATAGAACCAAGTGCCAAGCAGTAACACTCACTAGGTTGACCCATTCCCCGTAGACACCAGAGATAGCTAGGATAAGGTGCCACATAATGCTACTGTTGCTATGGGGGGGGGTTGCTATGCAGTGTCGAGGAGAAGACATCTCCGAACAAGTCTGCAAAAAACAGCTCAGAGTGATTCTTTATGAATCTTTAGGAGGTCCCAGAAACACACCGACATGAGGACAATGGGGGGCGTCGACCGTCACACAGCAGCCAATCAGGGAGAGTAATGAAGTCAAGGAGGAAGAGCAGGCAGTCCATCTCAAGGGTAGCAGATATTAACCACACACACACACACACACACACACACACACACACACACACACACACACACACACACACACACACACACACACACACACACACACACACACACACACACACACACACACACACAAACACACAAAAACAGAAGCCGCCCACACACACACACACACACACACACACACATACATTCACAAACACACACACACACACACACACACACACACACACACACACACACACACTCACACACACACACACACACACACACACACACACACACACACACACACACACACACACACACACACACACACACACACACACACACACACAGACACAAGCTTGCACGCATGCACCCTCACACATGCATACAGTCTCACACACACATTGACACACCCAGGCAGACATACACACACAAAGGCACAACCACACACATTCACACACACACACACACACACACACACACACACACACACACACACACACACACACACACACACACACACACACACACACACACACACACACACACACACACACACACACACACAACCCATACACTTGCTGTCGGATGTGGTTCTCTCTGTACCCTGTCGGTGAACAATAATCTGTGGTTGTAAATATATAGGTAACCTCCCAGCCTGTCACCCTGTGAACAGGTCTGATCTCTGCTCTCCTCAGCGCTGGGATCTGTTCATTCATGTGTGAACTCATCTGAGGCGTAAGAGGGACGGAAACACATGAAATGGAGAAGCAGAGTCCTCTCTTCTTCTGCTTTCAACCGTTCCTCTCCGGCCAACGTGTCGACAGCCCGTGACTCACGTCTGGAGGAAGCGATGACTCGGGGGCTTCGGGCTCGCTGTGAACATTAAGTCTCTGCATCGCTGGCCGACGGCAGGAAGGACCGCGCTGAAGGAAACAGGTTATTTTGGTGCGACGGACATAAGGATAAGTTGTTGTGTTCAGAGCTTGCACTGCACTCGCTCTGCCTGTTCTGCCCAGAGCAGGGTTTGGATCCCAGTCTAGGTTCAGGTCTGGGTCTGGGTCTGGATCTGGTTCAGGGTCTGGGTCTGGGTCTGGGCCTAGGTCAGGGTCTGGGCACCCAGCCTACGGGCCATGTGAGATGGAGCTGAGCTCGTGCACAGAGGACCGGATCCACCATGCCCTCCAGCGGTGCCTTGCGGGCCTGCACCGCGACGCCCCCAACCAGGACTTCTGGAACGGTGAGTCTCGGACCTCGAGGTGAGGAGAGAAAAGCGATTGCTCATCTTTCAACAGACTATACATACCTGGAGCAATGCATGCAGCAATGAAGGAATGAATGAGTGAAATGAATGCTGAGCGACTAACAAACAAACCCCAGCACTGCATGTCGGGCTCGACCGTTGCTAATCTGCTGTTGCAACACAACACCCAAATGGGAATCGAAAGCTCTGTGACAGGAAGACACGCTGACAACAGCAGAGACAGAGGGGTGTGCGGCTGTGTAGTTGTGTGTGTACATGCATGTGTGTAAATGTGTGTTCACGTGTCTGGGCTTCTGTGCGTGTGCCTCCGTGTGTGTGTGTGTACATGTGTCTGTGTGTATGTTTGTGTGTGCAAGTGTCTGTGTGTACATGTGTCTGTGCTCCCATGTGTGTCTCTGTTTGTGCATGTATGTGTCTATGCTTTCATGTGTGTGTGCCTCCATGCGTGTGTCTGTGTGTGCACATGTGTGTGTAACCCCTGTGTGTGTCTGTGTGTGTGTGTGTGCGTGTGTGTGTAACCCCTGTGTGTGTCTGTGTGTGTGTGTGTGTGTGTGTGTGCGTGTGTGTGTAACCCCTGTGTATGTGCACATGTGTGTGTGTAACCTCTCTATGTGTTTGTACATGCGTGTGTAACCCCTCTGTGTGTGTGTGTGTGTACATGTGTGTGTACATTTGTGTGTAACCCCTCTGTGTGTGTGTGTTTGTGTATGTCCGTGTGTGTGCGTGTACATGCGTGTGTAACCCTGTGTGTGTGTGTGTGTGTGTGTCCATGTGTGTGTGTGTGTCCATGTTTGTGGGTGTCCAGCCGGTCTGAGTCTGAACCGTTGGGGTCTGGAGGAGCTTCTGAGAAGGGAGGAGAAGAACTCAGTGATCCTGCTGCAGCACCTCCTCACCAAGACCCAGGAGGTAACACCACCCAAACACCACCCTAAAAACACCACCCTAACACCACCACCCTAACCCCACCTCTCTAACACCACCCTAACACCACCACCCTAAAACCACCTCCCTAACACCACCTTAACACCACCACCCTAACACCACCCTAACACCACCACCCTAACACCACCTCCGTAACACCACCTCTCTAACACCACCCTAACACCACCACCCTAACACCACCTTAACACCACCTCCCTAACACCACCCTAAATCCACCACGCTAACACCACCCTAACACCACCCTAACACCACCTGAACACCACCTCCCTAACACCACCCTAACACCACCACCACACCATCCCCCCCCTAACACCCCCACCCTGCAGCACCTCCTCACTAAGCCCCTGGAGGTGAGGGGGTCCCCTCAACACCTAACCAACAGCCCCCTCTATCTACGGGTTGGATGTTAGAGAACATCCAACCCGTAGATACATAACCTCAATGAACCTCATTAACATTTTGCACTTTTGCACTTTCTAAGTTATGCATATTCTTATACCTTTATTATTAAATGATATTTTAAAAGATTGTCCTTTTTACTAGAATGTAAGTGGCAGCTCACTGGGAGGTGACTGGGAGGTACCTGGGATGTAACTTTGAGGTAGCTGGGAGGTATCTGGGAAATGAGCAGGAGTTGACTGGTAGCAGTAAGTGGTCTGTATCTCCAGGTGTTGGAGTCCAGTCAGTATGAGCTGGTGGTGCCTCTGACCCTGCTGTTCTCCTCCACCCTCCTCGAGGTGAGCCTCCTCCCTCACCCCACCCCCATATTACACCAACATGTACAATAAAAGTACTTTTATTTTGTAATTCTTTGTCTGCATCCTGCTCACAGAGATAAACCGGCATTTCATTTTGGTTCTTCATTTAAATAGGCTACTGTGCATTTTATTCTTGAATATTTGCTGACATTCAATTCATACACATTTAAATACAAATATATATATTTATGAAGGTGATAATAAGCATCCTTTATTTTTATGTATTTTATGTTAATATTTATTTAATTTTATTTTGAAAGGTGTATTAGCTAACCACTTCCTGTGCTCCCCCAGACCTCCCATTGGGTTCCAGAAGGTTCAGTTCTCCAGAAAGCCTACAGCCTGTTCCACAGCTTCCTGTCGTGGCCCCAGCCCTGCAGCTTGGCCTCCAGGCGGCTGCTGAAGGTGCTCTCCACGGAGCTCCGCGCTCCAGGTAACGATCAGACCTCACACTCAGCCAACAGGTGGTCGACCTCATCGTGACCGCAAGTCAGCCCAGGTCATCAGGACTCAGTTCCTCACAGCTGTACCCGGTACACCTGCTGGTATACGTGCAAATGTTGATCAGGTTAAAATGGAAGAACTTGTGGTCACAATTAGGTACACTGTAGCTCATAGTGACAAATTCCTCCATTTTCCAAATCTTCCATTATTAGTTCCAACCAGATAAACATCTCCATGTAAAATATCAGTTCCTCAAGGGTGAAAATATGCAAATATCTCTGCTTGAATATCTACCTATCTGCATATTTATATCTCATTAGTCAGCGTTCTCCTGCGACCCTAATGCATCACACACGCCCGATGGGCTCTTGACCTAAGGTTGGGAACCCAAGGGGTTCCCAGCCTTAGTTCCCAACAATCTTTGATCCCCTTTCCAACGGAAGGGGATCAAAGAGCCCCAGTGAACACACGGCAGACATGAATTCACACTCTCTGACCCCGTAAACACCCGTTACAGAGTCTCACACTTTACCAATTACAATTACAATTCTGTCATTGTGTGTATTGGTTAATACACACAATGACACACCGGCAGAGTCAACCATGAAAGGTGACAGCAAGGGTTAGGGTTAGTGTCTTGCTCAGGGACACATCAACACTCAGCTAGGAGGTGTTGGGGATCGAACTAGCAACCTTTCGGTTACAAGACAACTGCTCTACCTCCTGAGCTAAGCCAACCAAGGGGCCGTGTGTTATAGACTGAGACCAGAGTCCTAACATGTGGTGCATGGATGAATTCATGTGTGTGTCTCCAGGTATCTCTTTTCAGAGGCTGGTGAGAGAAGAGCAGTGGCTGAATTCAGGGAACCACCACGCTAAGACCATGTGAGATATGAGATCAGTGTGTGTGTGTGTGTGTGTGTGTGTGTGTGTATGTGTGACTACCTAGTGTGTGTGTGTGTGTGTGTAGTGTGACTAACTAGTGTGTTTGTGTTTGTGTGTGTAGTGTGGCTACCTATTGTGTGTGTGTGTGTGTGTGTGTGTGTGTGTGTGTGTGTGTGTGTGTGTGTGTGTGTGTGTGTGTGTGTGTGTGTGTGTGTGTGTGTCCATGTTAATTTGTATTTGTGGGTGTGTGTGTGTTGAATCATTCCAACACATGCGTGGATGTTCTGTATACTTTTTTCTATGTTTGTGTGGGTTCCCTTTGTTTGAACACATGCCGGTGTGTGTATGTGTGTGTGTGTGTGTGTCTGTGTGTGTGTGTGCAGCACGGTGCTGCTGGGTGGCGGGGGGGAGGCTGGGCCCCCAGACGTCCGGGCCCTCTCCGACCACCTCCAGCGGGGGGGGATGACCCCGCGGGCCGCCGCTGTCCACCTTGTCTCCCACGCCGTCCGGGCATCGCTAGGCAACGCGTATGCCCCGCGGCGGCTCCAAGCCGCGCTGCAGGTGAGCTGACTGCTCCATGCCTGGTCACCTCTCTGACCTTGACCCCCAGGACTGGTCTCATCTCTCTCTCCTTTCTCTCCTCTATCCTCTCCTCTCTCTCCCCTCTCTCCCCTCTCTCCCCTCTCTCCTCTCCCTCCTCTCTCTCCCTGACCACCAGAACTGGGTGTTGCTTGACGTTTGTCTATTGATCTTCTGTGAGCGATGGTTCTCCTCTTTCTTTCTTCTCTTTCTATATCTGGTTGTGTGATGTAATGTGTTGGAGCAGAGTGTTTTTTCTTGTCCAGTGAATGTTCCAGATGATTAGTGTCTCTGGATAGGTTCTGGTTCTTAAATAGAACTTAAACCTTAAATGGGGAATTCGAGTGTACAGCTTCAAACCAGTGCTGTGATGAATCCCGGTCTGCAAAACCCAGAAATATTGGACCGTCATCTCCTCTGTCCGAGATCTGAATTCTGGAAACAGCAGCAATGACGTCATTGGTCCATCTGTTCTGGGATTTCTCCCAACATAACTCTCTCTCTCTCTCTCTCTCTCTCTCTCTCTCTCTCTCTCTCTCTCTCTCTCTCTCTCTCTCTCTCTCTCTCTCTCTCTTTCTCTCTCTCTCTCTCTTTCCTCAGGCCAGAGGAGATGAGGAGCTGCAGGAGGTGCTCGCCGTGGTGACGGACAGCATGGAGATGGCCGCTTCCTCAGGGGCGCAGCCTGAGACCGCCAGGCGGGCTCTCATGGGGCAGATGGAGCAGCTAGCCCGGAGCCTCGGGCTAGGTAGCTCCCAGGCTAACGGCGGCGAGGTCAGCAAAGGGTCGCCTCGCAGCGCCGATAACCTCTCTGGAGAAGGGGACAAAAGTGAGGATGATGAAGAACGGGATGAGTTCTGCAATATGTAACAAAGATGGAGACGAAGCTGCTTCGGTTATTTTATGCATTTCAAGGCTCTTGTTGAGGATTTAGGTAGGTTACCAAGGTATCACTCGGTCCCAGTTACAGCCAATCAGAAAGAGCCGTTGCATTTGCTCGCCGTTTGCTCGCCGAGAGTCGCGACTGAACATTCCTAAAATACTTTGAAAAGAGGATGAGACGTGTTCTGCTGAACTCCTCCTCCTTCTCCTCCTGCTGTCTGCATGGAATAGCAGGAGGCGGTGAACTTAACAAAAGTCACTTCACTCAATGTCAACTGAGGGTTTGATTGTTTCTTCAGGTCCTGAGGATGTGCTCCAGCTGCCGTTTGCCAAATGCCACGTGTGTCCCTGGGAGAAAGACAACTTTGGTAATGAGACCACGTTTCTTCTCTCCAGATACAGATTAGATTAGACTCTACAGACACTGGTTGATCATTGAGGAAAGGATTTGTTCAGCTCAAGCCAGAAGTTGAAGTAAATGTCATTAGGAAGCAGACAGGGTTAGGGCCTCTTGCTAGAGGACTGCGGACAGTGGGGAACAAACCCAGAACATTCTGGCTGAGAGTCGACCCCCTGTTACTTCACTTAGCACTACTACAGATAGTTACAGTGCTGAGCTGTAGAGCAGATCAGGTTATTCTCTGTCTCTTCTGCTTAGACAGCGTTCCGTCCTTTAGTAAAAGTGCATCTCCTCTTCCTCCAGATAATCTGAGCTCCATCCTGGCCAACGTTGTCCACCACGACCTGGCGCCCGACCTCTACTACGACTCAGAGGAGGAGCAGGAGGAGGAGGAGGGGGAGGAGGAGGAGGAGGGGGGGAGGAACGGAACGGACGACACGGCGGTCCGAGGGGAACCGGCTGAAACCGGCCGGAGCAAGAAGGAGGCCCGGCCGAACCGGTTCTCCAGCGGCTCCTCGTCCTCCCGGGATTCGGGGCTGTCCTCCAGCTGGTCTGTCCCGTCGCGCTCGCCCCGGTCGTCGGGCGTTGACAGCGACCTCACCGGGGAGGTCGTGGAGACGGATGACGGCTCTGCCTCCGGCACGGCGGCGGCGGATCGAAGGAAGCCCAAGAAGAAGTCTCATTCGCTGCTGAGGGTGGAGCGACTGTCCCTGATGTTCAAGACCCCTCGCAGCCCCACGGCTGGCCGCCGGCCAATCAGCACGGGGGCCGACGGGACCCTCGGGGCCGATCCCCCCAACAGCCCCCGCTTCAAACGCTCCAAGTCCCTCCCCCGCCAGGTCAGTGACACGCTTAGGTCACATCTTACTGCATTACAACTCTATTTATCTTATTATTACATTAACATTTACAATCAGGCCCCTTCGCCGACGCTTTTATCTGAAGAAAGAGAAACAACATTATATCTCTGTGGGTACTGTAAGGATGTTCACAGAACCAAGTGCGAAGCACTGACACTCACTAGATTAACCCATTCCCCGTGTACAACACAGATAGCTAGGATAAGACACTACACAATGCTAGGTACTATGGTAAGTGCCAGGACGTACAACATACAGTAAGTGTGTGGGAGGGATTATGATTCTCCACCCTGATTCGACCCCCGGTGAGACTAACCCGTGTTCAGGTGCGCAACCCCGCCCGCAGCCCCCGCACCCCCCCCGCCCCCCCGCCGGGGGACCGTCCCGTGTGTGTCCGGCGCCGCCCCATCCTGAGCTGCGATGAGGCAGAGGGGGAGGAGCCCCCGAGCCACACCCTGGTGCGGGTGGTGGTGCTGGGGGGCGACCGGGAGCTGGGGCGCCTGGCCCGGGCGTACGGCCGCCTGCAGCGCAGCGAGCGCAGGACCCCCAGGCTCACCCGGAGGTGCCGGCTCCAATTCTTCTTCGTCCCGGCCAGGAGGCCGATGGGGGAGGGGCCCGCGCCGGGCGACGGCCCGACGGAGGCTCCGCCCCGGGCCACGCCCACCTCGGTGAGGACGGGGGCAGTGGGAGGAGCATATGCTGTTGTCATGGAGATAAGGGTTATGACGTTATCCTTGTACACTGAGCTCTGTTCCATCGGTGTTCGACATAAACGTGTTGGATTAGATCAGAACACTGATCACCTTCAATCAGTCATGAACAGGATTCAATGCTAACTCAATGGGTAAAGGGGGGTGTCATAAATATTTGGCCTAGAAAAGCCCTTTGAGACTGCAATGGTGATTAAGGGCTATACAAATAAAATTGAATTAAATTGAATTTAATTGAATTAAACCGGATTCAGTCCTAAACCGGATTCAATGCTTAACTTAAACTATTCCTAAACATCAGTAATTCAGTTTTACGTTATATGATCCCGTTCAATTCTGACTTGCCAATAAAGAAAATTAAACCTTTGGATCCAACCGCCCCCCCCCCCCCCAACTGAGCCCCCCCCGGTCTCTGCCCCCCAGGATCCCCCCGGACCCCCACAGCAGGAGGCCTCCACCGACATGGCCCACCTCCTGGGGCTCATGGACCCCTGGTACCAGCGCAGCGTCCTGAGCCTGCTCAGCCTGTCCTCCACCATCCTGTACCAGGTAGACCACGTAGACCAGGATCTGAACCAGGTAGACCACGTCCTGAACCTGGTAGACCACGTCCTGTACCTGGTAGACCACGTCCAGGACAGGACCTGGTCTACCTGTACTGAGTAGACCAGGTCCTGTACCAGGTAGACCGGGTAGACCAGGTCCTGTACCAGGTAGACCAGGTAGACTACGTCCTGTACCGGTTAGACCAGGTAGACCAGGTCCTGTGGCAGGTAGACCAGTTAGACCAGGTAGACCAAGTCCTGTACCAGGTAGACCAGGTCCTGTACCAGGTAGACCAGGTAGACCAGGTCCTGTGGCAGGTAGACCAGTAAGACCAGGTAGACCAGGTCCTGTACCAGGTAGACCAGTAAGACCAGGTAGACCAGGTCCTGTACCAGGGAGACCAGGTAGACCAGGTCCTGTACCAGTTAGACCAGGTCCTGTACCAGGTAGACCAGGTCCTGTACCAGGTAGACCAGGTCCTGTACCAGTTAGACCAGGTAGACCAGGTCCTGTACCAGTTAGACCAGGTCCTGTACCAGGTAGACCAGGTCCTGTACCAGTTAGACCAGGCCCTGTACCAGTTAGACCAGGTCCTGTACCAGGTAGATCCATCGGTTCCTGTACCAGATAGACCAGGTAGACCAGGTCCTGTACAAGTTAGACCAGGTCCTGTACCAGTTAGACCAGGTCCTGTACCAGGTAGACCAGGTAGACCAGTTCCTGTAGTTCCTATAAGTTACTTTAAATTTCAGGTAGCTTGAGGAGACCATGCTTCCTGAAATCAACACCTATCACAATGCCTGCGAAATGTACCAGGTGGTATATAATATGAACACCTAGTACTTACTAGTACTAAATAGTACTAACTAACTAAGTTACTCTAGAGCAACTAAATGATATCGTTAGACCACCTACTTCTGAAACCCTCAGAGTATAGTCTTTTTATGTGATGCGTTGTGATGTTTACGGTTTTGTGTGTTCCGTTTCCTAGACTACAGCGACCACAGACGATGAGGTCACAGGAAGCAGCAGCATGGATCGTCTCCCCCTATTGGCTGACCTGCTGCTGTACTACTGTAGACATGCCCACCAGCCAGCCCTGCTGCAGCTCTACAGGGCAGAGGTCAGAGGGCAGACACACACACATACACACACACACACACACACACACACACACACACACACACACACACACACACACACACACACACACACACACACACACACACACACACACACACGCGCGCACACACACACGCACACACACACACACACCTGCATTCTTCACACAACACATGCATTTAACACATGCATACACACACACACAGACACACAGACACACACACACACACACACACAAACACACACACATACACACACACACACACACACACACACACACACACGCAAACACACCTCAGCTGTAAAGATCCACATTGTTTATACATACTGTCAACTAGTTCTTCCAAATCCTCCACCGTTGTGTTTCAAAATAAGAGCGTTGAATTTTCCAAATTGGTCTTCACCGAAATCCTTTCACAACACCATCTACACACACCTGGTCCCTTGAGGGTGACTGGACCCCTGAGGGTGACTGGACCCATGAGTGTGACTGGACCCCTGAGTGTGACTGGACCCCTGAGGGTGACTGGACCCCTGAGTGTGACTGGACCCCTGAGTGTGACTGGACCCTTGAGGGTGACTGGACCTCTGAGTGTGACTGGACCCCTGAGTGTGACTGGACCCCTGAGTGTGACTGGACCCCTGAGGGTGACTGGACCCCTGAGTGTGACTGGTCCACTGAGGGTGACTGATCTTTCTGTGTTCTGCGTTGCTGGTCCCAGTTGACGCTGGCGGGGGGGGGCCGGGTCAGGGAGGTGTTCCTCTACTCTCTGGAGCTGGGAAACACGGCCGGAACCCGGGCGGTGCGGGCCATGGGTCAGTCCCACACACACGCACACGCACACACACACACACACACACACACACACACACATACACACACACACACACACACACACACACACACACACACACACACACACAGACACACACACACACACACACACACACACACACACACACACACACACACACACACACACACACACACACACACACCACTCCCTCCCCCAATGCAGCAGTGTGACATGCGTCCCTCTCAGGCGCGGCCAGCAAGCGGTTCGGTATCGACGGCGACCGGGAGGCGGTCCCACTGACACTGGGCGTGGTCTACAACCAGGTAACCCTCGCTTCCTGTGACTCGCCCCTTCCATCCTGCTCTCTGATTGGACGGCAGTGCTCACGATGGTCACATGTCTCCTGTCCCACCAGGTGTCTGTGGGGGGGAGGGGCCGCTGGACGGATGCGGGGGAGGTGGTCTGCACCTCAATCAACCTCCACAAGGCCTGCAGGAGGCCGGAGCTGGTCGGTACGGGACGCCGTCACATGACCCTCACATGATCATCACATGACTATCACATGACCGTCACATGACCATCATATCCAAATCACATGACCGTCACATGATAATCACATGACCGTCATATGATCATCACATGACCGTAAGATGACCGTCACATGACCGTCACTTGACCGTCACATGACCACCAGGGGGATCAGTGGGGGTCTCAGGGTCTGGTATATTTCGGAATGGACGGATGAAACACCTTTATCCCGTATCTGATCTGATTTAATTTTACTATAATTGACCTAATCTAATCTAGTTCGATCCGATCTTCTCAAACCAATGTAACCCACTCTACTCCAGACCTTGGCGTGGAGAACCTCCTGCTGAGCATGACCGAGGTCCTGAAGAGGCAGTCAACCCGCTCCAAGATGGCGGTCAACCGGGTGAGAGCAACTAATCCCTGATCACTCGTCACTCATCAATCATCCCCTCAGAGTGACAGTGATCTAACCCCCCCCCCCCTCCGGGCTGTGCCCCCCAGCTGTGTGTGTCTGAGGTGCGGGTGGACCGGGTGTGTGTGAGGGGCCGCGGCGGGACCACCTTCGCCGTCTGCCTGGACCAGGATGAGAAGAGGATCATTCAGGGGGTCAGCAGGTACAGACCCACCGTCTCCCCCTCTCTCTATCGCTCTGCCTCTCTCTCTCTCTCTCTCTGTCTATTGCTCTGCCTCTCTCTCTCTTGAGAGAGAGGGATAGACCCATTGAGTACGTCTCTCTCTCTCTCACTATCGACCTGCCTCTCTCTCTCTCTCCCTCTCTGTCTCCCTCTCTGTCTCTCTCTCTCTCTCTCTCTCTCTCTCTCTCTCTCTCTCTCTCTCTCTCTCTCTCTCTCTCTCTCTCTCGCTCTCTCACTCTCTCAATCCCTCCCTCTCTCTCTCTCTCTCCCTCCCTCCCTCCCTCCCTCCCTCTCTCTCTCTCTCTCTCTCTCTAGAGAGAGAGAGAGAGAGAGAGAGAGAGAGAGGGTTTTCCCCCAGATGGCGCTGTGTGTTTAGCGAGTTTTTCCTGAACCCTTCCAGGTGCGACGTCTCCCTCTGCTGTAAACCAGGAAGCAGCGCTGACTGGCTGTCCCACCGGCCACTCCCGGGCCGCGTCAGACCCCTTCACCCCGCCTACTGCTCCATGCTCTGCCTCCCCGTCAACTCCTTCACTGCCTCCCCCCACTGACCCCCCCTACCCCCTGCCGGCTGGGGACGCCTCGGACACCGCTGACCGCCCGGAACACCGTGGACCGTCCGGAACACACCGGACGTTCCTGGAGAACAAGGAACACTCAGAACATCCTGGGAAGGACCGAGAAGGCTCCAGAAAGATCTGGAACGGAACCACACTGGAGAACGTTAGTGTCTGCTGCCAGTCGGTGCTCCGAGGTTCTGGTCGAGTGTTGTTGGAAGTTCATAGTTGGTAGGTGAGAAGAACTTCATGGAGAACATTGGAACGTTCTTGGGAGTTCTGTAGTGTTGGGTTGGAGCTCAGGTCCACTGGGATCCCCTGCTCCTCACCCTCACACTCAGGGAGAGGAAGGTTACCACACCGTAAGCAGTGTTACACTCTAATCTGTCCGTTTAAACTGGACTTCAATCCGTTTCTCTCCTCTTCATCATGGACTTCGGTTTATTTAGCTTTAAGTCATCGGTCTACAAACAAAGAGCCTCGATAAACCTTATTGCCTTCAGAGACATCCCATAATATGCCGTTCATTTAATCTGATTCTGTTCAGCTATATTTGCAGCAAAAGATTTTTTTGTTTGAACAACCGAATGACAGACAAGATTCATTCATACAAGATGCAAAATGTACATTTCGTAATATAAAAGCTAAATTATGTTTAAATTTTAAAGATATAAGGACTAAGCCGTCATGTGATGTTAAAACAATTTAATGTAATGTATTGATAAAGAGGAGAATAGATTTAAGTACTTAACCGTGAGAAGTGGTTTAGGTGTATTTCAAACCGCTAGGGGGCGCTGTTCAGCTACAACCATGAAACGGTTGTACAGAGTCTGATTTCCGAGAAGATACACATACATACGCGCAAATCTTTTGAAACAAATCAAAACATTCCCTAAACTGACCGTTTCATAAAACGAACATGATAATGTGTGCCAAAGTTTCTTAATCTTAATTAACACTTCATACGTGGCTTCAAACTATTATTTCAGTAATGGACTACAGAGGGTGACATGGTTCAGGGATATAAATTATAAATAAGGTACAATAATTATGCAATATTTAACCAGATTCATGTTTCTTCAGCGCATACAGAATTATGACGTTATATTTTAATAGTTAAATGAAGATTTCAAATGGCTATAATTTATCATCATTTGGTGTTCACATATGGCTACTGACTGTATAAATAAATAATTATTATTGTACATTTTTCACTATGAAGATTAAAATACTTATACTTATAAAATAAGAATAAATCATCCCTACTTCCCGATTATATTCTGTTCATCCATGACTCCATTCACACCATGAGACCTTCGCCACGCCAGACCATAATACCTGTCATGTTTACTCTGTAGTCCAGCTGGACTTCCTGCACCAAAGCGGAACTCATGCATCCGGTCCCGTAACGACTTTACGCCCATCCATCATCAATCCCCTGCTCTCAGGGGCCCTCCCCGCCCCGCGGTGTCGCTGTAGACGCACGTCCTGTCTGCGGTGCACACCCAGTACGCACACACAAGCGCAACAGGTGTAACTTCTTCACTAGCAACGATACTTGCAGCGCACAGTAATACATTCACCACCACTTTCCTTTGGGTCAGAATGAACCGCGGACGGTGAGGAGTTTTGGTGCGGCTGCAGAAGTTAACCCGGTAATGTACTTTCACTTCTCTGGAACTTTGAGCGTGACGTGGATCGGTGGGTTCACCTGAGACCAGACAGCTGGCAGGCGGTCCTTCTGCCCCGGGGGCCGGGTCTGCACGGAGATGGAAACCTCCGCAAAGCTCTGATCCAACTCTCAGAAAATCGCTTCTAAACTCAGATGCACTGCTTTGTATATATGTATTTACCTTTTTGTAATAAGCAGTTTAATATACTACAATTTGGGTTACCCCTCACAACCAGATAAAGTATAGCTAACGTAGCATATTATTATTCTGTTGAATCAAATCATGTTGCACATTCATTTCAAGTATTTATAATCTATATTATTTTATAAGCTGAATCAGATCAGTGTAGTACAATATTTACATGTTCAAAGTAAACATCCAACATGTAATACCATGAACACATGAACACATGAACATATCTCCTTCTGTTCTCTATGAAGCTGTAGTCACCAAGCCTCATGTGATCGCTGACTCAGACAAGCAGCCCGGCAGCAGCCAGAGACAACCAGCCAGCCAGCAGCCAGGCAACCAGACAACCAGCCAGCCAGCCAGCCAGCAGCCAGCCAGCAGCCAGACAACCCTATAGCCCACAGCCCCCAGCGCTCTATCCCCCCCAGCTCCCAGCATGAAGCCCCCCCAGCAGGTTGACATCCGGGCGGCGCTCCTCCTGTCCGCCTCCTTCCACTTCCTGTGCAGCGTGGGGCAGGGCTGCTTGCTGCCGTTCCTCACGCTCTACCTCCGGCGCCTGGGCCTGGGCGCTGCCGCCACCGGGGGCGTCATGGCGACCCGCCACCTGACCACATTGCTCTGGAGCCCGCTGGCTGGAGCGCTGACCCGGCGCTACGACAAGAGGCGGCTGGCGGCGGTGCTCTCCCTGGTGGGCTCGGCCGCCATGGCTCTGCTGATCCCCTTCATCCCCCCCCTCGACGGCCGCGCTCTGGGTGGCCGCTGCAACGCCACTGCGGCTAGCATTGGTTCTAGTGTTAGCATTAGCCCCGGTGCTAGCATTAGCCCCGGCGTTAGCGTTAGCATTAGCCATGGTGTTAGGTCTAGCATCAGCCCCGGCACTAGCATTAGCCCCGGTGCTAGCATTGGCCCTGGAGTTAGCGTTAGCATTAGCCCTGGTGTTAGAGTTAGCCTGACCACCTTCCCCGCGCGCCAGCCGCTCTCCAGCTCCTCGGTGGGAGGGGTCCCCCCCAGCGCCCTGCCTGCCGCGGGGCTGCTGAGCAACGCCCCCTCTGAGGGTCAGCTGGCGGCCAACGGTACGCTGGGGGGGGCAGGGAGTGGCAACAAGTCGGTCGTCAACGGGCACCGGGCCCCGGGCCCTGCCCTGAGCCACCGGTCGCTTGACGTCCCGGAGCCCAGCGGGGGCTGGAGGGGGGGGGGGGGGGGGGGGGGGTGAGGAGGACAGGGGCTTCCTGAGCGGGCTGAAGGGCGTGGCAGCGCGGCAGCAGCTCCTCCTGCTGCTTCTGATGGGCGTGGTTGCGTGGGAGCTGCTTGCGGCGCCGCTGGCCTGGGCGGTGGAGGACGGTCTCCACGACTACCTGGACGCGGTGGACGCCGCAGATCGTCACGGCAACGCGCCCACCTGGGGCCGGCTGGGCGCGGCACTCGGCGCCGGGGGGGCGGGGATCCTGGTGAGCCGGCTGCCCTGCTTCCTGGTGGGCGATCACGTGACCCGCGGCGCCACCCACTTCTTCCTCTACGCTGCGCTGGCCGCGCCCACGCTGTTGGTGGGCTCCGCCCTCCTGCCGCTTCTGCACCTGGACAGGAAGCGGGCGCGCGGGGGCGGGCTCATGAGGGCCCTGCGGCTGGTCGGGGGCCGCCCCGGGGGCCCGCTCTGTGCTGCCGTTGCCCTGCTGGGCGCCGCGGGCGGCGCCGCGCTTGAAGACTTCCTGCTGTGGGCCATGGAGGACGCGGGCGCGGGCGAGCTGCACATGGGCGTGGGCGTGGCTCTGGGCTCACTGAGCGAGGCGGCCTTCCCCCTCCTGCTGGGCCTGTGCTCGCGGCCCCCTGGCCCCTGGGGGCCCCTGATGGCCGGGGCGGGGGCCCTGGCTCTGACGTGCCTGTACTGCTCCTTCCTGTGGGGCCCCTGGGCCGCGCTACCCGCCCAGCTGCTGCGGGGCCTCGGCGCGGGGACCCTGTGGTGGGGGGTCGGGGCGCAGGCGGAGGAGGTGGGGGCAGGGGGGGCGGGGCTTGGCGTGCAGCGGGTGTACGGCTGGCTGTGCGCCGGGCTGGGGGCAGTCCTCGGGTCCCTGGGGGCGGGGTTTGTGGCAGAGCGGTGGGGGGTGCGCTGGCTGCTGCGGGGCGTGGCCCTGGGCGTGGCCGCGTGCTGCGTGCTCCTCCCCCTGCTCCGGTGGCGGACGCCGCAGCAGCGCCGCATCAACTACTCCCGCCTCCTGGCGGCGGACGAGAGCGAGGACAGCGGCTCGGAGGAAGAGCCGGAGACGGACTGGCTGGACCGCGCCCTGGAGGTGGACCGCGCCCTGGAGGCGAACCTCGCCCTCCAAGACCATACCCTCAAAGGGGATCGGCACCGGCAGAACCTCTCTGGGAGGAGGGGCCACCTCTGAGGGAAGGGGCCACCTCTGAGGGGAGGGGCCACCTCTGGGAGGAGGGGCCACCTCTGGGAGGAGGGGCCACCTCTGGGAGGAGGGGCCACCTCTGGGAGGAAGGGCCACCTCTGGGAGGAAGGGCCACCTCTGGGAGGAAGGGCCACCTCTGAGAGGAAGGGCGACCTCTGAGAGGAGGAGACACCTCTGGGAGGGGAATTAGGATAACTGTCATGTTACTGCTTTCTGACAATGAATGTGATTCTGTGGGTTTCATAGTAAAAATAAAAACGTAACTATCTATCTTTTAATATTTATTTTATTCCAGCTCATGTCGGTCATGCTGCTCTTCTCGGCTGCGGCCCATGTGAACTGGAGACTTATGGCACGTTGCCACTGCAGGGTGCAGTATGGTTCTGTTTGCAAAGGTGCGGTACGGATTGCGTTTCCACCGCCAAAAGTGGACTTGACCCGGACTGAGCCGTACTCATTTTGCCCTCGTCTTCAGTACTCCTCCGTTGGGGTACTGAGACGCCTGAAAGGGTGCCGGAAAATTCGAGCTACACACCCCCTCCGTTGATTGGTCGACAGAATCATCACTTCCGGGCTACGTGGGGATAAAAACAAACAAACAGTAGCCTCGAGGTATTATTCTTTCCATGATAGCTCTTGGTTTAATGTGTCGCGTTCAACTTTTCCATTGTTTTTATTGAGCAGGCTACACTGTGTCGTGCTGCTATGATGTCACGATGTTTACGTAGCTGCCGCAGCGATCGACATCCAGCCTACCATAAAGGGTACTGTCGGCGGTCGAAACGCGACCTCGAAACTGAGCTGGGCTATACCGCCCCCTCCCTACCGGACTGAAGCGAACCGAACCGTACTGCACCCTGCAGTGAAACGCGGCATAAAGGGCTCTTTATGGTTCCACGTTGAGGCAACGCAAGGGGGTTACGGACCCGTTACGTCCTTGCGGATCCTCCTTTCGTCCACCGCAAGAGCCTGACGGGCGCCTCCCAAAAATGTTAACCTTGCGTTGAGGCGTCGCAGCAGCAACGGCTGTGATTGGTCCACTAATGCTGCTTTTCCACCACACATGTAGCTCGACTCGACACGACTCGACACGGCAGCAGCACGGGTCGTTTTCCACCGCAAATAGTACCTCCTGGACGTGGGCGGGGTCTGCTGCGCGAAAGGGCCGTGACGTATTTTTGTACGCGACGCAAACAACACCTACGCAACCCACACATGGAGAGAACCCACATAACAACAATGGAGCACATCGATAACATTACTATTATTAGCTGGCATGTTGTCGCTCTCGTGACTTCGTCACACTCTCTGGCCAATCAGTGGCCGGCCGTCTGCCGACGTCACCTTTTAGCATCGGCTCAGCCGCTTGGAACCTAGAGCGAGGCGGTACTAGAAAAAGCAGCCACTTCAGGTACCAGATACCATGTTGTTTTCCACCGCGGTGGAAACGCCAAAAATGCGAGCTGAGTCTAGTCGAGTCGAGCTGGTACCATGCAGTGGAAAAGCGGCATAACTCCATAATAATAATACGTTTGTATGTAAAAAATCGAAGGTAAAACATGCAACTTTTGCCTTCATAGCCGTCACCTTTTTGACGATTTGTGTTCGGTCATCATAGACTTCAAATGTAATGACCAGAATGGACAACTATGACCAACTTGCAGCCTATGTTGAACATCGTTTTAGTCGTATTCAGCTTTCAAGTTGCTAGAATCCATACCATACCATAGTCGAAACGTCTAGTAGTAGACCAATGGAGAGTAATAGCATGCAAAGATAAAGACTAACTATTTGTTTTCACTTTACCACAGACATGCATAGTGACATGTAAACCCGACGCAGAACCATAAAGGTTCACGACTACATTGAAGCGACTGCTTGGTCATTGTGTTGCGTGAACGTGGAACCATAATCAGCCCTTAAAGCTGGTTCACAGTCAGTTTATATCGTAGCCTCTACAGTCGTCTAGTGTGTGCAGCCCCCACTGAAGGTCAAGCCTACAGGATCCTTGTAGGTTTAAGATACTGTTGTCAGAGAGATGTTTGTTCCTCACGACCCCCCACTTCTACCATCACTGCACACTCTAGAGTTTCATGATATGAATCACATCTCCTGTAACTGGAACAAGAAAAACCAGAAACCACTTCCTACACCACAACCTTTGTCTTTTGACGTTGTGCTGAGGATTGTCAGTCTGATGATTCTCTGAGAAGGCTTCGTTGTTCTCCAGGTGACCAGACAAACATCTTACATCTTACTGTATGTTTCAACTTCTTTAATGAATGATGGACAGGGTGGGATTTTCTGAATGGGATGAACCTTTTGATTTGACGGTCATGAAACCATGTTGTATTGGAGACGTACGTCTCTGATACAACATGGTTTCATGACCTTAGAATACAGACTGTGACCTGAGACTGAACACTAAGACTGTTTGCACACTTTCATCAAACATGATGACACTTGCTTCTGTTTGTTGAGCTCTGTTGGTTGAACTGGTAAAAACAAGTTAACCAGTATGTCAAAGATCTGAGGAACAGGCCCATCTTCTCTGACAATCACGTGTCCCCTGCGCGATATCAGTCCTATCAGTCCTCAGGGCTTGGCATTTTAATATCCACGTTTTTCAAAAAGATTATTTCAGGTTAAAACTCCAGACTATTTGGACCAATTCTATTTTCATTATGTTCTTCTCTGACACAGATTAAATTTGCTTTCGCCCCATTATTAACCCTTATGTCTGCAGAAGACGGATCCACAGAGTAAATAATAGAATTGTCTCTTGTTGTGAAACAGGGCCACCTAGCGGTACTATTCTGATACTGCAAATGGTTGCTATGATGGACGTGTGTGCCTAGCCGTTTGGCTACTGGTAGCATTGAGTGGGGAAGGCTCCTCCACAGGAAGCACAATACCCTCCCCTGGATCCTAACATCCCAGATAGAACCAACCAGTGACGGCTGGTGGTGATTTTGGGTGGGTGGGCTAACGAATGCATTACATTTATCAATACTTCACCAACCCAGCATTAAGAAGAAGAAAAACCACCATCACCACCTGGAAGTTCTGGAGTCCATCCATCATCTTCTCACTTCAAATCACATCCAACAGAATAACTTTTATAAGCAAACACAATTCAACACTAGGGTCTAACAGGGTAACGTTTTGTGCAGAAAGTTGAGCAAAGACTGCCTTCTCAAGTGTTTTGGAAATAGAGGGTAGAAGAGAGACGGTGTGTAAGTCTTTACGTCAGATGGTTGAGTGTGTTTTACCTTGATAAACCAAAACACTTACTATTCAAATCACCGTGTTGTTCAACGCACCAGAAAGCGAAAAAACATAGACGTTTCCAATAATCAACAAGGAGAATAGTGACTTATCGTCTGCAGTCTCTCAGAGCCACAGGTCCACATGTGAAGGAGGATGAGGGGCAGATTGGTTCCAGAGCTCAGATGATTCAAACAAAGTAAAGGTAATGACGGTGGCATTTAGACCGGGGTTGATGTGAACCACCACATTTTTTGGTAACAGTCAACTTTGAAATTTGGTGGAACTTTAAAGAGTAAGCAGTTATGCAATCCTCAATAAAATAATTAACATATACATTTCTACTTTATTGCTTTTAACCATATTGAAATTAAGGAATAATAATGAGGTGCTTCAGCCCATACCTTCTGATCAGTCTTACCTCGTTCCTACTCACCAATCAATGACTATGAAATACATCAATCTTTTATTGCTACTCCAAAGGCTACAAACTTTTTGTTAAAAATAGCCACACACACACACACACACACACACACACACACACACACACACACACACACACACACACACACACACACACACACACACACACACACACACACACGTGATACTGTCAGTAACAATATCTCCTTAGCGCTGTCGTGACATCACACTATAAGATCCCAGAAAGCCTTGTTGGTGATATATCCAGACAATAATATCACGTCTTCACAAGAATCCATTCAGCTTTTCACCTTGTGATGAGCTGTCATCCTGACTCCTCTTCTGACTGTAGTGCTCCCCTTGGAAGTCCTCCGGTCAGCAGCCAGGGCCCCGGGAACAGAGGGAGGGACCATCATCATCTTCATCATCATCGTTTTAATCATCATCATCGTCATCATTATCATCATCATCATCATCATCATCATCATTATCACCATCATCATCATCATCTTTTTAACAACATCATCATCATCATCATCATCATCATCGTAATCATCATCATCAGCATCATCATCATCTTCATCAACCTGTCTAAACAGTGAACCCATGAGTTATTCATAACATGCAGTAGAATTTATTCTACTGTAGAATTCTAATCTAGAATACCAGGCAGTATGAGACACAGAGTGGTGATCAGGGAGGATGGATGAGGGACCGGAGGAGGATAAAGGATGAAGGGCAGAGCCCGGTCTCCCAGGGTGACGGGAGGAAGCAGCTACTGAAGATAAAACGCAGGCCGACAGCCTCCGTTCTACCGTCCTCCTTCAGAGCAAACACAGCTGGCATGGACAACAGCAGAGCAATGTGTGTGTGTCTGTGTGGGTATATATGTGTGTGTGTGTATACTGTATGTGTGTGTGTGTGTGTGTGTGTGTGTGTGTGTGTGTGTGTGTGTGTGTGTGTGTGTGTGTGTGTGTGTGTGTGTGTGTGTCTGTGAAACATGTGTGTCTCCGATGCTGTTTCCTGAGGAGACGGGTCAGAGGGTTTAAGAGACACGTGTGAAAGTGACAACACAGACGCCCCCCCGGCCAGAAACAGACGGCCAAAAACACAACATCACCACGACAACGTTCACACAGAAACACAACATCACCACAACGCGTTCACACAGGCCGCCGACCAGAGACTCTGGGATGACCTCGCAGCGGCAGCATCACTCGTGCTTGTGATGGGGGAGAGGCTCTGTTCCTGTTTCACACCATCTACACAAACTAGACCTCATATGACAATCTGTTGCACACTATCGACACAAACTATGCATCATATGTCAATCTGTTACACACTATTGACAGAAACTCACACATTTTTCAGTACACAAACGGTACACCAGTCTGTTTAACACTAGCTACACACACTATACGTCATATAACAGATGCGACTCGATTCCAACAGTGCAAACCATACGATTGCAGATTCTTAGCTGTATGTAGTTCCATCACCATGAACAAACATAGAGCAAGCATCCTCATTTTAACTGCATATTTATATGCCAAGGCAAGACCTCAAACAAGTATAACACAGAAACCATATGGTGTGCTGACATTTCCAACACTGCTGTGAGTGCAGACAAAAGCACAAATCCATATTCTGGTTGAATGATGCATTCTGGTAAACTGGTTAATACCGTAATAGCATGAGTAGTGCGTTGCTTACTGGTTGAGATGTGTGACCCTTGAAAGTGGGGCCCAGAGTTCCGTGCCGCACCCCTTGTGTATGATCTGACAGCCAAGAGATACTGGGTTCGCTCCCCAGATGTCTGCAGGCTAAATGTAGACCTCCTTCAACAAGATGCTCAAGAATGCTCTTTAATGACAGGCTTCTGAACTCACTGTAATCGCTTTGGTGAACTTACTAGTGTGTGTGGGTGTGGGTGTGTGCGTGTCTGTGATGGTCTGTGCATGTGCATGTGAGTGCATTTGTGTGTGTGTGTGTGTGTCTTCAAGAAGCACCTCATTATCACTCAGGAGGGATTGATGACTAGTGTGTGTGTGTGTGTGTGTGTGTGTGTGTGTGTGTGTGTGTGTGTGTGTGTGTGTGTGTGCGTATGTGTACGCGTGTCTGTGTGTGTGTGCGTGCATGTGCGTTTGTGTTTATATTTGTATTTGTTCAAATGCTTGCTTGTGTGCTTGTGTGAGTGTGAGTGTGTGTGCATGAGCGAGGGTGTGTGTGTAATGTGTGTGTGTGCGTGTGTGTGTTTGTGTGTAATTTATGTCTATATTAGTGAAGAGTGAAAAGAAACAAGCCTTCATAAATCACCTCTAAATTGGGTTTGTGAAAGTGTCTCATGGCGCAGTCTGGAGCAGAACTCAGTCCGACAGTTATCGATGTGTCAGACCGACTATTAATACTCTGCACTGGGCTCTGAGTTCTAAAGAGAGGCCGCTCTCTGTGCAGAATACCAATCCATTGATGACTCAGACAGAGTGACTTTAACCATGGTGATGAGGTGAATACCAATCCACGATGACTCAGAGGGATTGACTTTAACCAGGTGATGAGGAGAATACCAGTCCGACGATAACTCAGACAGTTACTTTAACCAAGTGATGAGGAGAATACCAGTCCACGATGACTCAGACAGAGTTACTTTAACCAGGTGATGAGGAGAATACCAGTCCAGCGATGACTCAGACAGCGTTACTTTAACCAGGTGATGAGGAGAATACCAATCCACGATGACTCAGGATCAGACGGAGTGACTTTAACCAGGTGATGAGGACAATACCAGTCCAATCAACATAATTACAATTATTTTGGTTCGCAGTGTGGAACATTTCATCATTATCCTCACTCAGTCACTTTCTAACATTGTTTAATATCCACTGTGATGCTCATTTTATTTTATTCAACCCTTATTCTTTCAGGTAGCCACATTAGTGATTCGAATTTTGTTAAGAATGCCCCCCCCGCCCTTAATTACTTGTGCTTGTTGTTGTCATTGCAGAAATGAGTCTGCGTGTGTGTGTGTGTGTGTGTGTGTTGGGAGGGGGTCTGTGTGTGTGTGTGTGTGTGTGTGTGTGTGTGTGTGTGTGTGTGTGTGTGTGTGTGTGTGTGTGTGTGTGTGTGTGTGTGTGTGTGTGTGTGTGTGTGTGTGTGTGTTTGTCTGTGTGTCTGTGTGTGTCCCTGCCGAGCTGGGGGCGTTAGCCCCTTCGTTTTGATTGGTACGGTGATCTAGTGGGCGGGGCTCAGTGGCTCCGCCTACGGTGGAGCGCGCAGACAATAGAGCAACACACGGGACTCGAGCTGTCACCGGCACCGCGCTCCGGTTCTCTCTCCACGGTCGTAATTTGGCCCACGGTTACAGTCAGCCAGTCAGTCAGTCAGTCAGTAAGACAGCCAGTCAGTCAGGGCTCCCTCGTGTCCAATCTGCACGGCGCTTTTTTTTTAAGGAGAAAACAGAAACAAGCCGTTTAATTTTCGCCTCCGACTGCTCCTCTCCATCCCCTGCAGCATCCGTCACGGAGGTCCCGCAAGGTGACAGCTGCTCTGCTCCTCTACCTGCACACGGAGAGGTAAGAACTGAGGGATCAACCCCCCGGTAACACACGGAGGGGTTGTCCGGAGACAGGGCGCATCGCCCGCAGCCGTGGACGGTCTGGCTCTGCGGGAGAGCTTCACGGAGGAGCCTCCTCCGTGGAGGCTACTCCGTGGAGCCTTTGTGTCTTTGTAATGCTGTGTGACGCCAACAGGATCTCACTGATCAGCATCTCCTTTTGTCCTGAAGAACATCATGTTCTCCTGTGGGGGTGCTTCTTGATTCAGTAATGTCCATCACAAAGATGCATTCTTTATGAATTATCATTTCATATGTTTGCAGGACGATTCTAACGAACAGTTATGAGAAAGTTGGCCAGAGTACCAATGACCTGTGCAAAGCAATGCTGCCACCAGGGTCATGTACCGTACCGTTGTGTGTAGTGTAGTGTGTGTATAGTGTAGTGTGTAGTGTACAGGCTGGGGATGGTGTGTGTTGCAGTGTACTGTGTTTGACAAATTATGTTAATAAATGTGTTATGTACTGTAAAGCATAAACCAAGAAGGGGGATATAAAAGCTAGTATTTCTTGTTTTGTGTGTGTATTGTATTGGTCATATAACAGACAGACACACACACTGCGTTTTTAATCTTGTGGGGACCAATGAGGTGTTTGTGATTCTGAGGACACTCTGTCCCTGTCTGCTCGTTCTGCAAGCAGAAGCGTCTGGACAGCTTCATGGCGTTTGTGTGTGTGTGTGTGTGTGTGTGTGTGTGTGTGTGTGTGTGTGTGTGTGTGTGTGTGTGTGTGTGTGTGTGTGTGCGCGGCGACTGTGGAGACAGCCTAGCGCTTTCCTGCCCTCAATAGGATTTTGATTTATATTACATTTGTATTTTTATTTGCAAACCGAATATTTTATATGAGAAAGATACTGTATATTATGTAATAACATTGCAACTTATCAGATGCATTTATCCAAGGCGACTCACAAATGCAGTAAATAATAATAAGAGCATTCAAAGAGGTTATAGTGTGAGATAGTCCCACAAATCATTCGTCTTCCAATTCTGATCGTTGGCAACCTCACATCGTGGTGAACCAAGACTAGAATCGGTTTCCTGTGAATATAAATACATATTTCATATAAGAATACTTCTTCTGAGCCTTTCAGCCACTCGACTAGTAGGTCAAAGTGCACAACACAGAGAGGAGCAAAATTAAAGATGGACAATGAGAGAGAGAGAGAGAGAGAGAGAGAGAGAGAGAGAGAGAGAGAGAGAGAGAGAGAGAGAGAGAGAGAGAGAGAGAGAGAGAGAGAGAGAGAGAGAGAGAGAGAGAGAGAGAGAGAGAGAGAGAGAGAGAGAGAGAGTTTCTGACTGGGTAACAAAGGCCCTCTGGGCCGAGGAGGGAGGAGGTGAACCTCTCCCTGCAGCTGCTTGCGTCGCGCCCTCGGCCAATCACAGCTCTCTGGACGACCGTGTAGGGCACAGCCTCCAGGGAGTCGTCGGGTTAGTGGTTCGTCTCCAGGACTCCTCAACACTTACCTAACCCTTAGCTAAGGGGAGCCGGCTCGGACCACCTCTGTCTCCAGAGCTCTGAGGGACCAGGACCTTATAGATCCTCTAACATGGAGGGGTTAGACAGTGCAGACACCGGACATTAAGGAGCAGGTAGGGTTAGACAGTGAATACAGAGACAGGTCATTAAGGATCAGGTATGGGTTAGACAGTACAGAGACAGGTCCTTAAGGAGCAGGTAGGGGGTACACAGTACAGAGACAGGTCATTAAGGAGCAGGTAGGGGTTAGACAGTACAGAGACAGGTCATTAAGGAGCAGGTAGGGGTAAGACAGTATAGAGACAGGTCATTAAGGAGCAGGTAGGGATAAGACAGTATAGAGACAGGTCATTAAGGAACAGGTAGGGGTTGGACAGTACAGAGACAGGTCATTAAGGAGCAGGTAGGGGTTAGACAGTACAGAGACAGGTCATTAAGGAGCAGGTAGGGGTTAGACAGTGAACACAGAGACAGGTCATTAAGGAGCAGGTAGGGGTTGGACAGTGAACAGAGACAGGTCATTAAGGCGCAGGGAGGGGTTAGACAGTGAAAAGTAAACCCCCACCCTCAAGTAAACATAGAGCATGAACCCAAACCCCTTCGTCTATGAGTGAGATCCTATGACCATTGCAGGGTCTTTTCCTCGCTAGAGGAGTCTGATCGCTTCGTGCTTAGTGTCATGGTGTCACCATGACACCACCACCATACTCTCTCCCACCCTCGCTCTCTCTTGATCCCTTTCTGATTTCAATCTCTATTCTCCCCCTCTCCCTCTTTCTCCTCTCTCTGTATCTCCCTCCCTCCCCTCTCTCCCTCCCTGAAAGGGATAGAGGCAAGGTGCTGATTGGAGACGGTTTCCTTTCTTCCCTCTGCTCTTTGATATGACACCACTCTGTGTGTTTGGTTCTAGTGTCTGTGTGTGTGTGTGTGTGTGTGTGTGTTTGCGTGCATGTGTGCCTCAACATGCATATATGTTCTATGATTGGTGCATATGAGTGTTAACGAAGCAACCACACTTGAAAGGGCCCCTGACCCAGTTTTCCTTGTGCTGTTGATCAAGAACCAAAGCCCTGCTGGTAGGAGCACGAATCATACCATCACACGTCACATCCCGCCCCCGGCGGAGAAGACTTCTCTTGGATGCTAACTTATTTAGCAGATACTTTTATCCAGAGCGACTTGAGCTGAGATGAATTCAGAGGACCAGAGGATCCGCCCGACCGGTTCAGAGACAGAAGCACGGCCAATCAGCAAGGCTCAATTCGATTAACAACCAGTGGTTCATACAAGTGTGGTGCATGGCAAACACACAGCGTGTGTGTGTGTGTGTGTGTGTATGTGTTTGTGTGTATGTGTGGGTGTGTGGGGATGAACGTGTGCGTCCATACTGTGGGCAGTTTCTCTTCATGGATGACTCGTGGATCCAGTGTGTTCGTCACGAGCAGATAGGGATGCCCTCTGTTTTGTGGTGTGTGTGTGTGTGAGAGTGTGTGTGAGTGTGTGTCGTTGGGTGTGTGTGCGTGCATGTGTGTATATGTCTATGATGTACCACGTATCATTTCATGTGTCTGTGTGCACATGCGCACAGCCCCTGTTTGAGTGTATGTGTTTGTGTGTGTGTGACTGTGTTTTGTGTGTGTGTGTGTGTGTGTGTGTTTGTGTGTGTGTGTGTGTGTGTGTGTGACTGTGTTTTGTGTGTGTGGGTGTATGTGTGTCTGTGTGTGTGTCTCTGTGTGTGTGTTTGTGTGTGTGGGTGTGTGGTCCACACTGTGGGGGTTTCTGTTGACCTTGTGGAAACTCTGCTGAGTCGACCGGCTGCTGGGAGCTTCCGGAAGAAGACCCTGTGTGAAGGACAGACATCCCCCCAACCCCCAACCCCAACCCAAAACCCCACCCCCAACCCCCCAGTATGATGGAGAGACAGCCCCCCGAGCCCCACCCCAACCCCTAACCCCACCACCACCTCTGACCCCAATCAACTGCTGTATGTGTGTGTGCTTGTGTGTACGTGTAAATGTTAATGTACGTTTGTGTGTGTGTGTGTGTGTGTGTGTGTGTGTGTGTGGGGGGGTGAGTGTGTGTGTACGTTTGAATGAGCGTGTGTGTGTTTGTGTGTGCTTGTGTGTATGTGTAAGTGTGAATGTACGTTTGTGTATGTGTGTGTGTGTGTGTGTGTGGGGGGGTGAGTGTGTGCAGAAGGGATGTGTGTATTAGCTGATAAGAATTGATGTTTCTGTGTGCCGGTAGAGATGAGGATCAGATATATAACATCGATCCGTTTGTTTAAAAGGCCCGTGGAGCTGATGCTGTCGCCGTAGCAACCCTGCATCCTCTGATCTCACGACTTCCGTCCTGTTCTCCTCGCACAACAGGAAGAAGAGTCTGTCCTCCCCCCGACCTGACAGACTCCTGACCACGCCCCCTGGTGCTATAGCCCCGCCCCTCTGGAAGGATGAGTTCCGCCCCCCACTGCCCCCACCCGTACCCCAACCCGCAGCCCCCTGGGGGGGGGGACCTGCTGGAGGAGCTGCATCTCATCGCCGCCCACAACCTGGAGACCCTGGAGGTGGGGCGCTTCTACGAGGTCCTGAGGCAGCTGGGGAAGGGGACCTACGGCAAGGTGGACCTGGTGGTGCACCGAGTCCGAGGTGAGACAGACACGAGTGTGTGTTTGTGTGTGTGTGTGTGTGTGTGTGTGTGTATGTGTGTGTGTGTGTGTGTGTGTGTGTGTGGGTGTTTATATTTGAGTCTGATAGTGATGGGTGTGTGTGTTTTTGTGTGTGTGTGTATGTGTGTGTGTTTCTCTGTAGGAGGTGGTTAATGCTCTCTCTAAATGTCAGCGCCCCTCTCTCTCCCTGAGTATCTCAGTGTTTCCCACTCCATAAAGAAACCATTCAGGTGGAGATCACTCTGTCTTCTGAGGTCAAGCTCTTAATGTGAAAAGCAGACAAACACGCATGCACGCCTGCAGACACAGACACACACCCCATCAAACACAGGTATCCTCAGACTAGAGCCCTTTACTCCATACTGCCCATACAGCAGACTACAGCCCTTAACGCCATACTGCCCATACAGTAGATTACAGCACTTCACTCCATACTGCCCATACAACTGACATGCTTGAGGCGCGAACATTGAAGAAATAACAAAAAAACACAAATTCAAACAGAGAAGCCTGGGATTTATAAGGTGGGGTTTAGGAAGCTAGCGTTGGTATCGCTCTGTTGATCCTCTCTCTGCCATTCCCCTCCCTCTCATCGGGAAAGCTAGCCAGTCTAGACGTAATGTCTGACTCCCTCTAACTCGCTCTGGAACGAGTCCAGCGAGAGGGAAATGGAGACAGGGACATAAGGTGATGTCATCTCATTGGTCTGATGTCATCTCTCCCTCACTTCAGAGGAATGGAATCCATTCGTTGCTTTTCCAGTTGAACTCATGAGCCCCCCCCCCCCCCCCCCCCCCCCCCCCCCCCCCCCCCACTGTAACGAGGTGAACCCCCCCCCCTCACTGTAACGAGGTGAACCCCCCTACCCCGTGGCTACCGTCTCTCCAGTCTGATGGCCGGGACCAGTTTACTCTGGGTAACTGGCCAACCTCCTTGTACCGGCTCTGTCGGAGGGCCTGGTTTACATCCTGATGTCAAGCTAAAGGCACGCTAAAGACGCTTTACCCAAAGAGACTCACAATAAGTCCATTTGTCAGAAGAAAGAAATACAACCATATATCGCTGTCGGTGCAGTAAGGATGTTCATAGAACCAAGTGCCAAGCACTAACAATCCCCAGGTTAACCCATTCATCGTACACAACAGAGATAACTAGGATAAGATGCTACACAATGCTAAGTCCTGCTATTAAGTGCATGGCTCCGCTAACGACCGGGTCTGCTGTGGTTGCCAGGCACCAAGATGGCACTGAAGCTGCTCCGTAAGAAGACGACCAAGCTGAAGTCCTTCCTGCGGGAGTACAGTGCCTCGCTCTTCCTCTCGCCCTGCCCCTTCATCATCAGTACGCTGGGCGTCGCCTTCCAGACCGACGACCACTACGTCTTCGCCCAGGAGTTCGCTCCAGCCGGGGACCTCTTCGACATCATCCCCCCGCAGGTGAGGGCCGTACGCACACGCACGCACGCGCACACGCAAAGATCACAAACATACACACACACACGCACGCACACACACGCAAGTACCACAAACACCCAAGCACGCACGCACACACACATGCGCGCACACACACACACACGCAAGCACGCATGCCCACACACACAAAAAAATACACCTTCACCCACACACACAAATAAATACACAGATGGGCACAAACAGGTGTGCACGCAGACCCACACCAATGGACACAACACATATTGACATATGCGTACACCAACACACACACACACACTATGAAACATGTAGACTCAAGTCTGTCTCCATTCTCTTCAGCCTCCACCCCCACTGTCGGTTAGCCACCATCTCCATAGCAACAACAAATGTTTTACCACTTTGAACACATTTTTGTTGGCAATCCTGAGAGCAGTCAATAAACTGAATAAGGAACTGGAATACGACGTTGCATCGGGAGACGTGGTAGGAATTAAAAATTCTATGCTTTGTAAAGATTCACGTTCTATAACGACGTTCTATTGGCACAAATAAATATATGCCAGGGTTTATGAGGCAGTATTTATGGAGTAGGTTACGTAACATTTGGTAACTTTGATGCAAGGGGCCCGCGGGGCCCCCAGGGGCCAGGGGCCGTCTGTATTGAGCCATTCTGAGTGCTTTACATCAGCAGGCATCACATGTTTAAAGGGCAAGCGAATAACGACCAAAACAACACACATAATACAACACAACACAACACACACAGTACAACACAACACAACAAATCAACACAACACAACACAACAAGGACAACTTCAAGGACTCGAGCTGAACGGAGCGAAAGTAGAACAGCTTCTGATAAAAGCTGCTTTGTTTCCATATCCGTAGATATATACTGTATACATATAACCTGAATCTCTCCCCATTGTGGTCAGTCCAGCCGTCATTAGTGGGGTTTTATTGATTTATGGCTTCATTTATGTGAAATGTTCTAACTCATGGTACAATATGGAACCGTATTACAAACTAAAATAGTGTACGGGCAGTGAGATCTAAATCACCTTTGCCTGTTATTGTCTGAAGAAGATACCACCAAATCATCTGTGCCTTAGTTTAATTACTCACAAAGTCCTTCTTCTGTGATTCATATTTTTAGCTAATGAGTTGGAAAATGAATACATAAATTTAAATGAATCATTCATTGGAGCTACGGCCTCAGGAGGCGTGTGACCTGATTATGTTGTTTTAATTAAACCCATTTTCTACGGCGATTGAGGGATGAAATCTCTCCTTCAAACCGTGGTATCCCCTTGTAACGCAGGACTGCAGGGCGGAATCGAACCTGCACCCACTGCCAAGCGGGGCGCCCCCAGGGTGAGCCCCGCCCACATACTGAGCCCCGCCCACAGGCTGAGGATCATACTGTTGTTTTGTCCTCCGTCCGTCCAGGTGGGGCTACCGGAGGGCGTGGCCAAGCGCTGTGTGCACCAGGTGGCGATGGCGCTGGACTACCTCCACGGCCGCCGGCTGGTGCACCGCGACATCAAGCCCGAAAACGTGCTCATCTTTGACCGCGAGTGCCGCAAGGTCAAGCTGTCGGATTTCGGCATGACGCGGCGCGCTGGCTCCCCGGTGAAGCGCGTGACGGGCACTATCCCGTACACGGCGCCCGAGCTGTGCGGCGACGCGGCCGCCCCGCCCGACGCGGCGCTCGGCGTGGAGTACAGCACCGACGTGTGGGCCTTCGGCGTGCTGCTCTTCTGCATGCTCACCGGGAACTTCCCCTGGGAGAAGGCGCTGCCCGCTGACGTCTTCTACGACGAGTTCTCCCGCTGGCAGCGGCGGCGGGGCGGGGCTGGCGGCGTGCCGTCCCAGTGGCGCCGCTTCTCCGACCCCGCCCTGCGCATGTTCCGCCGACTGCTGGCCGCCGAGCGAGACCGCCGCTGCTCTGTCAAGGAGGTGTTCAGCCACTTCAACCACGCCTGGATGCTGGAAGCCAGCCCCGCCCCCATAGGGGGCGGCCCCGGGAATGTCACCGGGAATGTCAATGGAAACGGCACCAGGAACAGCACCGGGAGCGTCATCGGGAGCAGCCCCGGGCCTGTCGGCCCCCCCGGTAGCGGGGGTGTCGTGGCGGGCGTGGGGTTCCCCGTGGAGTTCAGCTCCTCCTCGTCGGAGGAGGAGGTGCTGGTGAGCAGGCTGAAGCACCAGAGTCTGACTCCTATGGCCGTGGTGAAGGGAGGCGTGCTGGTGGACAAGCGCTACTCCTCCTCCTCCTCCTCCCTGTCCGTGGGTGGCTCCGCCTCCTCCGCCAGCAGCTATGAGCGCACCGGTCGCGACGCCAGCGGCCGCATTCTACTGGCCACCCCCATCGAGATCTGCGTTTAACGATGGGGTTGTTTGGTTTAGTGTGTGGTGTTTAGGGCGATGTCACGTGCACTCACACATGCACGCACGCGGAGGCATGCACGCCGCCCAGCGCTGGAGTCTGACGAAGAGGAGGAGGATGATGATGTTTTGCCATTTAGGAAGAGAGGACACCAGTGCAGGCATTCCGGTTGCCAGGGTTACGGAGCTTCGGAGCAGCTACGGCCACGCCCTTCTTCATATTGACAAAGTTTGTCGTTCATCGATCGTTTCCGATATCGATCGAGAGAACGAGTCTTTGCGGTGCTGTACAGAGAAGAACGAAGAGACAATCCACCGAGAGATGTGAATAAACACTTTACTGACAGCGAACTTACAGCCAATCACTGAGACTGAGAGAGAACGAGACCAGCCTGGGTTCAACAGAACCTCAGCAGCGATGCAGCAACATTCTGTGACGACATCAACATGTAGACCTGTCTGTATGCATCAGGCCTCCAGTTTTGTACAACTCATGTAGGCCGACACAGAGGTACATTCTGGTTACCAGTAGTGACAGAAGAGACTATGGGTTGTACAAATTAGAACATACACATTTTTGTTAATTTTTTTTAATTGCTTATGATTTTTCTTTTTTACGTAAATGGTGTTTTGTTATCGTTGTCATTATCATTCGTGTTTGGATGGAATTGTTCATTTGAGTAAAAGTCAAATATAATTAAATGGGTTTTATTGAGTGGCAGTTAAGATTTATCTGCTGTTTTTGCTGATGGATTAGTAGCTGCTGTCTGAGGCTTTAGAAGTAGATTTATCTCAGTTACAAAAAACTACTTTAATTCTTGGCAAGTAAAAATAATAAATACGAAAGACAGATGGATATAATATGTGAATATTTGAAAACTTGAAAACAATAACTTGAATTTAATTTAGAATGTTTCAGCCCACAATTTGATGTACGTGTGTGCATTACTGAACTGATCATTGTTTTAAACAAAAACCAAGCCAATAATGGTCAGATACAGTGGTATCCTGATTACTTATACTTTCCTTACTTATTATGTATTTATTATTTAGTACCGTGAAGTTGGTTTGGAAGTATAATGGCGAATCGTGGGAAAGTAATGCAGGGAACGGAGAATTAGTGGAAGAGTATTTTCTCTTGCTCTCATTTTTTTTTGCATGTGATTGATTTTGTTCTGGTGGTTTAACAGTTGAGATGAACATGGCTGGTGTCTGAACTTAACCTGCCTGCAATCCTGGCTACACAATAATACGTTGTATAGGGTAAGATTATATGATTTTAAAGGTTTGGTCGCTGAAGGATTCAAACTGGATCATTTTTATTCTTCTTTTGATCGTCTCGTCTCCTATTGGTTCATTTCAATGTTGTAATTTAATCGTTATAATCGTGACGTTCCTGTGTGGTTTGTACCCAGCGTACATCGCCAGGCTGTTCCCGACATTAAACGCTCGACTTGGGACTTGAATAACTGAATAACACCAGGGTCAAAGTTCAATGTTGTGGCCTGGTACGTAAAGGTAGAAAACGACTAATTTGTGTTGTTAGAGACAATAAAACAATAAAAACGCAATAGCAATGATCTTTTAAAGAATAGTTATTCATTTAATTTACATAAATTGCATAAATAACACAGAATCCAGTTCATTGTGCAGACACAAATTATCCAAACAAGGAAGTTCCACAAATTAATGTGTAATAAATAGTACAAAGTGACTTGCAGGAAACAAACTGCAGTGTGGATCAGAGAGCAAGGTTGTCTGTCGCCCGTCACTCACTCAGTACCCTGCAGAGTCCCGGAAGGTGTTCTGCATGGGGTCACAGGTCAACGGGGACAGGGATCAATATCACGGCAATCTGGCTCCTCAAGACCTCAAGACATTTCTAGATGACTGGCGAGCGAGATAACCAATCACAAGCCTCCGCTGAGGACAGGAAGTAAGTCGCAATGTTTTTTTAACTCGCAGATGCTTATGGGTGATAACAATATACAATATATACTTTATATAAACAATAGATTCTTTGGATGGCAAACATTCTTCTTTTTTCAATAAAGTCGTGATACTGGACCAGTTCCTAGATCATGGAGCTGCTCATTCTATGGCCTGCTCCCCACCAGCAGTGCCGCCAGTTGGGCAGGAAATCTTGCCCAATCTTGCAACACCACCCACCAGTGATGCATTAGCGCCCCCTGCTGGCCGTCTACTGCCCTGTGGACTGTGTCTGACCAAAGCTGCGTGTGAAGAGTGTGAACCACTAGCTGGGCCTCAATGGGGACCAGTGACTCACTGGGAACTATGGGAGAAGGGCTTCGGGGATACAAACGGGGTCTCTAAGGACATCCGTGCGAAACACACACGCATATACACAGGCACTTAAGCACGCACATACACACACAAACACATGCACACAGACACACAGACACACAGACACACACACACACACACACACACACACACACACACACACACACACACACACACACACACAGACACACAGTGTGTGTTGGTGGTATAGCAGCCTGTGTGTTTAACAGGGAGGCAGACAGTTGTCATATACTTCCTCACAATATCAATGTCATTATTGTACTGGACGTCCTCTTCTCACCAGGAAGTGGGCAGCCCGCTCAGGTCAACATGCTAGCCGGTGTTACCACTGAGGAGACAACAGGAGGAGGTGTGGTCAGGTGACACGTTGGGTCAGGGGGGCGGGGCTATGCAGATAGGGGTTCCATGGCTCTAAGGTTATTGTGTTATACACATAAACATATTTCCCCATCCAGCTGCCATTCTAATGAGTTTAAGGACTGTATTTCTGAATCCGGATTATCTTTGATGTCATGAAGAGGTGTGGCCTACCTGATGAGTGGGCGGTCCCTGAGGTCATCTCCGGAGGCCGGGTTGAGCTGCCCTTGTCAACACCTTGTTCTACAGACACAAGGACTTAGGTCAGCATCCAGGTCATCACACTCTCCCCAGGTCAGCATTCAGATCATCACCCTCTCATCAGGTCAGAACTCAGGTCATGACTCTCTCACCAGGTCACCATTCAGATCATCACTCTCTCACCAGGTCGGCATTCAGGTCATCACTCTCTCACCAGGTCACCATTCAGATCATCACTCTCTCACCTCGCACAGTGAGGCCTCAGACAAGGTGGGGTCAGCGACTCATTATCATAACCCTAATCAATATGGATATTATGCAGTTGGTAATGACCAGGATAAGATAAGATGGACGGATATGAATCGATTAATCTTAGACAGGATATATGCCTAAGAAAATCACCATGGCAACCACTCTGACTAGACCCCCCCCGCCCCCCTTGCCAACATTACAACGCTCGCTTCAGCCTCACTCGCCTGTGAGTGGTTACCTTGTGTTGGGAACATTTCATGGAGAAGTTTTCCTCATTTAGAAGACAACCTGCAAACAGAGACGCATTGTATTCATAATAGCCTCGTTGAAATTCCTTTAGATATTCATCCATCAATTTGCATAGCACTATTAACCATTTTCAGAGAACTAAAAATGTGTATTATTTTTGGTAAAAAGCTTCATTTGGTAAAAGCTTTTAAAGTACATTGGTGCGGTTGTGTTGGGTACCTGAGCTGATGGCACATCGGTAGTGGTAGTTCAGACTGCAGCCCTTCTGGAAACAGCCCATTATTGCCCCCGACTCATGGCATTCACAGCACACCTGGAAATGAAATGACACACACACACACACACACACACACACACACACACACACACACACACACACACACACACACACACACACACACACACACACCACGTTTAACATTCAGTAAACAAAGTCCCCACTTTCTTTCTAAAACCAGACCCCCCACGTAGCCACCATGTTTGAGCGACGTTACTTGATAATCCCAAATTAAAATAAAAAATAAACTGAATGCCTGCTAGACCATGACGTGTGGAACCCAGAGAGGCCGTTTGAATCAGATTTAAATACCATCCTACGGTTCTTCATACTAAGTGCGAATAAGTTTAAACTAAGTGTCAAGCCATATCTACATCCTATGCTACCCACTACATAATCATCATCTATGGTCACTAGAAAATCATCACTAGATGAAATTCTAGTTCTGATAGATGATGATTGGTCTTCCTCCAAAGGGCCAGTCCTCTGTTACGGTACTGACCACGTCCCTGGTGACCTGTATCCATCCATAGCAGTACTAGGTTACCCACTACATACTGTTCCACTTCCTAATCATCAATCCTAACTTGTCCTGGGGTTAGGTGTTCCTGTGCGGCGGTACTGACCACGTCCCTGGTGCCCCTGGCCGCCTCCTTCAGGCCGTAGAGCCGGCCCCGGACCAGGAACACTCCCGTGGACCAGACGCCACAGTCCTCGTGGACCCACCACTCCTCCGGCCACCGCGTCGCCTCCGTGGGAACGCGAGGGGAGTCCGCTGCCATGACGGAGGACCGGTCGTCCTCATCATCCCCACCGCCTCCCCCCTCCTCCTCCTCACCATGGACACGGTCGCCCTCGGCGGCAGGACACAAACCGCCACACACGTGGATCTCGCTTCGTTCTGTCTTCACTCTCGGCGTGTATTCGGCGTTGTCCGTTGTGGGCGTCGACCTCTCCAACCCCACGGTGTCCAGCCGGGGGGAGGAGCGGCGCGGTGGGACCCCCCCCTGGGGGAGCGGGGCCACGGGGTAGTAGGGTCCGTGGAGGTCCCCCAGGCCCAGGGCATTGGCCGAGCGGCCGCAGAGGCAGCAGGCCCCGGGGGGGCGGCCCCTGCTCCGGGGGCCCAGCCGGCCCAACCAGTAGCAGGAGGTGCCGGGCACAGGGCCAGGCGGGGCCCCGGGCCCGCCGCCCTCCTCCTCCTGTTGGTTCACCACCGTGCAGCTCCTCTTCCCCACGTGTATGAAGGGCTGGTAGTGGTCGGTCTGGCTCCTCCTCCTCCCCTCCCGGGGCTGGGTGTACTTCAGCAGGAGGTCCGGCTCCCCGGGGGCGAACAGCGGGGGCGGGCTGCTGGGACGACGGCGTTTCCGCGGTCGCCGCCGTTTCCCCGCCACGGTATTCCTCGGCGCCGCCTTCCTGGCGGCGGGCGGCGTGGGCCGAGGCTCTGGCCGCGGCGCCGCGGACTGAGGGGAGGGTCGGGACCGCGTGGTCCTAACAACCTGTTTGGCGTCTTGGGGGGTCTGTGGCGGGGATTTGAGGCACGCTCGTTCTGAACGCCGCGTTCTACTGCGGGCCGATTCAGAGAGCTGCCGAACGTTCCGACAATCGTCTGAATCCGTCGAGTTATCGGACGACTTATCGGAAGAGTTGTCGGAAGAGTCGTCCGAGGAACACCTTGGAGTCCGTGTTTTTTGCTGGAGCTTCGGCCGCGGGGGGGCCTCCGTCTGGTCCTCCTGCTCCTCCTCCGATGACGAGGAGGAGGAAGAGGCGACCCCGTTGATGTAGTCCATCACCTCCTCCGTGTCCTCCACCTCCTCGTACCCACACTTCACCTGGCTCCTCAGGTTGTGCTGCGACACTCTGCAGGTGAACTCCGCCGCCGTCGCCACAGGGATCGCCGCCATCCTGATCCTGGGGCTGCGCCGCAGGTCGCCGCGCTCACTCCCGGCCGTCGCTTCGCCCGACACGCTCCCCTTATCGGACCCGCTGTCCTCAGAGTCGCGGAGCATCGGTTCACCGCCGCCGGCCGCCTCCTCCAGGGCGATGCTGTCCTCGTCGCTAGAGATGTTGATGGGCGACTCCGAGTAGTGGCCGTAGCGGACGGTGACGTCGGAGAGCAGCACCACCGGCCGGGCGTGGCGCTCCGGGATCACGCTGTCCGACGAGTCCGACGAGCACGAGCTCTCGCCGCTGGCCGAACTCAGCGCTGAGGGGAGCAGGAAGCAGCCCCGCCCCTCGCCGTCCAGCGCAAGCTCCGCCCCCTCCGCCAGGCTGACGCTCCCCCCGCTGACGGAGCTGCACGCCGCCGAGTCCTTGGACGCTGACAGCAGGAAGATGACATCAGAGCCGCTGTCGCTGTCCGTCCCTGAGCTGCTGTCCACGGCGGCGGCGGTCTCCGTGGGGTAGAAGCCCGCCTGCCACAGCCGTCCGTGGACGCTCTCGTGGAAGAGGCCCCGGCCCTGCGGCGCCGCAGTCCTACAGTCCATTGCGGCGTCCTGGAGGCCCGCCTCCTCCATCTTGGGCCGCAGTGGAAGGACGAGGCCGCCGTCGGGCCTGCTGCCGTCCGCTCTGAGCCGGGCTCTGAGTGGGGAGCTGCCGTCGGCGCTGCGGGTTACGGCGTGGCGGCGGTACCACTCGGGTCTCTTCACCAGGTCCATGGCCTCGGTGTGACCGCGGGGCAGGGGGCTGACGCTGAAGCCCGTCGACAGATCCATGCCTCTGGCGGCTGGCGCCCTCTAGCTGGTCCCTGCGGGTACTACAAGAAATAGATAGGTAAGATAAGTACATTTAACGGGACGACCAGAGATCCAGACCTGTGGGAGCCGACCAGGGGGTCCTCCTAAACTCGACTGTAGATGGGAAGGCTCAGTCTAGATCTTCATTCAGATAACAGGTGCAAACATAATGGCTATCTCAAAAGATGTTAGCATAAACAGGATGTCTACTACAGTCATTGTTATGGTTGCACATTCACTAGTATTAAAAGCCTCTCTATTAACACTCGGGTTAACATTATTGGGAGAGTCTCCAGATGCACAGAGGAGATCTCTGAGATGATGATAACAACATGCCCCATAGTACAAACTGTTATTGAGGCTGTGACAGTGGAATAAGAGCCAATAACGTAAGAAAATAAATGTAATAAAGATAAGTCCTTCATAATATCAGCTTACCGAGACGGTTGAGATGGAGCTCGGGTCTCATCCGGCGCTGTTTCGGCTCTGCGGCTGAAAGACCAGCGCTGACGACCCCTCTGACAGCTGGCAGAGCGCTAGCCTTGGGTTAGCTTCTCTCGGAGGCTAACAGCTAGCACGGAGGCTAACAGCTAGCACCAAGTTAGCTCGGTTAGCTTTGCTCCGTGGCCAACTGCTGGCCCCAGGTTAGCCTGGTTAGCTTCGCTCCAAAGCTAGCACGTTAGCCTGGCTAGCTTCCGGCCCACACGGACGGGATGTAAACAGAACCGTCGCGGCTCCGCCTCATCTCCGCAGACCGGTTCGTGTGTGACGCGGACCGACGGAGGACCCGCGGGTCACCAGAGGATCCATAGATCCAGGATCGGGGGGCTCGGCGCCATAATGCACCGTACAGCGGGGGTCTCTTACGGCAGCTTTACGGTACACAACATAGGACCGTGTTGTGAGGACACGGGCGACCAGACGCTTACTGCTGAGCCTCCCCGGACCCCCGGAGTGGGCGATGCAGCGTCGGATTCCACGCTCCTTACAGAGCCTAATCCTGAAATATAATAAACTTATACTAGGTTTATTATATTAACTGTTTCCTTAAAGTCCATAACTGCTGGCAGACAGACAGATCCACGCACACCCACATATTATGTGATCTGATGAATTTGATTGAGCAGTGATAACTCGGTGATAGTATTCCAATGTGTTATTTATTAAGGAAACAAACATCGAACATTAAATTTTACGCACAACTTATGGAAATGTATAAACCTTATAAAGATATGTTGTATTAGGTTTAACAACATGAGACTCACAATAAGTACATTTGTCAGAAGAAATAGAAAAAACTATCTATCACTGTCGGTACAGTAGCCTATGGATTAATTCAAACATGGAGAATAAGATAATTAAAAAAGGTAAAGTATTTAATGTTTGCACGAATACACTTTTTTTTTTACATAATTCTGAAGCAAAACTCATCCATCAGTCGGCCTATATAGTAGTTTATATTAGCCTATATACTGTCAATTAGTGCATATAATGTATTATACCAAGTTTTAATTAATCTATTAGTCTTTCCTTCGTAGATGATTATTCATGTATGCATATATATATATATAAAATATATATATATATATATATATATATATATATATATATATATATATATATATATATATATATATATATAATATATCATATTCCTAACAGTGCAATTAAATTAGTTAATGGTTGCATCTGGTCCCAGAGAAGCTCAGTGCTGAGGTCATGAAGGCTGACCCAATGCGGTGGTTTCTCTGCTATGGTGACCAGCCATTGGTCCATCAAGCCTCCCGTTCCACCCCTTGACTCGGGTCAAAGGTAATCTGCCCAATCACAGCTCAAGCAGCACCGATTGGCCTGCCCACATTGTTAGGGACTTCATCTAGGCTCTCTTGCGCAACCAAAGTGTACCAAGAGAGACGGGACCATGACGCCATCGTTACCGTCCATCTCGAGTAAATTGTCTGAGATGAGAAAGGAGCCCAGACTGCTTCTACAAGACCACGTATTAGACCAGGGCAGTAGATTCACAGTAAAAACTGTAGATACAGAAGATACAGTAGATACAGTACACATAGACGCAGTAATAAGCCATCTTCATCTCTCTTGTGAGGGGAATCCTATAGAGTGAACTCAGTGAGATCAAGGGGCCTGAAGACTACAACATTAGCTATGTCATTTATACACATGTGGGTTTAAATAAAGTTGGGAGTGGGGAGGGGGGTCATGGTATGGTTTGCTCAAGGGCTCGATGGGCCAGTCGCAGGTTCTCCTGTAGGACGTCCATGTCTCCCTGGAATCTAACCTTCAACACAGTCAGCTCTGTGGAGCTTGCTGTCTGCTGTTGCACTGCGAGGCTATGGTCCTGTGTTACACAGAAAATAGCACTGTTATGTATTTATCAGCACTGATGCTGCAACTACTACTGCTACTAGGCTACTATTACTAAGACTACTACTGCTAGTACTACTACTACTACTACTATTACTACTACCTGTACTACCACTATAAACTTCTACGACTGATACTATACTATACTGTACTATACTGCTGCTGCTGCTACTACTATTACTGTCTATAACTACTACTACTATTGCCGCTACTGCTGCTACTGCTACTACTTTTACTGTAAACTACTACTGCTACTTTGGTCTGTTTGACCACAAGGCTCTGGTCGTTTAGTGGTACAACATTTAACCAACCATCACTAATATATATTTATTAATATATACTACGACTATTACTATTTCCAACACTGCAACCATTACAAAACAATTACTACTACTGTGTTACTACAATTGCTATGACTAAAGGTGCTAATGTGATGACTACCACTTGTTTATACTAGTATTACTTCCACAATAACCATACTGATCCATAATCCTGATGATAATCCTAGTGATAATCCTGATGATAAACCTGGTGATAATCCTGATGATCATCCTGATGATCATCCTGGTGATAGCAGTGTGCAGCCTACACTGTGGGAGAGCAGCAGCTCCTCTCTGAGGGAGGAGACCTCCCTCCTCAGACCCTGGATCACCCACTCCTTCATTCGCAGGGACATCTGAAACGTTGTGGAATAGATCATGAATTATGGAACATTTATATGAATATTGACTTTGTCAAGTACCACAATTATCGAGAAATTAAAGTAATATTAAGTTTCAGTGACACCTAAGATAAGATAAGATAAGATATACTTTATTCATCTCAGCAGAGAAATAAAGGTGTTCCAACAACCGGCATACATACACACACGTATATTATGCATACATATCTAGTGGTCAGCAATAATATTGAAAGAAATGGGAAAAACAAGGGAGTCTTGTTTTAATGTTCAGCTTAGGATAAGATCAAACAATGTTCTCTTACATAGTATTAATGCACAGTCTGTAACAACAGTGAAGGCTCAGTCAAAACCAGCTTACCGTACAGCCTACAGACTACTGTATAGCCTCCTGTGGTACCTAGATAATTCGGTTACCCACTGTTATATAGTTATCACTACTACCACTACTACTACTACTACTACTATTACACCACCTCACATTTCCTCTTACATAATATAGGTTTTTCTCAAAGTCCGATCTGACAATGTGCTTTTGTGTATTAAGAACCGTCATGAATGACCAGACACCAGACCTCAGACCACAGTTAAAGAGATAGTTAAAAGTTAAGAGTTGGAGAGTTAAGAGTCTCCAGCCAGAGTGAGCGATCACCTCCTGCTCAAACACGCTGGCTCCCTGTCCGAGCGGAGACGCCTCCTGCTTGGAGCGGGAACACAGCCGGCTGAGTTCTGTTGCTAGGAGACCGCTCAGCTCCTACACACAGGGACACACAGGGACACACAACACATCTGTTACAACATCAAAACGTAACACAACACAACCTGTTGAGTTCTGTTGCTAGGACAACGCTCAGCTCCTACACACACAGAGACACACAACCCAAATGTCACAGTACAACACAACTATCACAACACAATCAAATCATGCCAACACAACAAAACACGACCATTAGAACACAACACAATCGTCACAACATAATCACACCATTCAAACGGCTCTTTGCAATGACGCATGGATCTGGCCCATCACATCACCCAAGGTTCTTGTGATTTCAAAATTAGTCGGGACGTCAACCTCCGACCTCATAACCGCATGGATAGAATACGTCACAGATGTTGGTTCATACACCTCATTCACACTCTTTGAAACCAGTGTCAGTGGACCCTGGGCTGACCTGGTTCCTCTCCTTCAGCTCCCGGTTCTCCTGGCCGCTCTGGCAGAGGGCGGTCCGCTCTGCCTCCAGAGCCCGGGAGAGGAGACTGTTCTCCAGCCGCTGGAGGGAGAACTGCTGGACCACAACCTCCAGCTCCTCCCTGTGGACCCCAGAGAGAGTCACACACAAACAGACACACACATGCGCACTCAAAGACAAACACATGCACGGACGCACAAACATACACAGACATGCACACAAACAGACATGCACACACACACACACACACACACACACACACACACACACACACACACACACACACACACACACACACACACACACACACACACACACACACACACACACACAATAAATAATTGCAAAAGGAACCGGTTCAGATAAATGAATACGAAGACAGAGTGAACAAACATGTCTTGGCAACTTTTACATAAATACACGTTAATATACATGTTTTTGATGCTCCACTAGCCTGAACATGATATTGTCCCTGATTGCCTGATACTAGCAGTAACTGACCACTAGGAAAATGACCCCTTAAGGATAGAAGACACACACAAGTCAGACGGTCGACTAAATGCTGCCAGACGGATCATTTCACACTCACTGCCTGTTTGTAGTGTCACCAGTGTGTACAGAGTTAACAGTGTGTACCAGTGTGAATAGAGTGTACAGTGTGTCTAGTGTGTACCAGTGTATACAGTGTGTACAGTGTGTACCTGTGTGTACCTATGTGTATTGTCTACAGTGTGTACCTGTGTGTAGTGTGTACCTGTGTGTATTCTCTACAGTGTGTACCTGTGTACCAGTGTGTAGTGTGTACCAGTCTGTACAGTGTGTGCAGTGTGTAGTGTCTACAGTGTGTACAGTGTGTACCTGTGTGTAGTGTCTACAGTGTGTACCTGTGGGCACAGTGTGTGTAGTGTAAACCTGCGTGTAGTGTGTGTACAGTGGGTGTAGTGTGTACCTGTGTGTAGTGTGTGTGTACAGTGTGTACAGTGCTTACCTGTGTGTAGTGTGTACCTGTGTGTAGTGTGTGTAGTGTGTACCTGTGCTGCCGCTGTGTTTCCTGCAGGTGTGTGTTGTCAGCAGAGAGCCGAGCCTGGTGAGTCTTGTCTGTCTGTCTGTCCAGCTGCAGCTGGAAAGCCCTCTTCATGGATTCTATGGCTGAGAGCAGAGAGGGGCTTTAATATCAACCCTGTTCTCATTTCTGTTGAGTTGCGTCTGTATTCTAGCTCATTTGCGGGTTCCCTCAAATCAAAATATTTGGGATCAGTGTTGAGATCGTCTCTGTGCCAATCATGCCTTAAAGTCCTAAACTACAACTAAAGACTACAGAATCAAAATATATATAATATAATATACTACAAAAAAGACTTGCGATAAAATCTAGGCGACCGGGGCATTATCCTTTATTTTGCTTCCCCAGAAGTGCAGTCTGACAAAGTCTTAAAGCAGACTGCTGGACCCAGGTGACCCTTTGTGTGATTGCATGAAACATCCCCCATCACATCCTCTATCCACCACAGTGAGCCTGCCAACGTTTACCCGTGACCGTGGCGGAGGTCTCCTCCTCCAGGAGCCGGTCTTGCTCCGTTACCAGACGCTGCAGCTCCCCCTGGTGGTGGAGCCGGACCCCCTCTAGCGCCCTCTGCTGGGACACCTCCAGGGCGGACAGGCCGCTCTCGCAAGCCGCCTGGGGACAGAGCAGGGAAACCGACCGTTATTCTGCTTCCTCCAAAACTAACACTAAGGGGGCGGTTTGATGGTTAGCGTCCGTCCAAACACCTTCTGCCACCTTTAGTGATGACGACTACGAGGAAACACAACAGAGGCAATGTGATGCATCAATATGCATCCGCTGCATACACATTGAAAGGTGGACTCCTTGTAATGTTTAAATGTTGCAAGAATTGGATGCATGATGTTTTTCAAACTTTGTATTTCAAAAGCAATTTAATAAATCAAATCATATGAAATGTAACGATCACCATGCATTTGTGTCATTGTTGCCATGGTCATTTACATAGAAGATTGCAGTTCTACTTGCCTTTAGTGTTTCCATATCCTTCTCATGCTGCAGCCGTAGAGTACCTATAATCCCCTCATGCTCTGCTCTCAGCACCTCGGCTACAAGGCACAGCTGCTGCTCCAGCTCCGCCACTTGTCCTCTCAGCCTTACGACCCTCCCCTCCTTGGCCCCTTCTTCCTCATCATCCTCTACCTCCTCTTCCTTCTTGTCAAAGCCCACATCTCCGCCTTGATTAGACTTTTCAGTATTCCCCACTTCCCGATATGAGCTCTCTTTGCTGTCATGCCAGGAGGGTTCCTTGTCTTGAGACCTTCCCATGCTTTGTATTCTATCTACCATGGCGTGGTCTGAGACAGGAGGAGGTTTGGCCGCATTAAGCGTTGAAGGAACCTCATGATTGGACTCCCCCAGCATCTGTAGGTTGGACCTGGTATCAAGCAGCCAGATGCTAGGTGTTTGTGACTCCTTGTTTTCACCCAGAAGGTTAGTGCTGGGGGTTTTAGTGCCCGCTGAAGCCTTCTCAAGCTCTTTCTCCAGAAAGGACACCTCGGCCCTCAACTCTTTGTTTTCCTTCCCCAGGCTCACACAGTTTGTGCAGGTAGGAGAGGTGATGAGCTGTCCTTGTTGTTGATTTTCAATGAGTTTCCCACTATATTGGACTCTGTGTAGCCAGTGGTGCCCTGAACGGTAATATTTACAGAGTCGTTGACCCAAGAGCTTCAGCTTGTCACTGGTAGAGGAGTTATCAATAGAGGTGATGAAGTTCAGCAAATAAATGTTCTGCTGTATGCAGAAGTCGTTCCCAATATGTTTAGCTATGTCCATTGTGCCAGTGACGTCAGACCAATTCTCATTTTCTGGGGTTATCAAACTCCCTGTGCCATTTGAATACGTGCCCTCATCTGTTTCCACCAGGCTAGCCCCCCCTATGCTTGTACAAGAAGCTTTTTCCAACAGAAAATCTTTGGCAAGAAGCAGCAGTTTCCTCTCTATCAACCTATGTTCTGTCACCTCCATCAGAAGAACACAGAGGGGTTTGTCCTCAGTGGTTTGTGAAGAATCAGCCTTTATCCTGATGAGCATTTTCCCCCATAACTCGTCTTCGTCCCGCTGAAGATAGCTGGCTAACGTAGACTCTGTTGCCTCTTGCTGTCTTTCTACTGATCTTACATCAGACCTGTCTATCATTTTGATTAGTTTCCCCTGATCGAATGATGCCATCCCTGTCCCCTCGGAAACTTTCAGGAATTGTTCCTCATCCGGAATCTTCTGTCTCTCTGACGACTTTTCTTTCTCCAACTCTGTGCTGAGCCTCGCCAGCTCAGCCTCCAACTCCGCCGTCCTCCACCCCCAGGTCCTCCGGGCCACCTCCATTTCCACGTTGCAGGACCGCAGCTCGCTACAGCTTTGTTCTGATTGGTGGAGCTTCCGCTCCAGATCTATCAGCTTGGCCTCTGTGGCCTCAAAACAGCGCAGAAGGTATCTCTTACTTTCACTGTCCGCCATGGGCTCGTCAACCTCCACCCCGCTCTCGTCGGTGTCCTCAGAGATGGTTGGAGCCTGGAGAGCGGCAGATCTGAGCGCCTGGGACTCCACCTTGCTCAGACGTTGCTCCAGGGAGGCGATCAGCAACTTGGCCTCCATGAGTCCCTGGTTCCTTGAGTTCAGCTCCGTCTCCAGGAGAACCACCCTCGTCTTGCTCCACCGCTCCATCTCTGGGAGGTGGCGGACGTCTGCCTTCAGCCTCTCGATCTCCCGGTCGGCCTCTGTCAGCTGGTTCAGCATCTCCTGGTTGTGCTGGTGGAGGGCCTTGTTCTGGCCTCTGAGCAGCTCAACCTCCTGCAAAAGTCTTGCGACTGTCGGCTCGTCTTGGCCGCAAGGAGACTCAAATAAGTTGTGAGTTTGCTGGTGATCTTGGTCTAAACCCTTTCCGTCCCATGTGGTTTTGTTTGTACGCGTGTCAGAGCTGGTTACATCCTGGTATGCTTCCCTCTCCAGGTGGGTTTGGATATTGGAAGTGAGCCTTTCCCCGTCATAGTGAAGCAGTGACACCTCATCGTCAGAGACCAGAGACGGTGCGGCTGTGTTTGGCGAGGACGGGAATACAGGATGGAGGCCCCCCAGTTCCTGCTGGTTGCCGTTGGTGTCGTGCAGCCAGATGCTGGGTGCCTGAGATGGGGGAGATCCCTGGGACTCCACCGGGGACAGGGAAATGCCGAGCTGTTCCTGCATGCTCTGCCTTATGTCGTTCTGCCGCTGGAGAAGACCCCGCGTCTCCAAGTACAGTTTTTTCAGGCTCTGAGCGTGGCCGCTCAGTGGCACGGAGCCACGTCTACCCAAGGAATCGCCCTCCTTCTCGGGGCTCAGTGTGGAGTCCATCTTAGGAAGGAGCAGAGAATTCTTGGTTAGTATCAGACGAGAAAGCGATGATGGTTGGTTACCAGCACAACCATGGGATGCTCATGCTTTTCTTTTCGGCTACAGTGGTTACCATTGGGCATTTCTCCTGATGGGAAAATCCTGTTGTTCTCAACTGAGCTTCCAACTCCATCCTCTGGCAATCAGATTCTTCCAGACAACACTTCAGATCCTCAACCTTAAAGCAAATAGCAAACAACAAAATGTCACTTTTTCCTGTTTCCCAATCCTGCTGCACTATGTCCCACCAATTTTACAAAATGATCCCCCAAATACATTCAAAGTCAAACCAATAAATGTAAAAGATAGTTCTGTGCTTTTACTCCATCGTGAGCAGCCCTCACCCCCTGCCGGTAGGTCTCCATGAGCCTCTGCAGCTCCACCGTGTCTTTGTCTGCGGCCTCGGGGAACAGCGGCACCACCCTCTCCACCCTAAAGGTGGTTCTCTCCACCTGTATCCAGAATTTCTCCATATCCTCCTCTTCCACCAACATCTGCTGGGGCCCAGAGGTTCCCCCAGGGGGGTCCAGCTCCCGGCCCCCTACTCCCTCGTCTCCTGCCTTCTCTCGGGACTGAGTGACGCCCAGGATGCTCTCGTACCTCTTCCTCCTCTGCTGGCGCCTCTTCCTCCTCTCCTGGTTCAGTGTATCCGGGGAGCCCGGCTCCCCACTCCGGATCTCCAGCTCCAGGCTGGACTCACTCAGCGGTCTGAACTCAGTCCAGTCCCAGGCCTTGCCGCCATCGTCCCTCCGTCTGTCCTGCAGGTTCTTGGGGGTGTCTTTGTGCTGCGGGGCCTGCTCTCTGGGCCCCTTGAAGGGCGAGTCATGAGTGACGTCAGGCTTGGGGAGTGCCTCGGTCGGGAAGTGGATTCCTGGAAAACTACAAACCGGAAATAAAACACAACACAAGGAGACTATAAGTAGACTGCATTCTGAGGATCTTTAATGAGCCATCGTGGAGATGAATCCAGGTGGCTTCAAGTCAGCTAGCGGACTAGATTTGTCAGCTCTAGTCCCTCCTACTATCGAAATGCAATTTCAGATGTGAGACGTAAACGTTGGTTAACAGACACTGAAACAAGAAGAACAAGAACGAGGAGAACAACAACGAATATGTGTTTTCTCTTAATCTTTCAACCAAGCAATGTCCGAAACAAGTTACAAAAAAAGGTCCCTTACTGCCTCCCCACAAGCTGCCAACCCAACTTCCCTTTATCTTCTCCTTTGCTAGAGGAGAACCCCTGGAGACGAGGGGAAGCTGAATAAGCCATTAACGATGGACAACAGACACACTTAGGGCCCAGCATTCCTAGAAGATGGCTGATAGCTGTGAAGGCGACGACGGCGGTGATGTTGGTGTTACCTCACTACTTTAGGAGCATGGGCATGGCTGACGTTCTTCATCAGTGCTTGTATCCAGTTCTTGCGTATCCCAGCCGTCATGGCGGACAGCGTGTGGACGCCTCTCCGGGTCTGAGGAGAGATCAGCACGACTTCAAACTCAGGACCAACACAGACCGTTACTAAGTGTAGCGATACGACGCAGTGATCAGTACCGCCCCCTTACAGACTGAAGGAGGGTCGGGTCTTCTTACGTGGATCTGGAAGCCGTAGTTCTTGAGCACTTGGTACTCGGACACCTCGTAGCATTTGGTGAGGTTAATCTCTCCTTGGAGGTCAAAGGCCTGTCCATAAAAGATAATGATAATGTACATGATATACATTTACATTGGCCTTGTCTTTCAACAGATGCTTTTATCCACAGTACACAGAACACTACAGTGTTATGTCAGATTGAATAGCCTCATAGAATAAATAATCTATATACATATATAAGTATACATACACACACACACATATACATATAAAATCCTTAAAAAAAAGAGATATCAAAAATAATGCATAATATATATATATATTATATATATATATATGGATAATTTAATAATGAATAAATAATACAACATTTTAATATATATAAATATATACACACACAGACACACCCAGAATACCTCTTCAGCGATGGAGTCCCTGTAGTATCTGAGGCTGTCGGCTGACAACACAAACCAGAACTTCCTCCACTTAAAGGAAGAAAACAAAGTTGATCTGAGTTAGTCTCTTGTGTGAATATGTTGAGTGAGTGATGGTGCGTTGAGGACAGAAAGGTCTGCCCGAGTTGGAGAAGACCTCACCTGGTCCTGCTCCAGCTTCACCATCCAACCCTTCTTGAAGTTCAGTAAATCAGGCTTCAGGGAGGAACAAGAGAGGAATATCAACGATGCCGTGCCGAAGTGTTATCCAAATGTGATCAGGGAGAGATAAATATAACTGGCTTACTAAAATATTAAATATAGATAATATTATCAACAGTGTGTTGTTGGGGCATCTCCTTGAGGAAGGTCAATGAACTGAACGTCAGCATAAATGCGATTAGCTTCCATATTCAACAGGGGTCCATTTACTATTACAATACTTCCTTTACATTGACTTTGCTTTTCTTTGCTGTCTTCTTTAGTTTTATTCCATGGTTAACCTGAACTTACAGTTTTAATGGAGTCCAAAGTCCTGCGGTCCAGGGACTTGGCTCTGCGCTGCATGATGGAGACATGGGATCCATCTCCACAGGGCTGGGTCTTCTGGAGCAGACAAGAACCCAACATGAACCCTCAAGGCTGATCCAACCCCCCCTAAAGGCCGGTCACATCACCCTTTGACACAAGCTGGATCGCCCCTTCACAATGAACCCTGAAACTGGTCTGAATGAACCCCTGAAACTGGTCTGAATGAACCTGTGAAACTGGTTGGAATGAACCCCTGAAACTGGTCTGAATGAACCCCTGACACTGGTCTGAATTCAACCAATAAAACTGGCCTTGAAGAACTCCTGACACTGGTCTGAATGACCCCTTGAAACAGTGAGAATAAACCTTTAAGAGGTCACAACACAGACCTACAGAAACATTCTGGAGACTCTGTCTGAGCGGAGCTAGCGACGGGCATTTAGAATGAACTCAATAATCCCGGGCAGCATCGTCTCTTATTACAGGAGATGTCAGCGGTGCCGTGTGTCAGCCGTATCGTCCTGGTGACAAGGCGGATCGCCGTGGCGACCAGGTACCCCCTGGCCAACAGAAGCCCTCCGAGAGAGCGCCGTCTTTCAGGGCTACATTTCACCCAAGTCAGCGGAACAAGAGCGCTTCTTTCATACTCTCCAGAGATTCATTCTCCACTCTTACATAACTCTCGCCACAGAAAAAAGAAGGGTTTAAGAGGTACAGAACGTCCTTTGTCTGTCTGGAGGCTTTTACTTTGAAAACTGGTGGAGAACACGGGGATGTGTGGGAATAATAAACGGGCGCCGATCACTTCAGATACGCTGGGCGGCTCTGGGTGGAGAGGAGGGAACGGAGGGAGAGACAGACCAGTCGGGTGAGCTGGGTTTGGATTAACTCCTCGAAGACCAGACCTCCACCAAAACAAATCAGGCAAATACACCAACTCCATTGGCTGAAAGAAGCCGTTGCCAAATTGCGAAAGCCAATCCTGTGGAGAGCAGGCTGTGTCTCTAATCCGACATAACCAGCCGATGCCGGACTCACTCCCTCGGCTATCCTTCATTCAAAAATGTATATAAACAAGGAAAGGCCCAGCAAACTTACTTTTTTAACTTTTCCTAAGTTGGTTTCAGTATACCATATGGAACTCCTCTGAAGGCAGGAGAATGTAGTAGCGATTAGTGTCCATGGTTCAAAACCCAAAGGCCACAGTCTCCCTGTAGGCATCCATCTCTTCCCTGGACCCTTCCTTGCTGACGTGCGCGGAGGCGTCCAAAGCCCCTCTACTGACACCATTCACTAGTTGTTTGTGCTGTGTGTTTGTGCTGTTGTTCGTGTCTTTATGCTCTGCAGGCAGACAGACCCTCGTAAAGATCTTCAGTCTCCTGTTGAATCACCAGGGGCCGTTCCTGACAGGGCGGTGACTGCCACTTATAATGACGGATGTGCACTTCCTCAGAGGCAGACCAGAGAGGTGACAGTCTTTGGGCCGTCCTGACACCTACAGAGGCTGTACTTAATAAACCTGGGGGTCGCTCTAACCCCAACGCCCCTGTGGTGACTTCAGCAGCCCCTCTGGGTCTGGGTCTATGGGGGTCTGGGTCCGGTGGGTCTGGGTCTTGGGAGGTCTGGTGGGTCTGGGTCTGGGAGGTCCAGTGGGTCTTGGTCTGGTGGGTCCTGGTCGGGGTCTGGGGGGACTGGGGGTTCTGGGTCTGGGGGGCTATGGGTCTTGGTGTAGGTCAAGGTCTGGGGGTTCTCGGGGGTTTCGGTCTGGGGGATCTGGTTGGTCTGGGTCTGGGGGGGGAAACCGGTTCTGTCAGGAACACGGAGCAAAGGAGGGCTGTGACTCATGGCACGCCCCTCAGGAGTGGGTGAACACACACATGCCTTCTCCCTCCCATCCGGTGCTGACAGCAAGAAGCTCCGCCCTGACAGCCTGGAGCTCCTGTCCTGACAGCCAGGATCTCCTGTCCTGACAGGGCAGGTGATTGCATGACGAAGACCGCTAATGGAAATGTTCCGTCACCTCCCTTAAAAAAAAAAAGGACAGGCTGAGACTGCACCGTCTGGAATCAAACAGTGCCTAACGTGACTCAACCACAGGGCTGTCCTGTCAACACACACACAAGCACATATCACACACAGACACAAACACACACACACAATCTGTGGACACATACATGTGCACTTGTGTTTGTGTGTGTGTGTAAGTGGGTGTTTGTTTATATGTGTGTGTGTGTGTGTGTGTGCATATTTGTGTGTTTGTTTGTGTGTTTGCTTGTGTCTGTATGTAACCTGAGGAACACCTGGTTCAACTCCCTGAGGAACACCTGGTTATGCTCCTCGAGCAATGTTCAGGGGTGGGGGGGGGGGGGAGTCAGACGGGGACGGTGGATGTTAACGGGACAGCCTGCCCAGGTCTGTTTGTGGGTTCATGTTGGTTCTGTTGTGGTCTTCAGATATCAGGTGTCTTCACTAACTCTAGAAAACAAATCCTAACACTCTTGCTTTGTGCTTTAACTGAACACAGAGGATTTGTTTTGGCATAAAATATATTTTCTTCACTGAAATTCAGTACCAAAATTCAAGTACAATTTTATTTCTAAAAAGTAGTTTCATTTATTATTAATCTGGACTGCATTTTAGGGATCTAAAGGACCAAATCGTTATCCTGGTAGATAAACACCACATGGATGTCTGAGAGATAACCTCATCAGGAGCCCAGATGCCCTCATAACACAGCGTCTCAGATGGGACAGAAGGACACCTCCTACTGGGCTAGTCCCCTAAAGGTCAGAGGGTCCCCTCGCTCTGTGGTAAAAGTAAAGTAGAGTTAAGTGAAGTGGGGGGAGTTTAACTGAACTTAACTTGATTGTTTTGAACTGAACTTGATTGTATTTAATTGCGTTGTACTGAAATTAACTGGATTTAATTTAATTGAATGTGTGGAACTGAATTGAATTGAATTGTGCTGAACTGAACTGAACTGAACTGAATTTAAATTAATTGTTTTGAATTGAACAGAACTGAATCAAATTTAATTGTTTTCAATTGAACTGAGCTGAACTGAATTTAATTTAATTGTTTTGAACTGAACTGAATTTAATTTTGAACTGAACTGAATTAATTACCTCACGTTTATTAACACGAGCTTCGCCTCTACCCATCCTGGACTCTGATTGGTCCCCTTCAAGCTTCGTGTCCGTTGCCGTGGGACACGCCGTCTCCTGGTTCGCCTTCTGCATCTGGTCCAGTCTGTTGGAACCGCAGAACAACAGTTTGGTTTGAGCACGCAACGGCTCATATGCCCATACAAGGAGCTTCCTGAGCCGTTTCCTGTCCGGTGATTTAATCACTCCACAGGGGAACACAAAGAGTCTCTACTTAATAACACTTAATGACCCGCACACCTCAGACAGGCCACCACCAACCTTCTAACAGGTCACCTCAAACCCTGCTCCAAGTTAACCCTTAAATCATCCAGAGGCCCAGGACTTAAGCAGAGCTGTGATCCTGTCCCCTTAGTGAGGCTGCTGTTTCCTGTTAACGACAACACGGAAAACTGGACTTTGAATGTATCTGGAAGCTTTGTCCTGACAGCCTCTATGTACGGCCTATATCCGGTACACTGAGATATATCTGACATACGTAGCTCAGTAAGAGAGGGACACAACATTAAATACACAAAAGTTCAAGTTTGAGGAGGCTCCTTTCTTCCAAAGAATAGTAAGAAAAAACACTCAAAGTCAGTTGTGGTCATGAAAAAGATATGTAATTACACTATCCATGAGGAATTTCTGGCCTTATTTATGAGGGGGGGGGCAGGCCAGTGTTTTGCCTGTTTCCCAAAAAGGCAATTGCAGAGCAAGCAGGGTAATCTCCAGGAAGAGGTGCTTTAGTTCTGCGGTCGTAGCTGTTGACTCCAAAGCTGAACGCTCTGGAAGCCGTGGTTCTGCTCAGGACCTCTCGGCTCAGAACCTCTCAACTCTGAAACCTCTCTGCTCAGGTCCTCTGCTTGGAGGGACGACTCTTCACTCACTGGTGATCAACAACTGGCTACGTTTCTGAACCAGCATCAGGCCGCAGGTTGTAATGACCCGGGGCTGATAGTCTACAGGTCGTAGTGCCGACTGAGTTAGCAACCCGCTAGTCGAGCCACCGAATCCTCCAGACGACCTCAATCATCTGACCTTCTGTCGTTGGCCGGCCGGTCGCGTTTCGGTGAGGCGCTTGCCGCGCCCCTCCAACGCGTCGCGGGTTTGACCTCGGTACCGGCCGATGAAGATCGCCCCCTGCTGGTAGTGGCGGGGCACTGCAGCTTGTTGCCTTCAGTTCCAGACGTCCATGAATGAGAAAAATAAAACAAAAACATTGATTAATGAAGCAGGCAACTTTTTCCTACATAATAACGTAGCGATCCATTTCTGGAGATAATGTTCTCAAAGTTCTGTTACAGAAGTGTTGTTCCAGGTTTGACGTTGAATTGAAGCGTAGCTATCCTTGGTGAGTCAAACGTAACCTACAGGAACACATTTTAAGGGATGGAACTCAACAGAACCTCCACTTTGTGTTGGTTGTGTTGTTCTAGAAGCCATGGTCTAAAAATACCGTGGTGAAGTAATGTAATGCAGTTCCACTCATGTCACGGGATGTAGTCTAATTGAATCCACGTTCTGGCAATTTGGACGTGTTTAGTATCGGAGCCACTGACTACAGCGAGCTGCATGAACCCCTCTGACGTCTCCAACAAGAGGTTTACGACTCTGGGAGAGGAAAACAGTCTGAGATGATATCACTGGTATCTGTTAGTGATGATGTAATCTCCAACTGTCAGGGTGAACATCTGCTGGAGGCCAGATAGAGAGAGGGGTGGGAGAGAGCGATAGAGAGAGAGAGAGAGAGAGAGAGAGAGAGAGAGAGAGAGAGAGAGAGAGAGAGAGAGAGAGGGATGAGAGGTGGAGGAATAGATTGTGTGTTCATTTAAGGGCTCTGATGTCTTTTATTTGTTTAGATGTATAATTGCGTTCATCTGTTTGTGTATGAAAGGCTGTATCAGTTTATGAGTGTGTGTGTGTGTGTGTGTGTGTGTTTATGTACGACTGTGTGTGTGTGTGTGTGTGTGTGTGTGTGTGTGTGTCTGTACGCCTCTGCACGTGTGTGTGTGTGTGTGTATGCATGTGTGTGTGTGTGCATGTGTTTGTATTTGTGTGTATGTGTGCGTCTGTTTTGCCTCTCTGTTCCACCTGAGGAGGGTTGGCTGGGGCCCAAGGGACCCGTGTCTGAGCCTGTCCAGCTCCGCCCCCCTCCTAGCTTGGCAGCCTTCCTCAGGCCAGCCCCAGGCTCAGTGGGCCGGCCTCCTACTCCCTCCAGTAGACACGACCCGGGGGTGGCCATCTTTGCTGGACAGGCTTCCTGATATTAAACGATGTAGTCAACAATAAAATGAGACAATAAAAATCCTTTAAAACCCACAAGCACGGATACTGTCTAACTAATATTCAGTTTAAACTGTAAAATAAAGGTTTTATTATATGATCATGACACATAAGGGGATAATGTATGTATGATATTAGACCTGAGACGCTGTGAATAAGCTTCGTGGTGAGAACCGTTTCCATGGTTAAAAATGGATTTGGACAATTGATGCAAAAGTCAATGAACCTAAAACTACAAAGATGGAGGGTTCCCTCACCCGCCCTGAAGAGCGCTGTACCAAAGGGTTGTAATTCAGGACAGTACCTGGGCTGGGTCGCGGCCCACGCTGTGTTTCCTGGAGCTGCGGTGCTGGTTGTTGCGTTGAATCCCAGCGATTTGCTCGCACCACCTGGCCCAGAGGAGGAGAACACACTCTCTGTTGGACACCTAAATACGCAGTGCAACGACTCGCTGACGCAGAGGGGGCTCATACCGGCAACCCCACGATGGAGGACCAACACTCTGACTGCTAAGCGGTTGGCATTCTTTATTCATAAAGAGGTTCGCTGAGGGCGCAGTGACAGAATAACTTACCCCACTGCTTGACCCAACTCTCAAGACTTGAGCGAATCCGCACCGAGCAGAAAACAAGTCAGTCTGCAGAGGACCTCCTCTCTCAACCACGGCCATGGAGTCAGCGCTCAACGCACCACTAGCAATATCGTTCAAGGGCTTAGGAGAGGAAAACCGTCGGGGAGATGTGTTCTTTATGTTTAAAGGTTTCTCTGGTAGGGATTGAACACTTCTGTACTGGGCCAGGGAACCATGTCCAGGGTTAACAGCAGCTCCTTGCTCAAGGGTAGGAGGAAATAAAGGGGAACCACAGCACAGCACCACAGCACTTGCACTTAATGTTCTCAATTCTTCAATGTTGTACGTCCTGGCACTTTAAAACAGTACCTAGCATTGTGTAGCGTCCTATCTATCTCTGTTGTATACGGGGAATGGGTTAACCTAGTGATAATAATAATAATAATAATAATAATAATAATAATAATGCATTGAATTTATATAGCGCTTTTTCCTAGACACTCAAAGACGCTTTTACATTGAAGGGGGGGACCTCACTCACCACCACCAGTGGTGGTTAGTGCTTGCCACTTGATTCTATGAACATCCTTACTGTACCGACAGAGATATATTGTTGCTTCTCTTTCTTCTGACTAATGTACTTATAGGTCGCTTTGGATAAAGCATCTGATAAACGCCCTGAATGTAAATGTAATAGAAGGTCTGCATTGGACGCCTCTAGGTTAAACGCATGCTATTGCATGCGCCACCTCTGATTGGATAACGAGGTTTCTGAACCCAGGGGAGCAGAGTGGGCAGACACACACACAAACACACACACACCCAGCCCCCCGACATACCCGCTGATCATCTCGCGGCTCTCCCCCCTGATAAAGAGGTCCTGCTGGGGCGTGGCCAGGCGCAGCGCGTTCCTCTGGCCCGTCAGCGGCTCGGCGTCCACCACCGCCGTGCACGAGGTCATATCCACCGTGCCCTGGGGGAGGGTGCTCATCTGGGGAGGGATACAGAGAGAGAGATAGAGTCAGAGGGATGGAGAGTGAGGGGGGAGGGAGAGAGAAAGAGAGAAAGAGAGAGAGAGAGAGAGAGAGAGAGAGAGAGAGAGAGAGAGAGAGAGAGAGAGAGAGAGAGAGAGAGAGAGAGAGAGAGAGAGAGAGAGAGATGAGGTTTGAACAGATCAGAAGGACGTGGGGGTGGGGTGTGTATGCCGGAGAGAGAGAGAGAGGAGAGAGAGAGAGAGAGAGAGAGAGAGAGAGAGAGAGAGAGAGAGAGAGAGAGAGAGAGAGAGAGAGAGAGAGAGAGAGAGAGAGAGAGAGAGAGAGAGAGAGTATTACAGGAGAGAGGCCCGCTGCTATTCGACCCAAACATCTGGCCCCAAACGTCCATGCTTTAGTAGTTAACTGTAAAAGATTTAACTACTTACCAGTTCATCCAGGGCAAATGAGAGGTTTCCATTTTCATAGAGGATGAAGAATCTTCTCTGCCATTTCTGCCATTGAGACACATTGTCAGTACTGTACAATAATACAACTCAATCCAAACCAATGGAGATGTGGTTCCTCTGCTGTTTTATCAAGCTTATATCAAACGTGCTTTAGTTGACTTTGAGCCGTTCGTTGTTCCTACCCGAGATCTCTGGGCCGGGTTGTCGAAGTCTGTCCCTTCTGGGGCCAGACAGAGCCAGCCTCCGTATATGGGCTTGGCCTGGGGACCGAGAGAATCCTCATCAACACACCGGAAGGACGTCATGTTACCCCATAATCAGGTTTGAGGGATGCTGGTTTGAAGGGTGCTGGTATGAGGGGGACTGGTTTGAGTGGGAATGGTTTGCGGAGGACTTGACCTCCATCATAAAACAACACACCTCCACCACAACACAACACACCTCCACCACAACACAACACACCTCCATCACAACATACCTCCATCCCAACACACCTCCACCACAACACATCATACCTCCTTCACAACACCATCACAACACACCTCCACCACAACACAACACACCTCCATCACAACACACCTCCACCACAACGCAACACACCTCCACTGCAACACACTTCCATCACTCACACATCTCCACACAACACCCCCACCACAACACCTCACACCACACCACACCTCCATCACAACGAACATACCTCCATCACAACGAACATACCTCCATCACAACACACCTCCATCACAACACACCTCCACCGCAACACAATACACCTCCACCACAACACACCTCCATCACACACACACACACACACACACATCTCCACACAACACACCTCCATCACAACACACCTCCATGACACACACATCTCCACACCACACACCTCCACTCGGCTCGGTGTGGCCGTCTTCTCGAGTCACTAAGCTATGAACCATCAGCTATAGAATACTGTTTTTACAGCAGAATAGAAATATAACCTGTGTCAATTTTCTATCAGTAATTACAACGTTTCACATCTACTAATTAACTCCTCCGACTGAATTAGATGGCTATCGATGTCCTAATTGAGTATAAAATGACGTGTACAATCAGAAAGAATCTGCCGACAACACACGTACCTGTTCCCTCTCATCGTCGGACATGAGATGCAGCTCCCGAGGTTTGAAGCAGTTCTGACATTTGTTTTTATTAAAAATATTCGCTTGAAACTTATTACAAGGATTTGCTGCTTTATCCACAGACATTTTCACCCTCGATAAATCCGCCCGCTCCAAAACCCTCTCAGCTCAGCTATGAACGGAGCGGCTTATGCTCATGAACATCTGTCAAATCCCCGACTTTCCCATTTGAAAATCCTCCGTATGGGACGTCCCACTCCACCCCCCGCCGTCCCACTCCGCCCCCCACCGTCCGCCTCTGCCCCTTTCCCTACCCCTGCTCCCGCCTCCTTCTCCCTCCTCTCCAGGGCCCAGTTTCCCGAAAGCATCGTTAGCCTATTGCCGCTTTTCCACCGCACATGTAGCTCGACTCGCAGGGGCGGCGCCAAACGGTTGCTTGCCGTTGCTATAGCAACTCCAAGCAATTACTCAGAAACCCCAGAGCAACCCCTGATTTTTTGTCAAACTCAAACAACATATTTGAAATAATGCCATTTTCCGTAAAATGGTATTAAATAAGTTCAACTAAACCTATGGCCGAATGCGGTACCCGTCACCATACCGACCATTCCTGTCATATGAATCACCAGATTAAGTGCATAATCAGTGAGTAGCGTCAACATTTCAGGGCCGTGACTGGACTGTCGTTCAAATCAACGCGAGTCAGCCTGGGACTCTCCTCTCCCCCCCTCACCGTGCCCAGTTCCCGAGCGTTGGGCATGCACACACTCTGTAAGTGACATGAACAGATTAAAAAAAAAAACATACACACAATTAACACAAACTATCCCAAGCAATATGTACAATATTAATTAATTATTATTTAATGTACATGAAACAATAATTTCATTAATAGCATAGTCTTACGAAAAATAAATAACATTTCAAATATGCGGACATCTCGCGGCGAGATTATCAGTCAGAGATGTTCGTTGCCGGCTCGTTGGCGCTTAAAAAATATGGACAAGTTTTTACTATTTCGAAAGAAATCAAGTTCAAACACGACTCGCGATGGCGAGGCTGAGGATGGGCTCGTTAATAGCCAGACTTGTGTTGGACTTGGCAGTTGTTCGGAGGGGGGTTATGCTGAGGTCAAGAAACGGAAGAAAATATTGTAGCCTACACAGTTTTGAATTAGCAATACAATGTTAGCACATGCTTGCTAGCAATGTTGGTGTGTTAAACCGACTCGACACGACACGACTCGACACGGTAGCAGCGCGGGTCCTTTTCCACCGCAAATAGTACCTCCGGGACGTGGGCGGGGTCGGCTGCGCGAAAGGGCCGTGACGTATTTTTGTACGCGACGCAAACAACACCTACGTAACCCACACATGGACAGAACCCACATAACAACAATGGAGGACATCGATGCGATGGTATTCGTGTTCGTATTATTAGCTGGCATGTTGAAGAAGTGGAATATGTTGGCTGCGGCGCTGCTATGGCTGTTACCAGCATGGTTGCCATGTCGCTCTCGTGACTTGGTCACACTCTCTGGCCAATCAGTGGCCGGCCGTCTGCCGACGTCACCTTTTAGCATCGGCTCAGCTCGCTTGGAACCTAGAGCGAGGCGGTACTAGAAAAAGCAGCCACTTCAGGTACCAGATACCATGTTTTCGCGGTGGAAACGCAAAAAATGCGAGCGGAGTCGAGTCGTGTCGAGCTGGTACCATGCAGTGGAAAAGCGGCATTAGTGGATCGTGAAGTGCATGGTACGAGCATCGTACAGTTTCCCGAAAGCATCGTTGGTAACGAACGTCGTGAAAGCTCTCGTAGCTAACGAGGACCCGAGGGTAGGCCTACTCGTAGGACGCTAAGAGCATGCGTTTTATTAAAACACATCCAATACCACGGGATGCCCTGAGCCATTTCGCACCAAAAACAGTGGTAACCGCCGATATATTACTCTAAGACTACTGTTAGATTTAAACAGCAAAGGTAGAGACATGTTAGAAGTCAACAATAACATAATTTATTGCAGCAATTAAAAATTCCAAAAATAGGCCTACATGCGCAGCCGAAATGTACCGATCAAACGTTACAAGGCATATAATAAAATCAAATGATTCCATTGCTCTTGTGTGGGAGGTCGCTTTCGAGCTGCACTTGCTGTCTCCCTCTGATTTTAATTCAACCATCGTGGTTAAAATGTCCTCATATTGATCAATGACAGGAGACATAGGCTAGACATCTACTACTGAAACCAGCGGGTGTCCGAGAATTTCTGCAGTGTTTTTTGTTGCGATTGTTTGCATTAAGCACTGTAGGCGCTTCGGTGAGGCTGTGATGAAGTTCACTATTTATTGGACCCTGTCTAGACAGTAAGGAACATCCCTGACCTTAGTTAATCGAGTTTGTAGTCTACACTCAGAGTCAGGGCCGGTGTTGTGCCGAAAAGTGATCAGCTGCCAGAAAGTGATTTCAGCCGCGGGAGCGGCAACAGCCTGTTAAAGCCAGGCTATATCGCCTCGAAACGTGTGTGCGGCAGCAAAGTCAGATAAGTCATACTAGTCAATAGCACTACAGGACTTGTCCGCTGTATTAACACAGATATGTACTTTAAGGTGACAAGACATCGACGTTGTACTGGGATCGACGTCTGATCAGTCATGGGCTACTAGTCAACAGGACTATTGTCCGTGAGACAATTATCCTTCTTTATGTTTTTAAAACATCGAAATTATTTCTGTGTGTCCATTTTATACAATAAAACATATATTTTCTTACTATGCATTGTTTTCCCAGATTATAGATTTTTGAAGAAAAAAATATTTTCTTCTCAAAATTAATTGAAAACATTCATGAGTAGGTCCTATCACATTAAATAGATTAGGGTTCAAACTGACACTATAACATTCATGTGGGCTATGTGGGGTAGATAAGAACCAATCCAGTCTCTTTTATCAGCTGTAATACGTTATAAAGCGAAAATATGACACATTGGAGTCCTTTTCTTCCTGCCAGAAAATGATCTCAAGCCCTCTCTTGGTACTGAAATGTCTTATTTGCCTTAAAATGAGTTGAGAACATTCATGAGTATCAAATTACATAGATTATATCCCATCCAGTGTCTATTACCAGCTGAAACACCTTCACATGGCAAATATAAGACATTTCAGTCGTTTCCCTCCTGCCAGAAAATGATCTCAAGCCCTCTCTTTGTACTGAAATGTTTTATATGCCTTAAAATGAGTTGAGAACATTCATGAGTATCAAATTACATCGATTATACCAAGATTGCCACTCAGCTACCCCTGCCTAGACACACTTCACCATTTTGATCTTACCCCTGCTACAGCCCGTGCCAGCCATTTCCACTTCACTGCCCAGGATTTTCCTAACAATAAATCAGTTTAACTTCATCCATTTTCATTGTCTGTGTTCTGCACTCAGCACAACCCCATAGCAGTCATGTTATTACAACAAACAAGCCAAAACAAACAAATGTTTTCATATTCAAACTATTTATCAGGGGATGAAGACATTACCTTCATGACCAAAACACCACAGTTACCACCATCCTTTTGAATGCTGTGTTTGATTGTGGCTTGCTGCCACTTTACATCCACCCAATCAGTCTTCTGATAGCGGTTCTGCCGCATCCTGAAGAACTGGCTGTAGTGATGGTTGAAAGATTCAAAACATATTTTATCGTGATTGTAATTTCAATTCAATGAGGGCCTACTTTGCTACAAACAAACAAAAAAAACGTTGTTACATTACAACATTCTTAATGTTAAATAAAAAATAACACAAAATTGCAAGAGATTCACAATTCTTTTTGTACACGATCGACTGAAATGTCTTATATCTACCCAGGTGTTTCAGCTGGTAATAGACAATATGGGATATAATCTATGTAATTTGATACTCATGAATGTTCTCAACTCATTTTAAGGCATATAAAACATTTCAGTACCAAGATTCGGCTTCAGATCATTTTCTGGCAGAAGGAAAACGACTGAAATGTCTTATATTTGCCCATGTGAAGGTGTTTCAGCTGGTAATAGACACTGGATGGGATATAATCCATGTCTACGTCTTTCATAATTAATGAATGGAACGTTGCATTTTTATTGTCTACAAATATTCTATACTAGAGCCAATCAATGAAACCTTATGCGGAATCAGATAAAGTCGGCTCTCTTGCTGCGCAAAGTATGTTTCAGAAATCAGCACATTAACATGTAGGCCTAGTTGTCACACAAGCTATTTTGGATTTTTTGTAATATGGAATTATTTCAGGGGGGAAAATGCCGTGAATAAATGTATGCACAGTGCGTTCAGGATTAGGACTGATATAATTGTCAGCCTAGGCCTAATCAATTGTGTTTTAATATCTTTAGCATTCATATTATTGCACTCTATTCTTTTCGTAAGCTACTCTGCTGTTGGCTTTGATGGGGAGATATTTTAACACTTTTTAATCCCATTTTCCTGAGACATTCCTGCGTCTCCCCCTGCGTCATAGCCCGTTTCAGCACCATGTCAGTGGACAGGTACAATCCTGAGAACGTCGTGAGTGCAGCGAATGCGCGTTGATGTTAAGAGGAGTTTCGGGAAACGCGTCAAAGAAATTAACGATGGTTCGAAAGATCCATCGTGTGAATGATCGTACGAGCGAAGATCCATCGTTATCGGGAAACTGGGCCCAGACCGTCCAGACCCACGGGAGGACGAGCTACGTTCTACTGCCCTCTGCTGTCTGAAGTCACAACGTGTCTTAAGTGTTGAAATATACATCTCTATAGATTCGTGCTTACGTAGAAATCCATTAAAACCAATTCATGAAAATGTTAAATTAAAGTTAAAACAAATGCAAGAACGGAGAGGGGGGGGACCTTGGGAGGACGGGGCACCCTGGGGGAGGAGGGGGCAATCTGGGGGAGGAGGGGCACCCTGGAGAGGAGAGGGCATACTGGGGAGGAGGGGGCACCCTGGGCAGAAGGGGGCACCCTTCTCCCAAGCACACACACACATAAACACACACGCACACACACACACACACGCACGCACGCACGCACGCACGCACGCACGCACGCACGCACACACACACACACACACACACACACACACACACACACACACACACCTCCCCTGTCATGCTATACATAACATGCTGGAAGATGACAGGCTCAGCTGTCCTTCTATTTACGGCCTGCATGTGTCGCCTGGCAGCAGGCCTCAGAGTAGACCCCAGATCAGAGCAGACCACAGAGCAGACCAAAGAGCAGACCCTATATCAGCCTCGGATGACTGCTGGAGTCGCTGGTCTCAGAGGGTTCAGTAAACCGTGTGTGTCGTAGTAGATCTACTATCGCCTTCCAACTACCAACACGCAGTAAGTTGATGGCTAACTGCACCACAACATTATGCCCTGTCATTTGGATTACTCTGTTTGAGAGGGTACATAGATATATATTTAGCTAAAACCATTATTCTATTCATTTGTTCATTGGTTATTTTAGGTTTCCAATGGACATTTCAGGGTGAAGCGCTATGATTTCACCTACTGATTGGTTGATACAAGGCCTACAGGTTCCTTAAACTACGGATGTATTCACTTTGTTCCATGCTGTGTTGGTGTCTGTCCAGCTGTTTGAAGATGTATGAAGGAAATGGTCAATGTGACATTTAGCTTTAAAAGAAGATAAGCTTTCTCTACTGTGGCCGAGGCAGCGATATATTTAGGCTTTTTGTTGGCGATAGTCCGCCATTTTGTGATGCCTCAAGAGAGTTATATTATTGTAAAACCCTAAATTAATGTTAATATACCATAAACTATGGCATGAGAAATGCTGAGCCGTGTCAAATTTAACAATTTCCCCCCCACGATGACAAATATGTTCAAGATGAATGACTGCACAATGACCAAAAGCCCATTAGTGCCACTAACACTGCGATGCTCCTGTACTTCTATGATGGCGGGTTGCGATGTGACATCACAATGTTCGAGCCCGACTGTGGTCGCTGCGGGATTTCAATTGGCCCTTTGCCAACATGAGAGTCTTAAGGGTGCAGTGTATGTAATTACATATATATATATATTTAATTAAGTATTTAAGCCATGTTGCACTACCATGTTTCTATAGTAGCCCAGAATGGACAAAAGGCTCAAGCGTGCACATGTTTTTGGATTAATAACCTGTTTTTGGGTTTACAGATGTAGGAGGGAGGTTCTGAGTCCACATGGTGATGACCCATCTGTGATGCTTTTTAGTTCAGTCATCGTGTAGGAGCGTCATCCTCATCCTCATCCTCATCGTCATCCGCTTATCCGGGGTCGGGCGTGGGGGGAGCAGCTCAAGCAGGGGGCCCCTTTCCCGGGCCACATTGACCAGCTCTGACGGGGGGATCCCAAGGCGTTTCCAGGCCAGTGTTGAGATATAATCTCTCCACCTAGTCCTGGGTCTTCCCCGAGGTCTCCTCCCCACTGGACGTGCCTGAAACACCTCCCAAGGAAGGCGCCCAGTGGGCATCCTTACCAGATGCCCGAACCACCTCAGCTGACTCCTTTCTAAGTAAAGGAGCAGCGGCTCTAATCCGAGTTCCTCACGGATGGCTGAGCTTCTCACCCTATCCCTAAGGGAGACGCCAGCCACCCTTCTGAGAAAACTCATCTCGGCCGCTTGTACCCGCAATCTCGTCCTTTCGGTCATCACCCAGCCCTCATGACCATAGGTGAGGATAGGAACGAAGATCGACCGGTAGATAGAGAGCTTTGCCTTGCGGCTCAGCTCTCTTTTCGTTACAACGGTGCGGTAAAGCGAACGCAATACCGCCCCCGCTGCTCCGATTCTCCGGCCAATCTCACGCTCCATAGTACCCTCACTCGCGAAACAAGAAACCGAGGGACTTGAACTCCTTCACTTGGGCAAAGGACTCATTTCCTACCCGGAGTAAGCAATCCACCGGTTTCCTGCTAAGAGTCATGACCTCAGATTTAGCGGTGCTGATCCTCATCCCAGCCGCTTCACACTCGGCCGCCAGCCGATCCAGTGAGTGCTGAAGGTCACAGGCCGATGATCCAATGAGGACCACATCATCTGCAAAAAGCAGTGACGAGATCCTCAGACCACCGAACTGCAACCCCTCCCCACCACGACTACGCCTCGATATCCTGTCCATGTATATCACAAACAGGATTGGTGACAAGGCGCAGCCCTGGCGGAGACCAGCACCCACTGAGAACGAAACTGACTGGCTGCCGAGAACACGAACACAGCTCTCGCTATGGGAGTACAAAGATTGGATGGCCCTGAGGATAGACCCCCTTACCCCATACTCCCGCAGCACCTCCCACAGTTTCTCCCGGGGGACCCGGTCATACGCCTTCTCCAGATCCACAAAACACATGTAGACCGGATGGGCATACTCCCAGGCCCCCTCCAGGATCCTTGCGAGAGTGAAGAACTGGTCCGTAGTTCCACGTCCGGGGCGAAAACCGCATTGTTCCTCTTCAATCTGAGGTTTGACGATCGGCCGAACCCTCCTTTCCAGCACCTTGGAGTAGACTTTACCAGGGAGGCTGAGAAGTGTGATACCCCGGTAATTGGCACACACTCTCTGGTCCCCCTTTTTGAACAGGGGAACCACCACCCCGGTTTGCCACTCCTTTGGCACTGTACCCGACTCCCACGCGATGTTGAATAGGCGTGTCAACCATGACAGCCCCTCAACACCCAGAGCCTTTAGCATTTCTGGCTGGATCTCATCAATCCCTGGGGCTTTGCCACTGGGGAGATGTTTGACTACCTCAGTGACCTCCACCAGGGAAATTGACGACGAAACACCATCAACCTCGAGCTCTGCCTCCAACATAGAGGGCGTGTTATTCGGATTCAGGAGTTCCTCAAAGTGTTCCTTCCAACGTCCGACGACCTCCTCAGTTGAGGTCAACAGAGTCCCATCCTTACTGTACACAGCTTGGATGGTTCCCCGTTTCCCCCTCCTGAGGTGCCGGATAGTCTTCCAGAAACACTTTGGTGCCGACCGAAAGTCCTTCTCCATGGCCTCTCCGAACTTCTCCCACACCCGCTGCTTAGCCTCCGACACGGCAGCCGCTGCAGCCCTTCGAGCCTGTCGGTACCCTGCAACCGAGTCAGGAGTCCTCCAGGATATCATATCCCAGAAGGCCTCCTTCTTCAGTCGGACGGCTTCCCTGACCACCGGTGTCCACCACGGTGTCCGAGGGTTACCGCCCCTTGAGGAGCCTAAGACCCTGAGGCCACAGCTAGCCACCGCAGCTTCAACAATGGAGGCTTTGAACACCGCCCACTCCGGCTCAATGCCCCCAACCTCCACAGGAATGCCAGAAAAGCTCCGCCGGAGGTGTGAGTTGAAGATACCTAGGACGGGGGCCTCCTCCAGACGTTCCCAGTTCACCCGCACTACTCGTTTGGGCTTACCAGGTCTATCCGGAAATTTCCCCCATTCCCTGATCCAACTCACAACCAGATGGTGGTCGGTTGACAGTTCCGCCCCTCTCTTTACCCGAGTGTCCAAAACATGCGGCCTCAGATCAGATGACACGATCACGAAATCGATCATCGATCTTCGGCCTAGGGTACTCTGGTACCAGGTACACTTATGAGCACCCTTATGTTCGAACATGGTGTTTGTTATGGATAATCCATGACTAGCACAGAAGTCCAATAACAAACGACCGCTCGGGTTTAGATCAGGGAGGCCGTTCCTCCCCACCACGCCTCTCCAGGTGTCTCCATCGTTGCCCACGTGGGCGTTGAAGTCTCCCAGCAGAACTACGGAGTCCCCTACTGGAGCCCCATACAGGACTCCATTCAGGGTCTCCAAGAAGGCCGAGTACTCTGAGCTGCTGTTTGGTGCATACGCACAAACAACAGTCAGAGTTTTCCCCCCTACAACCCTTAGGCGCAGGGAGGCGACCCTCTCGTCTACCGGGGTAAACTCCAACACCGCGGCGCTCAGCCGGGGATTTATGAGTATCCCCACACCCGCCCGGCGCCTCACGCCCTCGGCAACTCCGGAGAAGAATTGAGTCCAACCCTTATCCAGGAGTACGGTACCAGAGCTGAGACTGTGCGTGGAGGTAAGCCCCACCAGATCTAACTGATAGCGCTCCACCTCCCTCAGAAGCTCCGGTTCCTTTCCCCACAGCGAGGTGACGTTCCACGTCCCAAGAGCCAGCTTCTGCCGCCCGGGTCTGGTCCGTCGAGACCCCTGACCTTCGCTGCCACCCATGTGGCTGCGCACCCGACCCCAACGGGTCTTCCCACAGGTGGTGGGCCCATGGGATGAAGAGAGGGGGGGTGCCACGTAGTTTGTTCGGGCTGTGCCCGACCGGGCTCCGTGGCAAACCCGGCCACCAGGCGCTCGCCATCGAGCCCTCCGTCTGGGCCTGGCTCCAGACGGGGGCCCCGGGCTTCCTCCGGGCCGGGTCACATCTCCTCTTTTTCCGTTATTCATTGGAGTTTTTTGAACCATTCTTAGTCTGGCCCCTCACCTGAGCCCACTCTGCCATGAGAGACCCTACCAGGAGCACAAGGCTCCAGACAACACAGCTCTTAGGATCACAGGGACACGCAAACCTCTCCACCACGATAAGGTGACGGTTCCAGGAGCGTCATAATAAGCAATATTTCACGAGCTGCTCCACACACCATGGCATTATACTTAAAATAGCCAGATCCTTAACCCTTCGTCGAGTGCTCCTCATATAGCCAGTGAAGTCAAGTTTATACCTCATCCTTTCACCAAAATGTCCAATGTATTTTGAGGATTGAATTATAAAGAGCTTTCACATAGCTTGACCCAAGTGAATTGGGTCATTTCTATTATACTATTCTGATCGTTGATAAATATGAGATTACTTTGACAATATCACAAAAATTATCAAATCATAGTTTTTTCCATCCATTTTTATGATAGAAACATGGGAGATTGTCTTCAGTCTCTAGTTGGGGGAGAGATATCATGTTACCACGATGCGTGGCGCCAACCGGCCCCCTCTAGTGGTTGCTTGTGGGAGGTCACAACTTTGTCCGTGGAAGTTCATAAAACCTGGAGTTGAAATTCCACACAGCAGCATGAGGAAAGACCTGCTATGTAGCAACTTTGCCTCAGGTTAAGATAACCTGAATGTCAGCTCAACATATCAAATAAGTCTGTTAACCCAGGCTCTTGAAGTGGGCCCTGCACATTCTTCTACTGCAGCTATATTTAGGCCTACTACTTAGCTATTTAAAATGTTTAAAATTACTTAGAAGTAGAACGTTCTCTCGAGGGTAAAATGTGCCCGTTTCAGTTTTTGCTTCTGAAATATATCCTCTCCTTTGCTTTAGTTTCCTAATTGTAAAAATCAATCTATATTTATAAAAGGGTTTAAAGGTGGGTCTGAAAGGTCCATATTCATAGACCATCATCTGATCCATACATCGCCTTGATTACCTTCCAGAGACACCAGGCGTCAACTCGTAGACTCCCTTCTCATTCCGAAGAAAAACATTCTCCATTCATATTTCCGCTTATTGTATCATAATAATACTATTTTCACATCAATACTTCCACAACCTTACCTACAGTCTTGACCCAATTAAGCTTTTGCCATCGTCCTTGACATCCATTCAACATCATCGGACCAATCTAGGTGAGAATACCTCACCAGGCTGACTCAACCCGACCTTGTCTCCAGGACAACCAGCAGCGATGGACCCGGTGCTGACCTCGGTGGTCCTGGTGGTCCCCTGCGTGCTGGTGGTGCTGGCGGGGCTGGTCTACCTCTATGGGCTGATGGTCCACCTGTTCTCACAGACCTCTGTGAGGAACAAGGTGGTGGTGATCTCTGACGCTCTATCCAGCCTGGGGAGAGGTGAGGACGCCCCAACAGCTGCACGGTGGAGCAGGCGTCCAGAGGCGGCCTGGGGGCTCCTGCTCCTCCTCCTGCTCCTCACCTCTCCCCCCTCTGCTCCTCCTGCTCCTCACCTCCCCACTCTGCCCCATCCCTGCTCTGCTCCTCTCCCTGCTCCTCTCCCTGCTACTCACCTCTCCCTTCTGCTCCTCCTGCTCCTCATCACTCCCCTCTGCTCCTCCTGCTCCTCACCTCTCCCCTCTGCTCCTCCTGCTCCTCACCTCTCCCCTCTGCTCCTCCTGCTCCTCACCTCTCCCCTCTGCTCCTCCTGCCCCTCATCTCTCCCCTCTGCTCCTCCTGCTCCTCATCACTCCCCTCTGCTCCTCCTGCTCCTCACCTCTCCCCTCTGCTCCTCCTGCCCCTCATCTCTCCCCTCTGCTCCTCCTGCTCCTCACCTCTCCCCTCTGCTCCTCCTGCTCCTCACCTCTCCCCTCTGCTCCTCCTGCTCCTCACCTCTCCCCTCTGCTCCTCCTGCTCCTCACCTCTCCCTTCTGCTCCTCCTGCTCCTCACCACTCCCCTCTGCTCCTCCTGCTCCTCACCTCTCCCCTCTGCTCCTCCTGCTCCTCACCTCTCCCCTCTGCTCCTCCTGCTCCTCACCTCTCCCCTCTGCTCCTCCTGCTCCTCATCACTCCCCTCTGCTCCTCCTGCTCCTCACCTCTCCCCTCTGCTCCTCCTGCTCCTCACCTCTCCCCTCTGCTCCTCCTGCTCCTCATCTCTCCCCTCTGCTCCTCCTGCTCCTCACCTCTCCCCTCTGCTCCTCCTGCTCCTCAGCTTTCCCCTCTGCTCCTGCTCTTCAGAATGTGCCAGTGTGTTCCACCGAGGAGGAGCGCGGCTGATCCTCTGTGGGAGGAGCTGGGAGCAGCTGGAGGGCGTGGCCGATGAGCTCTCCGCCTCCTCAGACCCCACTACGGTACGGGATCCACTAACGAGCCTTGTTAGTAAGATGGATGGATTGATTCATAATGATTGATTGATGGGTTCATTGATTTATTGATGGAGTGATGGGTTGATTAATGATTCATTGATGGTTAATTAATTGATTGATTGGTTGATTAATGATTAATTGATGGGCTCATTGATTGATTAATGGATTGAATTGACGATGATGGATTCATTGGTTAATTTATTGATTGCCACCCCCCCCACCCCCCTCCACTACAGACCTTTCTGCCCAAGCTGGTGCTGCTGGACTTCGGGGACCTCGGCAGCATGCCGGAGGTGGTGACGGAGGTTATGGAGTGCTACGGCAGCCTGGACCTCCTGATTCTCAACTCCAGCCTGAAGGTTCGGGCGCCGGCCGCCGCCGTCTCCCTGGAGACCGAGCGCCTGCTGATGGACTACAACTACTTCGGCCCCGTGACCCTGGCCAAAGGTCAGCCCCACAGACCAATGGACTCTATGTTCTAATAGTAGTAATAAATATATATTATATTAACAACTACTTTGGCCCCTTCACCCTGGCCAACGGTCAGCCTCACAGACACATGGACTCTATGTTCTGATAGAAATATTAAATATATATTATATTAAAGGTCCCATGACATGAAAATCTCACTTTATGAGGTTTTCTAACATAAATATGAGTTCCCCTAGCCTGCCTATGGTCCCCCAGTGGCTAAAACTTGCGTTTGGTGTAAAACGAGCACTAGCTGTTCTGCTCGGGGGGAAGGAACTTTGGCTTTGACTCCCTCAAGAACATGAACCGAGACATGGAGGAGAAAGGGATTGTTGGCGGCGAATGTCTCCCGCTTGAGCCCCGCTGAGGGACCACCGCCGGAGGCGGAGGTGCCTAAGCACTGCCCGGCAACGATCCCTTTCTCCTCCTTGTCGCGGTTCAGTCTACTTCACATTAATGTGGACGTTGAAGAACCAGGAACGTCGGAGAACCCAACGCGGTCGTTTGAGATTCATAATATCGGCTCACACAGCTTTTGGCCGTGATAATATATATTATATGATATAGATATCTATGTAGGCTATATGATAATATTTAGATATAGAGCTCCAGGACTCCCGTGTGTTGTAGAATATTTACAGAACACAGCTAAAGGCTGTGTGCGCCTCGCCATTGCGATACATCCACTGTAAACAGAGCGCATGGTACCGTGGCTGCAAGCTGCTCAGGGCCACACCCCAACCCTCCTCCTTGACCCGCCTCGCTCCTCCTCATTTGCATTATAGCTACAGACACCAAAACAGCGCATTTGGGGGAAGCTCAATGTGCGACTGGCTCGGAGTGGCTGTAACTCTGCACCACGGCTGAATTTCGGGTACGTCTTTGAATACTGTGTTAGTTGCCCACTAATACCTATATTAAAGAATACATAAAATAGCATGTCATGGGACCTTTAACAACTACTTCGGCCCCGTCACCCTTGCCAAAGGTCAGCGTCACAAATCCATGGACTCTATGTTCTAATAGTTTTATTATATAACATTAGATCAACTAGTTGTAAGAAAGGATTATGAAAGAAGCATATAAAAATATGATTATTATTTTTAGCATACGTACAATAGGTGTTCACTAGCTCACTGGTTGCTGACGGCTGTGGCAGGGCTATTTGATTCAAATGGACGTCAGTGATTATCACCAAACTGGTCTGTGAATGACATCAACAGAGGAATGATGCAGCATTCCTCAATGACAGAGAAACAACGGGAGGGAGGAGCAGAGAGTTAGGGGGCAGTTGTTTTATGTTTATTATTCAAAATCCAGATGTCTTCTGCTCTATAAAATCTCAGATCTTAATGACAGATGCACAGTACACAACGTTTAGTGAGCCGATGTTCGGAGAGGAACTAGAGGCTAGAGTACAGAGCAGTGCTGTGTAAACAGTTAATTAAATGGTTTGGACTCTCTCTGGGATCCATCGTATCACAATGCACTGACATGCTGTTCTCTGCAAGCTGAATCTGGTGTTGTTCAGTAGTTCACTCAGGATCCACAGTGTAATCGTCCTGTGTTAAAGTCATACCATTAGCTTAATGTAAGACAGGATGATATGTAGCTGACGTATCGATTTTGATGTGACTGTGCAGAGTTAAATTATCTATAATGAGGATTTCTTTGCACAAATTACAGGAAGTGAGGTGAGACTAGTGCTTCGAACACTCTTTGTTTTAGTTGTGGTATTGTGCTTGAACTTCAAACCTTTGTTCCCCTGGTTTCCTATTGATTTCCTCTGGTTCTCATTGTGTTCTATTGGGTCTCCTCTTGTTCTCATTGTGCTCTATTGGGTCTCCTCTGGTTCTCATTGTTCCCCATTGGGTCTCCTCTGGTTCTCATTGTTCTTTATTGGTTGCCTCTGGTTCTCCTCTCATGGGTCCACAGGCGTCCTTCCCTCCATGATCTCCAGGAGGACGGGCCACCTGCTGCTGGTCAACAGCATCCAGGGGCGGCTGGCCGTCCCGTTCCGGACCACCTGTGAGCGACACACCCCCCGGGCACTCTCAGAATGGAAACTGATGTACCACACTAATCGTATTTAGGCCTATAGTGAATGTTGTGGAACAGATGTTATCTTGATCCAACATCATCAGATCTGATAAAACAAATTTCATCGAAACCTTTAGTCCATTATAAAAGAATCTCATATAATCCAATGTTTTTTAATGAATCTACTCGTTAGCGGGTAGGAGGAAAACTGTGATGCTGATCTAATCATCTCTAATCCAGAATAATCCGGTCTAGTGTTAGACTGCTGGAGAGTAGATCTAATCTTCTCTAATCCTGTATAATCTGGTTTACTCTTCTCTAATGCATTATAATCTGGTCTCCTCTTCTCTAATCCAGGTTAATCTGGTCTACTATTCTCTAAACCAGTATAATCTGGTCTAACCTTCTCTAATCCAGTATAATCGGGTCTATCCAGTATAATCTGGTTTACCCTTCTCTAATCCAGTATTATCTGTGTTCCAGACGCAGCCTCGAAGCACGCAGTGCAGGCCTTCTTTGACTGTCTGCGGCCGGAGGTCCAGGAGTATGGCATCTCCGTCAGCACGCTGAGCCACACCTTCATCTGCAGCGCCAGCACCCAGCAACCAATCAGTGTCAAGCCCTACTGGTCATGTGAGTACTAGCAGCCAATCAATTCCAAGCCGTTCTGGTCATGTGAGTACCAGGAGCCAATCAACTCAAAGCCCTTCTGATCACGTGAGTACTGGCAGCCAATCAGCTCCAAGCCCTTCTGGTCATGTGAGTACCAGCAGCCAATCAGCTCCAAGCCCTTCTGGTCATGTGAGTACTAGCAGCCAATCAGCTCCAAGCCCTTCTGGTCAAGTGACTACTAAGGGTCCATTTGTGGGCATTTCATTTCAAGCCTGTTTATTTTACTCTTTCATTAAATATAAAAAAGAAGAATGTATTACGCGTCCACGTTATTGCCAACTGAAATAGCCCTGAGTGAGCAGCTGCCCACATTACTGTCATTGTACCGCAGTGACATCAGGGTTCATCAGGGGAGCCCTACTCAGTGACCATTGACCTCCTATAGTTATGTACCCCGCTGGGGGGTCATCAGGGGAGCCCTACTCAGTGAGCTTTAACTTCCTACAGTCCTGTACGGCCCAACCCCGCTGGGGGTCACGCCAGGGGCGGCGGTCCGGGAGATCGTGAGGACGGTGAACGACAAGAGGAAGGAGGTGGTCATCGCCCCGTCCCTCCCCAAGGCTGCCATCTGCGCCCGCTCCTTCTTCCCCAACCTCTTCTTCGCCGTGATGGCTGCCGGGGTGGAGAGTTCCGCAGTGCTGGAGTCGCAATAGACCCTAGGACTGCTGGTCTTCATGACCTACTTGTACCTGCTAGTTCGTGGGACGTGTACTCTGATGTCTTTTTAAAAGAAGGGAGTTGGGGGTACAGGATACAAAGTGCCAGACAGGCCCATTGCAGCCACTGAGGTAGTCATGGCCAGACATTTAGACATGAAGACGAAGATTTAGAGGATTTTAGATGTGGGAAGATGGTGGGGAGGTGGGGCAGATGGAATAAAGATGAATTTACAATGAAAAACAATGACGATAGCCACTTCTGTTTAATAAAACTGCGTTAACTCAATATAAACCTCTGTCATTATTGAACATCAGACATACATATTATCCTTAATATCATATACCTTTGAATTCATGACATTGAAAGACACATTACAACCAAGGTCATTTGGAATGATTTGTTTTATATTCACCTCTTTGGGTGTTCAAAAGTGAGTTCAAATGTTCCGAAATTTCAAGCTGTATCATAAAAATAACTGTTTTGTGGACCGTCCACGATGTTGGCACAACCTATCACATTGTTTGAGTGTCATAATGCAGTGTTAACTTCCCCTCATGTTTCCAGGATTGACTTAAAATCAGATTGGGACCGCCACCCCCGTATTTAAAACATGCCTAAACATATTATACTTATATAAATAACCCTAACAAAAACAGAACAATCCCTGCCCCGTCCCTGGTCGGTGCTGGAGGCCCTCACACGTTGGGTCGGATCTCTGAGTAGTTCTTCTTCACACCCGAGAACCGTATGATCCCGAGTTCGGGTTTCCTTAGTTTGAAGTCCTGCCACATGTACCTGGAAGACAGGACCTTGGTGGGCTTGTTGATCCACATGTACCTGGAAGACAGGACCGGGGTCAGGGGACCGGGGTGAGGAAGTGGGGATTGGGAGCAGGGCTCCATCCGACATCAGGCCCTGGAGGTCATCCTGGGCCTGAGTCTATGGAGGAAACACTGTGTACTCCTGGGCAGGAGTTGGTTGGATGCTGTTCTAGGCTTTGAGAAATTCTAGTAACTTTGAAAGGGTTACTAATGGGATTTCTAAGTTCTAAAATTTTCCGGTTTTTCAGACACAATTCTAGTCGGTTAAATTGGGTTCTGTCAGAGGCATCACAAAATTGGGTTCTATCAAGTCCCTCTTTTCAGACCCAGTTATATTTTGCCATCCCCTGCTCTCTTTGTCAGATCGGGTCAAACAAGCTCTGGTTTTCAGACACAGTTCAAGTGGGTAAGATTGGGTTTGGTTAATTAGACCAGGCCTAGAGAATTCTTGTTCATCAGACCCAGTCTGATGAACAAGAAAAACATGTGATCTTGCCCCGAGGCCTAGCACAACTAAGCTACGCCACTGGTGTCTACTGTGACCTTCTTCAACATTTATTCCCCCCAGACATTACTAGCCACTTTAAAAGGTACAGTATGTTGGGTAGTTAAGTTAGCATTATTGAAGGCAGTTTAATGTCAGTATGTAGCCTTAGTGAAGGTAGTTAGCAATAGGTAGTTTGAAGTGTCAGGATTAGGTTCTAAAGGTTGCCATACTAACAGGGTAAGGGCACAGGTTCAAATACTTTTTCTGTTTTTGGCCATGTCAGGGATCGGTGAACACATAGTAATCCACCCTGTATCCAACAAAAAAGTGCTGCTCTGCTGTCAGTAGGAAGTCTCGTAGGAAGCGAACATACCAGTTAGCAACAAACGGCCATTAAGAGATGGGTCTGAAAAAGTTAATCTGGAGAGTCTTAAATGTCTGCCCAAAGAAAATGAGGTCCTACTTTCCGACAGCGAACACGGTGGCGAAGATGGTAAGGTTCTGGGGCTTGTAGATGCTGTCCATCAGACGGGGGTCAAAGGTCCCTTCCCAGACGATGGGGGCCAGCCAGGGGGTGACGGCCACGATGTCTAGGCGGCTGAGACATGCACATGCATACACATTTTGTGAATTTGGCAGACGCTTTTATCCAGTACATTTGTACAAGAAAGAGAATTAACAATATATCTCTGTCAGAACAGTAAAGTGTTCGTGTCAATAACAATCTCTAGGTTAACCCATTCCTCATATGCAACAAAGATAGATGCACAATTTCAAATACACACACTTGACATCCATAATGGGGATGCGGTCTTACCCCTTTGTGATGCTGGGCTGTTTGTACTTCAGACTGAGGGAAAAAGAAGACAATGGTGAACAGTCATCTTGGGATCAGGAGCTGGGGCTACGGTGCACTGTTGGTCTAACGCCCATCTCAAACGATTCAGTCAGGCGGATTCTGGAATCTCTTAGGGTCAGTAGGTCGGACGCACGGATGGAACCCGGGTTTGATACCATGTGAATAAAACGCCAGTCCCTGTACGATCCCGGTGGTCCTGTTCCATATTCCTATTATAACATGCTGGATGCCTTTAGACGTTTACAGTTGTTTGTGAGCGCTGCTCTATCATTTCAAAACCGTGTAGTGTGGCCAAAACTTTAGCCACTCCCACTGCACATAACCCACTGGTAAGGCAAGTTTCACTCACTGGTCTGGGGCCAGCAGGGGGTGCTGCCTCCCTGTCCATCTCAGGACGTCCAGACACTCCCAGGTGTAGGCCATGGTCGGCTCCGGAACCGTCCTGTCAACAACAACAGATAATTGAAGAACTGCTCCAAAACAATGGAAAATGGAATGCATTTATAGAGCGCTTTTCTATTCAGTGGCCACTCAAAGCGCTTTACAATCCTGCCTAACATTCACCCATTCATTCAACCATTCACACACCGACGGCGGTGACAGCCACACAGGGTGACAGCCAGCTAGTCAGGAGCAGTTTTGGTGAGGCGTCTTGCTCAGGGAAACCTCAACACTCAGCTAGCAGGAGCCGGGGATCGAATTAGCAACCTTCCAGTTACCAGTCAACCCGCTCTACCTCCTGAGCCACCTGCCATCCCCAATCCCCGTCTCCACAGTGGAATAGGCTTTCCGTCTCATTTCATGCAATCAACAGAGTGTGATGCTCCAAGAAAGAAAATTGAAAATTAAACGTTTATTTACCTCTATGGTTGAATGACATAGTAGAGTGTTGCCCTAAGGATTTGAAGGGGAAGAGAGAGAGAGAGAGAGAATAAATGAACAATGCAGTACTTGACTGAATTCAACAATGATTTGTCTGTATGGCAATTACATTATGCCATACAGACATTTTTTTATCTTACGGAAGATAGACATGGTACCTCTGGTCGATAAGCACATACAAACGCACCTGAACTGCTGCACAAATAAGCCCCTCTTCTGACAGAGCCTTACTGACCTGTACCTCTTTTGATAGAGCCTTACTGACCTGCCCCTCTTCTGACCCTTATTTCCAACACCGCAGCCCAGATTAGTATTTCGTTTTTCTTATGACCAATAATAAGTAATGAACTGAATGATAAAACAGCTCCCAGTGAAGGGGGATTTCCTTCTCCTTCTTCCCCTTCATCAGAGGGGTCATCCTCGTAGGACAGACACTGGAATCACTCACGGCTCATGATTAATGAAGCACCTTCATGTGAACATTGAACTCCTCACAAGGCTCTTCACAGAGCTGTCCAGCGGGTCCAACACACACGTGATCACAGAATATATTTGGCTTCATGCAGTTGTTTTTTCATACCTTTTAATGGATAATGTCCTGTTTAAAATGTTCCTATTTGACATGTGAACACATTATCATATGTTTAAAGAGTTTATTGGAATGCTTCACCGGTGGATATATGAATGTTATATAAAGTAAATAATTCTATGTATTCTAAATGTGCAAAGAAAAATTAAATCGGTTCATCCTAGCCTGAGAAAAGGCAGGAAGTGTCTCTCTGGCTCAAAAGTAAGAAATACTCCAACTCCCAATGCATTGTGCTCGCTGCACCTCCCGCCTGTTTCCGTTTAGAGGGGGAAGGACCATAAACAGACGTGGGGTCGCCATCTTGGAATGGTGATCCGCTCCGGATGGGGGAGTGGTATTTGCCGACGGAGCCATGATATGATGGGCTGACGGACTCAACTTCTGAATGCAAGAGACGGAGCCGACGGAGCGTCCCCATTCAAAGTCAATGGGGATCAGTCAACGGACGGAGGTAGTGGGCACGAGGCATAACCCTACATGCCCACTGCACCGTCAGTCAACGGACGTGGGAAGGCGTGGCTGACGGATGGGGGAGTAGTCTTTGCAGAGGCATCTGTCAGCCAATCAAATCGATCTGATTGGATGACGGATCCGTCGCTGCCGAAAAAGTTGAACATTTTTCAACTTTTTGACGGAGCCAAAGGCTCCAACAGAACGGACGGATCCACAATGCATTGCGCGTTCGTCCCCATTCAAAGTCAATGGGGATCAGTCAACGGACGGAGGTAGTGGGCACGAGGCGTGACACCTTGTTCACACTACATGCGTCCGTCGGCGGATGGCAGAGGGCTTGTCGGACGTATAGGGGTCTAGTCTTTGTAGACGCATATGCAGAAGTTGAGAAAATTTTAACTTTTCAGGCTGCAACGGATCCATCAGCCAATCAGATCGTGGCTCCGTCTGCAAATACCACTCCCTCATCCGTCAGATACGCCTTCCGTCGTACGTTGACGAACGGATGAAGTGGGCAAGCTGTGTCATACCTCACTGAATACCACTGATTTTCACACGTTTTTTTGTCATATGTGTAGCTTTGATAAAGGACACATGGTTTGGTGTGTTTTATTATTCATAGTTGGCTTAACAGTAATATAATATTCTTATATGCTATAAGTGACCAGCCGTCCGAGATCAAAACTGGTAACATAATCCCAGAGAAGGGAAAAAGAAACGGTCAGCTATTTTTAAGTTAAAGAAACAATATATGATTAGGCTATATATACATATATATCCTACATAAACAATGTATGAATACATTAGATATCTATATATCTTACCCTATAGACTGTATCTCTGACTGTTGCTGCAGCCGCAGTTTATTCTGTGTTGACACTTTGTATTGATATTTTGTATTTACTTGTATTAACAACATTCTTTCCTTAAATTATTATAATGTTTACAGTGATTGTTTTATATTTATTTTTTATGCATGTCGCTTTGGAATAAAGCGTCTGGCAAATACTTAAACAACATATATAAACACCTGAACGTTTTTATGTCAGCTAAAACCACCAATCCTTTTCACTGGATTCAGAATAAAAACAAATTCTGTCTTACCCAACAAAGTTACTATTTGAATGTTGTTACTTGAATGACTCCATTTATATCATGGTTACAATTATACTGTTAAGAAAGTATTGTCTTATACTTGGCCTAAAATGAGAATGCATCATGATACAAATCTGCTGATGGAATGTTTTTTTGTGGATGGATGGATGGAATGGACTGGAGTTTGCAGGTGGGAATTGATACAGGAAAATGATCAGACCAGTACGAGTGAAATTCAAAATACAATAAAAAGAAGCCAGGGTAAATGCGGACTGACAATTTACAGTGCTTCAAAAATAAGAGAATAAAATACAAAAAAATTATCATGGAAAATAAATCTATCGCATTAGGCCTGATTATCATGAGTTAGGAGTGAAATTAAAAATACAATAAAAAGCAGTCAGGGTAAATGCAGACTGAACAATGTAGGAAGGCAATGGAAGGCAATGTGAATGTAAGAAAGATCAATATCTGTGGGATTAAAACCCTGAAAGAGGACTGTTTTGCATAGCTTCTTTCTCGTGCTTCCTTTCTGAAGTTCAAGAGAGGCGTGTTTCGCAATGTGTAGTAGCCTTTTCTTATGAAACACATACACAACCAATGATAACAAGTCTGAATGGTGGTTGGCGATGCCAAACTGTGTTCCCTAAGCAGAAATACATCCTCTGTTACAATCTCCCCTCGGACTTTGCTGCACCCTGGCTCCCCATTAACACTTCAAGATGGCGGCCGCATTTCTCGCGTCCCAGCAGCCAATGCTGCGTCTATTTATAGGATGTCTATGGGAAGGACCCATTATATATGCCGTAGCTCAGCATATCAAGTATTTGTACTCAACCTTTTCTCCCCAGTTAAAATAGGTGTTTATCTTATACAGTAGGCCTACTTTAGTATAACAGCACTTGGGGTGATAAACAAATCACAACAACCAACATGAATTTGAAGTTTTATTCATGAAAAAATATGAACTATTTACAAAAATAAAACGTGTAGGGTGCGTTTGCTAGAGTCAAAATAGTCACAGCTCATCTTGAGCATCTACTGTCTTCTGGTAGCCACGGTACAGCCTATCTTGTGCTGGGTCATTAGCTCTGATGGCCTGGACAACACAGGAAGCCGAAACCGTCTAAGAAAGAAAGAGAACATTAGCAAAGCAAGATAAGTTATGCCTTGAGTAGCCTATACAGCATTACACAGACTTTAAGCTACCGTAACGTAGCCTATGCTCTGCCAATAAGATTGGCCAATTTCGGATAACTACATTGTCACGTTCCCCGGGACTCAAAACTATTGTAGCCAATGTGTTAGTAAAAAAAAAAACACTTACTCTATGCTCCCGGCGGACTTTGGCTGGCGTTTCCACTTCACTTTCTGGGTCCGGAAATATGCATCCATTACCAAACTGTTCAGATAAGGCATAAAGCCTGGGTGAGAGGTTATCCACGGACCTGTCCTCCCCAAATTCAGCCATTTTTTCTGGAGGAAACTGGCATCGCTGAAGTTTGCTGCAACACAGGGACTGTTAGGGTCTATAGGCGAAAAGAAGAAATCGGTGCGCCCCGGCGGCTCCTCGTCCCCGGCGGCTCCTCGTCCCCGGCGGCTCCTCGTCCCCGGCAACAGGCAAGGCTTGTTCAGCTGCAGCCGCAGCAGCCTCCGCCTCTATTTGTGTCAATTCGTCCTGGCTGTATTCTGGCTCGTACAAATAGCCCAGAATGTCCGAATCCAACAATAGATTTTCAAAATCCGCTTTGGCTGTTTCACATTGCAAATTTGTTCTCTAGCGAAGCGGTGAAGGAACGTGGCGGACATTGTGTTGGCATCTCGTACGCGAGCTCCCGCCCCCCCCTCATTCCTTATTGGTGGGCTCACAAATTTGGAACCAGTGATTTGTAGTCCTCTGCCCTTCTAGCAGGCAAGCAAAGTTTCCCAAGATGACATCAAACGCTTTATTTGACGTCACCTTGGGAGAAAATTAGATCAGGACAGCTGGGCCAAGAGAAGACTGGGTTAGACTGAGGGAAAATAAACTTTTTTTTATATTACAATAGCGATTTTAGAATGATAGAACGCCGGTTCTGAATCGGTGAAGTAACCCTTTAATGAGTCACTAATGCAAACCCCTGTCTAGGTGGTATAGGGCTGTGTCTCCTTGAATAGCAGCAGCAGCAGACTACTTAATGAGATGTCCCAGGAGTCACAAAACAGTAAGACAGAGAGTCAATCCACTCACCCCAGAACCACTGACATTAACAGACACACTATCCTGCTTGGTCTTCGTGGCCTCATGCCGATCATTGGACTGGGTCTGGTTTAGCTCTTGTCCTCTGGGGGAGCGAGTTAGTCCTCTGGAAGTTCCTTCCTTGAGTGAGTGAGTGAGTGAGTGAGTGAGTGAGTGAGTGAGTGAGTGAGTGAGTGAGTGAGTGAGTGAGTGAGTCAGTGAGAGTGAGAGAGAGAGAGAGAGAGAGATTGAGATAGAGTCCATTATATTTACACTTAGAGCGTTTAGCAGACGCTACAATAGCGACTGTACAATTTTCTGTACATTTGTCAGATGAAGGTGAAACAACATATCGCTCGTTCCTCTTACCTTAAAAGTAGAGCGAGTACCACAAAGGCAGTCGACTTCAGTCCATACATTTTAAAAAGGACACAAGGAATTCAGCTCTCTCTACACTACACCTTGAAACTAGGGAAATTCACGAGACAATGAGAGCAGAAAACCAAAACACGTTCCCAGAGAGAACAGGAATACCTACCAGCCCTGGTCACAGACGAGCTGAAACACCGTGTTCGTAGATTGTAGGGACAGCACACAGACGTCAGCTCCGACACAACGTACACATCTTACCAAGACCCAGGGAGGATCGGGGAGCTCAGAGTCGCACAGACAAGCAGGCACTGACAGACACAGCTCCTCAAAGCACAGCTCCTCAAAACCCAGCTTCAGGGATCTAGATTCCTGGTAACCTGGATATGTTACTTCAGAATTCTGGGCAAACCAAAGTTTTTGGTTTCAAATATAGAACAAGACTACAAAGTTCAGCTCAGACGACTCCTACATAACCCGAGTATGAATGACCTGATATCGCAGATCTGGCACAGAATTCAAATCTGAAGATGATAAAAACCCAACTTCAATAACTAGTCACCAGACCTGGTTTTAGTGTTTCAGATTAACTAGGTGATGGTTAACCTTTGGACCGGTGCTGCATCCTGTCCCCAGCCTCTGGTCCTTAGCCTCTGGTCGTCAGCCTCTGGTCGTCAGCCTCCGGTCTCCAGCCTCTGTTCGTCAGCCTCCGGTCTCCAGCCTCTGGTCTCCCTTCTCTGGTCTCTGGTCTCCAGCCTCCGGCCTCCAGCCTCTGGTCCCCAGCCGCCGGTCCTCAGCCTCTGGTCCCCAGCCGCCGGTCCTCAGCCTCTGGTCCCCAGCCTCTGGTCTACTCTGCCGCCGATCCTCAACCTCTGGTTCTCAGCTTCTGGTCCTCAGCCTCTGGTCTTCAGCCTCTGGTCCTCACCCTCTGGCCCTCAGCCTCTGGTCCTCAGCTTCTGGTCCTCAGCCTCTGGTCCTCTGGCCCTCAGCTTCTGGTCCTCAGCCTCTGGTCCTCTGGCCCTCAGCCTCTGGTCCTCAGCCTCTGGTCCTCTGGCCCTCAGCCTTTGGTCCTAAGTCTCTGGTCCACTGGCCCTCAGCCTCTGATCCTCTGGCCCGCAGCCTCTGGTCCTCAGCCTCTGGTCCTCTGGCCCTCAGCCTCTGGTTCTCAGCCTCTGGTTTTCCCTGCTGCTTCCTCCAGAGGCTCCTGTAATGGGTTTCCTTGGTTGATTCCGCCGTCGGGTGTGTGAATGTTCGAAGGAACCGTCGCAAGCCGCTTTGGATAAAGCGTTGGCTAAATGCCCCAAATGTAAATGTAGGTTATTAGGTGTGCGGTTGAAAGGTGAAGTATAAGAAAGACTTACTGAGATGCAACAGCAGGACCCAGGAGAAAATCCCGGCTGTTCCTCCTCCTCTAAATCCTAAAACACCAACCCTTCCTGTTGAAGGCACATGTCTGAGGGAATGGCACAATGACTAAATGTGTTCTAGGAGGGTTTCAGCTGAATGCAAAAAACAATTAATAAACCACAACCTAATCAGAAGATATAAAACAGATCCCAGCAGGTACCCTGGGAGGACAAAGAGGCATGTCGCCATAAAGTGTGCCTGATTCACTATATCAAGAGGGACAGAGCTTCGGAAAGGGAAAAGAGCTAAGAATAAGGCAGGATCCAGTTAACAGCAGCACTACCAGTCCAAGATCATAAAGGACCCGGCACAAATGGAACTGCAACACATGGAGCCACCACCACAACTACACTATCAACAAAGGATAACAACGGCAACCCTCCTGACTGGACAAATAGGAACCCGCATTCTTGACAGTGTTATAGACCAGGGACAGTCGCCCGACAAGAGGCGAAATGATACGACTGGAAACGCCATGAAAAGACTATGCTGAATCAAACAAGCATTGCTGGGGATGCTGACTAACGGATAATTTCAGGCGCTGCCAACCACTGCCAACCCCTGCCATGTAATTGTGCCCAATGGCAGCGCAACCAGCCAACATCAAAGCTGTTCATGGGATACACAGCCAAAACAATTCCTGAAGATGGTGACGGGGCACAATCCAGATGTTGCCTACACCAAGAAGGAAGAATGGCCTGGATATACACAGGAGGTTTACTGGTCTACACCAGCCGCCACCGAGAGAGAGCGCCACCAGTCCAAAGGCAACACATCAAGGTCCTTGCCATCTTCTCTACACCCCACTCTCCAGTTACAGCCTGGGATCCCAACCTACATCGCGTGACAACCAGGAAGGTCAAAAAGAGTAGGAGCTCCCCACATCTCCATCCTTGCAGAATCATGCAGATATGTCCCGCTGTAGCCTCATACTCAGTCGTCAGCAACAGAGACCAGTAAACCAAAAGGCGGGGTTCACGCCTGAGGAAGTTGGGCAAAGCCTTTATTTGGATCCCAATTAGCGTCCACAAAGTGGTCGCTAGTCTTCCTGGGGACCACACAGAAAGTGACAACAATTAATACAAACAATAATACAAAGTCTGAGTACGTCAAAGGTTCCTAGTTCCTTGGGTGAGTTCCTGCAGTTAAACCGCGTCTGGATGCATCTTACATAAGGTTAAGTACTTCTTATTGCACGGAGAACAAGGTGGAATCCGTTTTATCAAACGATTACTCTAAATATGTGATATCCCTTTTTTACTTGAAATTAGATCTTGATAACTCATTGTACTCATTACAACCCAGGGCTTGATGGTATTAAGTAATCTGCAATTTAACATTGCATTCGCTCTTTCACAGATATGATGGGTAAAATTTTTAAAACTACATTCATAGTCACAGTGTTTGTCATATTTTTGTGTTGTTTACACTCGACTCCTCTCAGACCCATAGTCGCTGAATCGCTGTTCGTTCACTTACTGTGAGTGGTGAGAAGAGGCTTACTGAGCGAGCGTACAATGATACTATTCAATATCAGTGAAATGGTAAATGCATGCTGTCTTTGTATTTTCTGTGTCATGTCAGATTAATCAAATATTTTAATGTCTTGTCAATCTGTCTAGTTCTTTCATGGTTCGTTCTCCACCCGGGACCCGGGACTCCCATTGCATCATTGCTAAATCAAGTCTATTATCTTGCTGATATGTTAAACATCCAATAATCAACTACTATCCCGCTGCGTTTGGTTAAAGTTGTAGGCTAACGTTGTGTTGATTGATGACCGACTACCACGATCGTTTGAGAATGAGAACGAGGGAGGAGCCGAGTCTGACTGACTTCACCGCTACCGGCAACTCGAAAGAACGAACGAATCTGAAGGATTCTTTTTTGGCGAACTTACCGACGCGGATTGAATCAAGGAAAATAATCATTGAATCCATCACTAATTACAATTATGGCATTTTGCAGACGCTTTTATCCAAAGCGACCATGCAAGGTGACAGACAGCTCGTCAGGAGCAGTTAGGGTTAAGTGGCTTGGTCAGGGACACATCAACTGAGATAGGAGGAACTAGCAACCTTTCGGTTACCAGATATCGGCTCTTCCTCCTGAGCTAAGCCGAATAACCCATTAGGGGGTACAGGGGTTCCACCTTTTTGTACACTCAGGTAGGACCGTCCACCACTTGTCATGTGTTTTGTTGTACTGTTGTTTGTGATGAATTAACAACAGGGTAACAGTGATCCATGGATGGGGGATGGGGTTTGTTGTCTGGGTATTTTGCAAGAGAATGAAGGATTAAACGATGCATCTTGGCTCTGTGGTCGATTTGGGACGAAGGACTTGGGAACTACACCTTGATTTGAATAATCTTTGGGTTATCCCTTAATTGCTATGTAGTTGTAAGATCTTAGGTATAGTATTTGTACATCACAATATCCAACTCAGAAGTAAGGAGATTTTACACTTTTTTTACTTACTTATTTACTAGCCAAAAGGTTGGGTATAACAAAACAAATAAAGCCCTTGCCACGAAAAAGGGACCTACACATGATACATGGAACAGTAATTCTTAGTGTTTACATGTGTTATTAATACATTCATCTAAGTCATTATTTTACATCCATTGCTTTCCTTTGTTTATTCTCCTCTTTTCACCATCACTTATTTTCTTGCTCCTCAGTGGCATCCATGTTGTTTGAACCGGAATGAAAGTCTTTCTGAAATGAGAAAATATAATGTTTGTTGTTGTTATCACAATGCAATAGTAATACAATAAAATGACTGTTGTCACTCTGGGACGAATAATATTCTCATTCTCCAATTCCCATTCCCATTCCCATTCCCTCCAATTTACCAATCACAGCGGCGTATCTGATTTGGCGAGCCAGAAGCGAGCTAAACAGAGGATGACAGCGCTGCGAGGGAATCAGTCCGGAATCAGTCAGTAAACATTGCAAGATGGCTATGGACGAACAGCAGTTGTTTGAAACGCTACAATAAAATAGTTAGACTTGGCTTTTCCTCAAAGCTCTCCTTTGCAAGGATGACACTTTTGCTGTTTCATCGACCGTATACGGCAAGAGTCTAATCTATCGGTTAGCTCCACTGGTAGCTTAGTTTATGGGGCTCTGGATACATCACCCCTTGTATTTTTCTGATTGGCGTAGTGTTATCCAATTGTGTCCAGTGATATTTTCCCTCGAGTTGGGCCATTTTCATTACTCATAGAGTAGTCTCGCAAAGCCAGACCAAACTACAGCAAGTAGAATGGTCTGGAGCCACGCTACCTCGAGCCGTCTATCCGTTGGGAAACTGGGCGGGCCTGTTTTATTTCTTTAAACCAATCACAATCGTCTAGGGCGGGGCTAAGCCCGGGAAGCAGCAGCGGTGTCCATGCAAAATAGTGCCGGGGGGGAAATTATTTTGACGGAACTTCTTGACGTTCAGAGGCTGTCAGAAATGGCTCAATCCCAAACGCCACAAAAAACCATTAACGATGTATGTCGCCTATGTGGAGATAATTTTATAGATAAAAAGAACAAACATCGTTTGATTCTTTGTCACGATGATTTCAAGCCACCATACACTTTGGCCCTTGAGGAGCTCACGGGACCTATAAAAACGAACGACGTTTTAACATTTATATGTGGTTCTTGTAGAACACTACTAAAGAAATACCGTAGGAGCTATTGTGAAGTGGAACGGATCGGTTCATTGGTTAATCCATGTCAAACGCTCATGCCGCCGTCAGAGTGAAACGATGCGCCAAATCCACACCAACCGCCGATAGTCGTGACCGCAAACGCATCGTCCCCGGGGAGAATCCCCGGGGAGAGTCTGGGCTTTTCCAAGGTAATGTCAAAATAGGCTATGTTGTGGTCCTACCATTGTAATGAAATCAGATAGTCAGTAATCAGTTATTACATTATATTAAAATTAAACAAGATTTGATGTCTAGTTCCACAAACAATTTCGAAAACTTGGTAACGCCAGCAACCGGAAGGGGAGGAGTCGCGGCCAAATCGGCCGCTAAGCAATAGACGCTGTCCACTTCCGTTCAGCCAGACTACTCATAGAGTACTAAAGTGAAACGTCACGTTGTCCTGGCAACCGGATTTTCAGTTCTAAACAACCAAACGAGAGATGGCGTTTTCCATTGCTTCCATGTGTTGTTTCTTTCAAAATGAAAATAAATCAATTTCAAGAGGTTAAATTCACTACCAATCGAAACATGTCGAGGCGTTCATGTATTCCCCAAAAGGAAAAGTTTGCGCTAGCATGAAAGATTACGTTTATAATGTAAAAGTAAATTGGCCCAATCTAAATATTACTTACATCATTGGTAAAGAAAACTCGCAAATCAATTCGCAAAAAAATACTTCCTTTTCTATAAAATGTTCGTGTGGCATTGTGTAGAACGTGAATCGGTTGCCATGTAAATGTGACGTCACACTTTAGTACTCTATTGCAAGACCTTACAGCTTTCTATATGTGGGTTTCAAGGCTTGTGAATATGTAGAATTCAAGTTTTGTAATTTTTAAATATGTATTTAATTTTTTGTCTATGCCCCTCACCGCTGTTCCAGCGTTTCCAGATTTCCCGAATGAGCAGGACAGCCATTTGATGTATTCTCCCCTCACCTTGGAGGTACAACAACATAACATGGATTAACACTAACGATAATATCATCAATAATCGTATCTTGATGACATATTGTAGGCTATTTTTTGTAGTCACTTTCTAATCGATAGTGAAAATAGAACTGCTAATCATATCACCATTATCAATGTACCAGTTGGATTGACATTGTCCTGTTCTTACTGTCCTGTATAAAGATGAACCATAACAAGTGTTCCTGATTTGGACCCACCTCCTTGTTGAGCAGACAGTGCACGATGAAGAGGAAGGTGCCCTGCTGGGAGTTGAGCAGAATGAAGAGCACCTGGAAGAAGAGGTTGGCCTGGTACAGACCCAGGACCCAAGTGCAGCCCAGGATGACAGACTGGGCCAGTATCTTGAACACGATCAACCTGCAGAGACGTTCAAGAGCAAAGTGGATCAGGTACAGGGCGCCCCCTCTGGACCAAACACGTTACTGCACCCTCATTGGCTGGAATAGTTCCAGTTTACGTAATGCCAGACAGACGGACAGACAGAGGGAACAGAGTCTGGTTGAACCTGGTGTCCTTGGACTGCGACACGTCACTCTTCATGCTGGCAAGGGTGGGCCTCAGGCACACCAGGGTGGCACAGAACAGCACCAAGTTCATCTTGAATGACACAAAGGCACATATTAGATGAGCCCACATATTAGCCTACAGCATTATCTCTAGGAAATCCTGGAATGGGCACAGACAAGCATTGGACCTCTCATGCTGGCACAGCGCCCCACCAAACACATACTTTAGAACGTTGGCCAACATCTATTCAACATGTTGGCCAAACCTTCACCTGACAACGACCATGGCAAATAAACTAAAACATGCTTTGCTACTGCTTTACCGAATACCAAGTCTTGGCGATAAGGGTTGCTGAATCAGTAAAAAAAACAAAACTTTTGTATAGACTTGCATTCATGCGAAGTCGTCTTCCTAATTCTCTTATATCAAAGCACTTTGTAAACTATTGTTTTTAAAGGTGCTATATCAATAAAGATATTATTATTAGTGGTCCGAGCAGCGAAGTTGCTTTGCCCTTATTGTTTCTGTAATTTTTTTTTTCTCAAATTCTGTAAATGTGTATAATAAACCCCAAAAAATCATGAATTAAGTTTATTTCTCCCCACCAGATTGACCTGGACTCAGAATTCTTTCAGAATATTAATCTCTAGAATCAGACGCTTTTATAAAAAAACACAATTTCATATTAAAGCTAAACATGATAAAAAGATTCACAGGCTACAAAAATAATCAAAAATTCACCAAAATCGCCACATAAAATCTTTAGACCAAACCTCAGAAAAATCAGTGAACAGAATTTGTTTTACTTAGTTCCATTTGAGAAATATTGGCCAATAAAGTTTGAGCAGTTGGCCCATTTTTCTTACATGACCAATTTGTTATTCTATAAAAAAACATACAACTATTATTAGGTGGATACCAATACCCCCCACTACTAATAAACCCAAATTGTGGTACTGCACCCAAAGGTGGCTCTATTTAGAAAAATTATGAACTAGCCTTATTTCTCCTGACGAGATAGACCTGGACTCAAAATTCTTTCATCATATTAATCTCTAAAATCAGATGCATCTTTTTCACCCCGGTCTTCTGCTCTAAAAATGTTTACTTTTGCCACAATTTCATAGAAAAGCCAAACTTCCACAGTCGCAAACCATTTTGCCTACATGACCATTTTGTTGGTGTTTAACCATACGGCTATCATCAGGTGGATACCATTTACAGTGCACATTTACAGATCTGTACTCTTTTAAGAAAGCCCTTAATTCTCTTGTGAAATGTGAGCTTGGAGTTTTCTTGATGTTGTGTGCTTCTCAATAGACATTTTCACAATGTGAATGAGGCTTCATGCAGTTCGGGAATGTCAGTGGCTCAATGGGATAATGCCTTGTACTGGTGATCATTAAGTTGAGAGTTTGAATCCCGATAAGAACATTACGAATAAGCTGAACATGACATTGTCATTGCCACTAATTTAAGAAACACAACATTGAACAGCACCTGAAATTCATTAGGCAATCAACATTCTGGCTCATTTATTTCCAAGAATCTGACTGCCAAGACACAGTATGGCATTAAGGGGAACTTCTTCGTTAATCATTTTTCCTTCATAATGAACTCTGTCATATTAATATTTCTTCCGTCAGTGTTCTTGACAACAAATGTTTAATTTCCCCAGGATTACAAAGATTTTTCAGGTATTTGCTTTTAAAGGTGAACTATGCAACTTTGGTTACTTCTTCGCTTCCTTCTTGGTTTGCACTTGCATTGAGCTCCCCCTACAGCTTCGGAGGAGATATTTTACAACACTGTCTTAACAACTCGTTGACGACCCTTCCCCATCCACTTCTACGCTAGCCATGTGCATTTGTTTTCAAAGAAGCCGGCGTATGCCATGTCTTAGGTAGATGTTCATAAAGAGTAGACAAGGTTATACATTTTGAAAGGGTGTATGTGTAACAATAAACCCATCCTTTTTTATAGTTAACGGGGAGATGTTATCTCCTAGATTAGAATTGTGTTTTCTTTGGTTGTTGAACAGAACGAGTGTTGGCCAACATAATACATAACGATAGCATGAACAAGGCAGATGCTGTGTCTGGAAGATTAGGGACACATTCACGTTTAGGTGTAAATGCCTGCAAATAAACATTGTAAATAAATATATTTGTAAATGGTTTTAAAATGTTTCCATTTTTTTAAATAACAGATGTTTTCACTACCGTTCTTTCCTTTGTTCAACAATACACACTTCGGTTAGAAAAATATTTATTTTGGACATTGAAAGAAATGCAAGTGACAGTTCTTCATGGTTTGTTTTTTGCCTTACGGCTAATGTGTAACATCTTCTTGAGGGTTCTCTGGATTTCCTCGTGACACTTATACCCGCACAAGTTCGGATGTGGGTGGTGGCTGTATCGGGGCAGGCAGGCCGAGCCATCTTGGGTCATCAAGCCTCATAACAATGCTGTTTGCCAATGCTTATAACTAAGAAAAAATATGAAGAAATACTTTTTACAAACATGTTTACAAGTGGGGAACTACACCAAAGTTATAACATGGCTAAAGCTATAATGGAGGTTCATGTATCGTAACAGTTCTGTTACCGACGAATATGTGCTAACTAGCAGCTCTCGTGCAGGGTACTGCATTATATGGCCAGCCGGACATATGACATGATGTAGGATATACACTTATAGAAAAATCTGAGGCATTCGAATAGCGGTCTAGTGATTTAACTAAACAAGAACCTGTATTCGGGGATTTAGCCTGTATCTCGGGGACGAGACAGACTCGTGTCTGGCCTCTCTGTCGGTCAGTCTCTAAACATGATAAAAAGATTCACAGGCTACAAAAATAATCAAAAATTCACCAAAATCGCCACATAAAATCTTTAGACCAAACCTCAGAAAAATCAGTGAACAGAATTTGTTTTACTTAGTTCCATTTGAGAAATATTGGCCAATACAGCAAAAGTCTTTAGCACCTGTAACTGCAGAATTTGAATGCGTACACTAAAGTCACAGTAAATTTGAAGTAGTTTATATTTATTTTGCATGTGTACTAAAGTCACAAATGTGTAACAGTACATTTGTAGTCGTAAATATATTTTTTTATACCATTGTAAACACAAAATAATAATAATAGATTCAATTTATATAGCGCTTTTCTCACACTCAAAGCGCTTTACATAGGGGCACAAAAATAGATAAACAAGAAAAAAGTTTGAGTTGATGTGGCTAGGGATAGGGAGTGATCTAGGGGTAGGCAAAGGAGAAGAGATGAGTCTTGAGGCGGGACTGGAAGATGGTGAGGGACTCAGAGTCACGAATATGTTGGGGAAGGGAGTTCCAGAGCCTGGGAGATATCCTGGAGAAGGCTCTGTCACCAAGGCTGTGGAGTTTTGATGTGTGGGTGGAGAGGAGACCGGCTGAGGAGGATCTGAGGGCCCGGGGGGGTTGGTAGAGGGAGAGAAGGTCAGAGAGATATGGGGGGGCCATATGGTGGAGGGCTTTGTAGGTGAGGACCAGGAGTTTGTAGTGGATCCGATGTGAGATGGGGAGCCAGTGGAGATTCTTGAGGACTGGGGTGATGTGGTGCCACACTTTAGTGTGAGTGAGGGGACGGGCTGCTGCATTCTGGACCAGTTGGAGTCTGTTGATGGAGGTGGTGGAGATGCCGGCGAGGAGTGAATTGCAATAATCAAGGCGGGAGGAGATGAAGGCATGGATGAGTCTTTCTGCAGCGTGGGATGTGAGGGAGGATCTGATCTTTGCAATATTATGGAGGTGATAGAAGGAGGTTTTGACAGTGTGGCGGATGTGGGGTTCAAGGGAGAGGGTGGAATCAAAGATTACGCCAAGGTTGCGGGCCTGGGGGGAGGGGGAGACCGTGGTGCCGTCGATAGTGAGTGTGGGGGGGTTTGCGAGTTTACTCAGGGTTGATTTGGAGCCAATGAGGAGTAGTTCAGTTTTGTTGCTGTTAAGTTTCAGGAAGTTATTTTGCATCCAGAGAGTGAGTGAAGACAGGCAGGATTCAATGTGGGAGAGGGGGGGGTTGTGGGGGGATTTGGTGCTGAGGTAAATCTGGGTGTCGTTGGCGTAGCAGTGGAAGTCCATGGAGAAATGGCGGAGTAACTGACCAAGGGGGAGGAGGTAAATGATGAAGAGGAGGGGGCCAAGTACAGAACCTTGGGGAACGCCTTGTGTGACGGTGGCTGTGGCAGATGTGTGGTTGTGGAGGGAGATAAAGTGAGATCTGTCGGAGAGGTAGGAGTGAAGCCAGCCAGTGCAGTTCCTTCGATTCCGGGGTTGCTGAGTCTGGTGAGCAGGATGGTTTGGCATACAGTATCGAAGGCTGCACTCAGGTCAAGGAGGATGAGGAAGTTGAGGGAACCAGAGTCGGCAGAGGTGAGGAGGTCATTGAGAACTTTGAGGAGAGCGGTTTCTGTGCTATGGAGGGGGCGGAAGCCAGATTGGAGGGGTTCAAAAAGGTTATTGGCGTGGAGATGGGATTGGAGTTGTGTGATGACAATGCGTTCAAGGGTTTTGGAGAGGAAGGAGAGGTTGGAGATTGGGCGGTAGTTACTGAGGGAGGAGGGGTCGAGAGAGGGTTGATGCTAGTGTAAGGAGTTCAGTGAAGTCAGAGGGGAATGAAGGATTAGGTTTGGGTGGCCGGTAGATGAGGATAACTGTTGTGGCGGAGGGGGCTTTGAAAGCAATGAATTCAAAGGATGATACTACTGAAGGGAGGGTGGGTTCTTTAATCAAATAGGTCTCTTTATGTATGACGGCGAGACCACCTCCACGGCGAGAGGGGCGGGGTTTGGCGATGTAGCTGAAACCAGGGGGAGATGCTTGGTTGAGGGAGAAAAATTCATTGGGTTGTTGCCAGGTTTCAGTAAGAAGAAGGAGGTCGAGGTTATTGTCAAGGATGAGTTCATGCATGATGGGGGCTTTATTGGGGAGTGAACGAGTGTTGAGGAGGGCAAAGTTGACGCAGCCAGAGGGGGGTGGGATCGGGGCAGGCTGGAGAGGTCTGAGGTTAGTCAGGATAGCTGTGCAGGAGGACAGAGGGGAGCTCACCTGCCTGGTGAGCTGCCGCCTAACGGCAGCGTTGAAAGGTCCGGAAGCAGCTGAGTCCTGATGACGTGGTAGGGGCGTGACGGAGCGTGCAGGTGAATGGGACGCAGAGACCGTGCTGGGACAAAACAAATCCACGGCGGGAGCTCCTGTGGATGTAACGCCGACAACGTAGGAGTCCAAGTTGTTTGATGACTGAGATGGATGATGGGAGGGAGTAGTTGAAAATACCAAACAGCTGTGCAGGCGAATAGGTGAGCATGATGCTGCCGGGCGGAGGGAGCGACAGCTCAGCGATAGCGGCTAGCCGCGGGCCCGGTGCACAGAGATGGATGACAGCGGTGTAGACCAGGATTACCCACGGCAAGACAGGAGGAGATGGACCAGGGAAAATACTTACTGGGGGGAGACCATGCAGAGTGAGGAGGATGGATGTGACCAGGTCTGGCCGACGGAACAGCCTAGCGTTAGCCGCCACTAGATAGATGAGCGAGGGGGACCCACTAGCAGGGATCGGGAGGCGAGTGGCTGATAGTTGTCCGGCAAGGCGATATAGGTTGTTGGAACCAGATGGCTCTTTTCCCGGTGAGGCAAGATTGACATTTGATAGACGTCAGAAACAGCTAGATGCCTAACTACCCAGCTAACAACGTCGGTGAGGCTAAAAATCAATGTCCCGAAAAACTGGAAGGGCTCGTAACAATAGCTTGTTAAAAGTGAAAAAATACAAGTGAAAAAAAAGCACAGGAAAACTATTTTATCAGTCACAAAAATCAAAAAAAAGTCGTGATCAGAGAAGCGGCGAACAAACAACACCAGCGTCCACTCTGGTAGCCATGACAACAAGAGCAGCATTTTTGCTCTTTCTTTGCGCGGGATACGTTTCTTTCTGGAGAAGTGAAGAGGGTGTCCTACTGAACGGAGGTGGATATCCTACATTATGTTAAATGAAATGACTTAGTTTAAGTGAATTCCCCCCAAAGTATTTCATTAACATGCCGCAAATGTCCTTCAATGTATTTTAATAGTCACCATAACATAAGTTCAGAAATGTTAATGCAATACTTTGGGGGGAATTCAGTTGAACTAAGTCATTTCATTTAACATAATGTAAGATACCTGCGAGAGTATGCTGCGATCTTTATAGCTCCATGGCTGGCACGCGGTGGGTCCTAGTGTAATTTGAGAAATGCATCCCTGCCGGCGATTTTCATTGGATTAGGAAATTATGGGCGGAACTATTTTGTCCCGCCCACGGACGCTCTGGCATCTACGGATACGAATACTTTTGCTGCACATTTACCACCTAGACGTGTTGCAAAACTACCTGCAGAAAAACCCACAGCTGAGACTTGCAGGAGCAGATTCGAGCAGTTGTAAAATGGATTTGTGCTCGCTCATTAAAATCCTGAATTAACATAGCGTTCTTTATCATTTTATTCGTGAGGAAATTTTTCACAGATGTGCAACTTCTGATACATTAGTTCAAATTTGGGTTTACGAATGCACACCTTTTGGGCATGTTCTCAGATTATGAAACACGGGTGTGTTTTGCACCAACTGCGCTGCAATAATTGTAGCAAAAGGATTTGTGAACCTGTAACACAGATGTGCGTACCTGTAGACCCTATTTTGTGTTTACAATGGTATCAAAAAATATTTACGACTACAAATGTACTGTTACACGTTTGTGACTTTAGAGTACACATGCAAAATAAATATATACGTCTTCAAATTTACTGTGGCTTTAGTGTACGCATTACAATTCTGCAGTTTCAGGTGCTAAAGACTTTTGCTACAATAATACCTTCATACATTCCCTTCGCTACTTGTGTTTGTATCGAGCCGGTGTTACACCAAATTCTGCAACCCGCCGAAAAGTGTGACCCATGGGGGGCGCTGTTGTACATTTTCTGCAACATGCACGTGTGCATTATAACAAAAACATAAATAAAACATAAGATCTCCCCCCAACGGTGGGTCTTTCTTTTCTTGATACTAACATTCATTCTAAACAGCATTTTGCACAGCAGCCTATAATAGGAAATTCTCAAAGGTAAATCAACGCAATTTAACACTGACTGTAGCTTTTTATGGGTAAAGAAGCAACGGTGAAGGACCGTACAAAACACCCTGTCCATTGTATGGGTCTGTAAAGCGCTAATCAAAATCAAATGCATTTATTAAGCACCTTTAATAAAAAGGTAATTGGTTGGGGGGAGATCTTATGGATGTTTTTGTCATGCCTGTCTACGCTTCAAACTCGTGCATACTGCAGAAAATATGCAACAGCGGTTCTGTGTTTGTGGGTCTGTAGTGCCGTAAAGCAATTTGTTGCTTCGTGAGATCCGAGACTCCCGCGAGATCCGAGACTCCCGCGAGAGTGGGCGGCGGGTTGCAGAAACTTGCATATTCCCTTTTTCCGCCAAGATGCTCTAGGGGAGTCGAAACAGCGACCAATCGACCCATAAAGTGTTATAGAACCATCACAATGACTCTCAACTAGAGCTGTCAAGCGATTAAAATATTTAATCGTGATTAATCGCATTAATGTCATAGTAACTCTAATTAATCGCGATTAATCGCAAATTATTTTTCTATGCTAAATATCCCTTGATTTTTTTGTCCCATAATTCTTCTCATTTTAATTCTCTTATCAACATGGTGAAGTGCATCGGCTTGCCTTGTGCAAATGATTTTTTATTGATAACAACATTGGCATATACACTGATCAAAACAGGACGATACAAAAAAAGAGCCTATAGTGCAATTGAACGACTGCTTTGAACAAAAGTCATTTGAACATAGCAGTCAGGCTACTGCTTCATTGTTTTGAGCCAAAGAAAAAAAAAAAAAATTTTTTTTTTTTTATAAAGTAATTGCGTTAATCGCGCGATAAAAATTTTTACGCCGTTAAATTTGGTTCGCGTTAACGCCGTTAATAACGCGTTTAACTGACAGCTCTACTCTCAACCTGTTATGTTAAGGTAAATTAAGCCAACAAAGTTGCATAGTACCCCTTTAAGAAAGCCCTTAATTCATTTGAGAAATGTTTGCTTGTGCCGTGTTCCAATATCCATACTATCCGTACTTACTAGCCTAAGTTTGAGTATGTAGGGCGTTCCGATTCAGATCGGGCGAAAATAAGTGTACTGAAAGGACCCGGATGGTGTACTCAAAACGGTCAAATCGCGAAGTGTGGATCGCGATTTAATCTACGGCTAATCTACGGCTTCACAACAGCAGCCATTTTAGTGGCGGAAGAGGGCGGACCCAGGCTGAGGCAAAGTCGGCGCATTTTCCACGTAGCCTGCATTAATTTAAGAGTTAAGAGTCATTTTGTCGTTTTTATTGCTTTTATAGCCTTTTATAGCAGCTAGGCGTAAAGAGTTCACCGTTCAAAAAGGGATATTTATTTCCGGGGAGGAGCCGCGGCGGCAGTCATGATCGTAATTTCCGGTTAGTGCACCGCGGAGTATTCGATTTGGTACAACACTGATATCTGAAAATTAGCGCACTTAGTGAGTGCGGATAGTGTACTTCCTTTAAGTGTACTCATGGAAGTATGGATATCGGAACACGGCATTGGAGTTTTCTGGATGTTGTGTGCTTATCAATAGACATTTTCACCATGTGAATGAGGCTACATTTCAGGTTTGTCACTGGCTCAATGGGATAATGTATTGTACTGGTGATCCTTAGTTTGGGAGTTTGAATCCCGAATAGACAATTTTGAACAAGCTGAACATGACATTCAGCCATTGCTATGCAGCCTAGTCACCTGAAAGCCGAGGCACAGTATGGCATTAAGGGGAACATCAACATCTCTCCTTCATAATTATATGTCATATTTATGTATCTTCCATTAGTGTGTTCTTGACTTTTCATTTAGCTCGGACCCCGTTAATCACCGCTTGCGGTTATATTTATTATTATTATTACTTGTTGCTAATGCTTTGTGCTGAATTATGTCCCACAGTGTAACAAAAATACAAATACAAATAAAGCCAATGTACTCACACCAAGGAGAGCGACCACAGGCCCTGTCAGAGCCCAGTTGAAACTGCGTTCTGTGGATAGCCAGCACCTACACAGTTTTAAGAACAGAGTGCGTGTATGTCATATACGTAACTATAGATTAGGGCTGTCACTTTTTCCAAAAATGAAATTCGAACGAATTTCGAATGTCCATAATTAATTCGAATACATTCGACCCCCCCCCCACGACAACAGTCTTGATTTTTTATGTTGCTCTCGTATACCTCACGTATACCTACTGAATTCATAACAGCACAGGATAAAAACACATCTTTGATAACACATTTGTAAACACAACAAGAGGAAGCTCCGACACACAAGTGCGGCTGTCTTTTACACATTAATAATAACTGCTCGGAGCGCGATATGCGGAGCGCATGTCGTCCATGGCACACACAGCCTATATAAACGGACAATCTGTGAGGCCGACCTCCAACACGGCATGCTGCTCTTTTTATTCCTTACGGAAAGAAAATTACAAGTAGTCTCGCAGCTCTCCGTTACCGTTGCAGCTGCTTGTGTCAGCCGTGCTGTATAAGGCCCCAAACAGGCTGCCCATCGCGCCCAGCGCAGCAGCGGACTTTTCTCCCTGTCGTGTGCGATCAGTTTCGGTCTCTGTTTCAGTGAGCTCGTGTGAGAGGCTTTCAGTCACGAGATGTTTCTGTGCAGGGGAAAGGTGGACTAACCGGGAGAAGCGGGGATCCAGGAGGGCCGCTTTATTGAGGAGAAGCCACTCGCCGCTCTCTTCTTTATAGCGCATTTTTACAGTTCGAATGGAGAATTACACTTCGAATTCGAACTTTTCACCCCACCTTCGAACGAATATTCGAACTTCGAATAAAAAGTGACAGCCCTACTATAGATACACATGGTCATATGTGTGTGGGTCACTGGCAATGCTACTCACACCTGTGAGTCTGTGGCACCATATCCATCAGAGAACACCGCGGCAGACACGCCCAGAATCACAAACGGTGCGCCATAGCCAATCAGGTACAGCACTGGTGTGGGGAGGCCGTCCCTCTGGATGACCTGGACCTTGGAAAGTCTCCGGACCAGCAGGAAGAGCTGCAGGGCCTCCAGGAGCATCCAGGAGAAACTGGCCAGAATCAGGAAGTGGAGCACGCCGGCCATGACTTTACAAGCCACCTACAGAGACGACCAGGTTCAAGGTATAATATACCATCAATATACCATTTTGTCAGGCCCATGTAAAATATAACGCTAATAAGGCAATACCTCAAAATATAAGAATGCCCTCCCTCCCATTCAACACTAAGTTGCCCTCAGGGTATCATGAGGAGAGCATATATCCTCCCAGGCGGTGGATCTGTTCCCCTACTGTGTGAACAAACACCTTATTGTTAACGTATCGGTCCATCCAGAGCATCAGGAAGTGGGAGGAGGCGAGGCTGATGCAGAGGTGCAGACGGGCCGTGTTGTTGATCTTGGCATTCCAGCTGCACAGGAGGAAGGTCACGATGGCCAGCGCAAAGAAGAACAGGCCGATGGTCACACACACTCTGTTCAGCCACTCCAGGAAGGGGTCCTCTGGAGGAGGCTGGTGACGAACAAGAGAAGAAAACGTGACGCTGGTGAAAATATCGGGATATTGTCGATCTGCCGAAAATCGTCACCGTTTGTAATTTGGCCCTAAAACAACACGGACAACGCTGTCTGCTGAACGTTTAGTCTAGAGGAATCTAAGGGCCAAAGTGAGATTGGTTTGGATGGTTTTCATTCACTCTTTTTACGAAAGTATATCTGACAGAAATCTCGGAAAGAAAATTACGGACTTCAGATATTGAGATCTCTACTGTAAAACTGATTGTTGCATTAGGGACCTGTATTGTAGTGGTATGTGTCACAACGTTGGAGCAGTTTCTGCATCAAACAACGCAGGGATGGAACCCTGTCCTTCCTGCTCCTTTGGCTCTCTTGTAGAAAAGACGCATCTGTCAGCTGGAGGAGGAAAATACGGCGTCCACAGAGAACAAAGACAATACATTGAGCAGTTGAACCACCTCAGGTTGGGCTGCTTGGTACGTACCTCTCCGATCTGCAGGATGAGAGCGAAGGTGGAGAGGTGGGAACAGCTGCAAATGGTGTAGTTCTCATCGGAGTACGCCACCCAACAGCCATTTACCGACCAGCGGCTGGCCTCTGCCTCCTCGCCCGTGGAGGCATCCACCTTCACGGCCGTCTGGTCTTTCCCTTCCCAGTACACACAGGTCACCAAGCCAGCCTCTGATTTCTGAGGATGCAAAAAGCAAACAGTAAAGAACTGATATTGCTTCATGGATGATGATGGATGGAGGTATAATATTTTAGTGGATGGATAGATGGGACGGTGGATGGATGGAGCTGTTGATACATGGATGTAGTTACAGATGGATTGGTGGATGAGTTGATGACGATGGCGCATTCTGTCAGACGGTTCACCTTCTTGTGCTGGATGGTGAAGTTGATAGGTTGGGAGAAGTTGGAGTGCTTGGTTTTGGGTAGGAATGCGGTGATGATGTCAGAGTTCATCTCAGTCTGGTTCTCGGTCTTGAAGAAGCCGGGAATGAGAAGCCTCTCCATGTCACGGAGGGTGAGGACTGCAGCTGCTGCCGATCCTGCAAAAAACGACAAATACTTTTTTGGGGTTGAGGTTTACTTCATTATGAAGTTGCTAAGATTTAATATTGATATGTTTTGGCCGTGTGGTCGTTTCTGCCACATACTGATGGCGTTATTAGCTTCATTAGTTCTCAGTGGGTGCTGGTCTCCGCCAGGGCTGCGCCTTGTCACCAATCCTGTTTGTGATATACATGGACAGGATATCGAGGCGTAGTCGTGGTGGGGAGGGGTTGCAGTTCGGTGGTCTGAGGATCTCGTCACTGCTTTTTGCAGATGATGTGGTCCTCATGGGATCATCGGCCTGTGACCTTCAGCACTCACTGGATCGGCTGGCGGCCGAGTGTGAAGCGGCTGGGATGAGGATCAGCACCGCTAAATCTGAGGCCATGACTCTTAGCAGGAAACCGATGGATTGCTTACTCCGGGTAGGAAACGAGTCCTTAGCCCAAGTGAAGGAGTTTAAGTACCTCGGGGTCTTGTTCGCGAGTGAGGGTACTATGGAGCGTGAGATTGGCCGGAGAATCGGAGCAGCGGGGGCGGTATTGCGTTCGCTTTACCGCACCGTTGTAACGAAAAGAGAGCTGAGCCGCAAGGCAAAGCTCTCGATCTACCGGTCGATCTTCGTTCCTATCCTCACCTATGGTCATGAGGGCTGGGTGATGACCGAAAGGACGAGATCGCGGGTACAAGCGGCCGAGATGAGTTTTCTCAGAAGGGTGGCTGGCGTCTCCCTTAGGGATAGGGTGAGAAGCTCAGCCATCCGTGAGGAACTCGGATTAGAGCCACTGCTCCTTTACTTAGAAAGGAGTCAGCTGAGGTGGTTCGGGCATCTGGTAAGGATGCCCACTGGGCGCCTTCCTTGGGAGGTGTTTCAGGCACGTCCAGTGGGGAGGAGGCCTCGGGGAAGACCCAGGACTAGGTGGAGAGATTATATCTCAACACTGGCCTGGGAACGCCTCGGGATCCCCCCGTCAGAGTTGGTTAATGTGGCCCGGGAAAGGGAAGTCTGGGGCCCCCTGCTTGAGCTGCTCCCCCCGCGACCCGACCCCGGATAAGCGGACGAAAATGAGATGAGATGAGATGTTTTGGCCGTAGTATACTGCAACACAGCCATTGAATTCCCTCCATAAATGTGCCAAACATATATATTTGGCTGCTGGTTGTAAAAATATCGAGCTAATCTACGGCTTCACAACGGTCGTGTGTAAACCCTTGGGTGACTTCACAGAGGCTACATACATAGTGTGCCACATACTCCTCATCACAATCGTTACATTATTGTCCGTTCCTCTGGATGCTTTTCATGACAAATCAGGCATTAAAAAGGAGTTATGTTCAAGAACATTTTACGTGGGTGATTACAAACTGATTATCCAAGGTATTCTCGGTCAGTCTTATTACCGTAAGCCTTTAAATACAGCGGTGAGCCCTGTGCGTAATGCTGCACCATGGCACTGCTGGAGGACCATGCAAATGGCAGGATTCGGAGGGAGAGGGTCTTCAGGGACCATAACGATTTATTGGTACATAAAAATAGGTACCTTTATGTCAGACCACTTCTTTTTTAATTCTGGGACTGTGCGCTCCGTGCCACTGACAGAGTTCACTGCTGCAGCAACATGTTGCCACTAACTCTGCTTTTTGTTTTTTAGTGATCCCAATCCCAATCCCCAAAACAAAACTACTTTTCGGGCCTCCACCTCACCCACAAGTGTCTCCATTTCAACCTCCGTGAAATTTAGCTTTTTTGCTTTTCTCAGTCCTTCTGCCATTGTTTCCGACAAGACATAATACTTGCATCTGAGACTGTTTTATATGCAGAACGCATTCATGAGGTCATTTTTATTGACCATTTATGGTTAAAAAGGGGCGTGTACAGGGCGCAATGTGAAGCTGATTCAGCTGCGCACACTTGTAGGCACTCTGTGATTTATAAAGCAAAGATTGCTTAGAGGTACGCAGGGTTTTATAAGTCTGAATATTTTTTGGCGCACTCAAAACTTGGCTTTTGGGCATACGTACACTTTTAATAACGATCCGAAGCACAGTTTTATAAATGAGAAGAACATTTGGCCAAGTCCAAAGTTTTCTCTGAATCTCCATAAAATGTTCTGAGCAGGGTTATTTTCACATTTGTACTTTTTTTTTCTTCATTAAACAGACTAAAAGCGACCACAGTATCCATGAATTACAACAGAAATTCACGATACAAGTGATTTGATGTTTTTCACACTTCGTATGTTCACGACTGCCAATCAAAGAACAATATATGGAAACGATGAACGATTTTTTACAATGCATTTCGATCGCATTTCATTGTCCTCAAATATACCAGAAGGTTGCCCCACTAAACAATCCAAGATGGCCGCAGGTAAATAAGGTTGATGGTCACATTCAGTTCTTCCACCCAACCAGCTGAGGGGGTCACTATTCCTCACCATTGTTGTCCTGTGCCAGAGCCTCGAGATTGACCTCCATGCTGATTCCTTTGACCGAAAGGACATTACTCTCTCCATTACTGCTTCCAAGACTGAAGGTCTGTATGTTCAAATCTAGAGGGAAAGTTACCGAGACAAAAGGCAATAAACGAGTTGATTGTGATCCAGCAAGCCTTACCATAGTTCCGATTGCCTCATTCCCAGTACCTAGTTCCAACAACCTAGGGACTAGGTACTAGCTCTAATGTCTTGGTGGCACGTTTCCTACCTACTACTGCAGTCTGGAGCGTTTTGTTGGTTCCGTTCTGGCTGGGTTCTACAAGGGAAGAAACCAGACCCTCAGAGATGTCCAGGATCACACTGCCTGTATCTGCATCTCCATCACTGGTCACCGCCTTGGGCGACTTAGAGTTAGCACCTGACACTTCCTGGGGCAGAAGGAAAGCGTTGCTATAGTTGGGTGACAAGTTCTTGAAGGGAATTAACGGATTTGACAAACATAATATTAAAACGTACCATTGATGCAGAAAAGCCATTTTTGACTGTCTGAAAAAAAAGCAAAGAAACAAACTGCCGATGTCATTAGACTGTTAATAGTGTATAATCCTGTGTTATTATTTGAAACCCCAATCAGGTCATCTGTTTGAGAAATAAGTAGTCTCTGAAGACTGATGAGTAGCCCCAGCCAGTATCTGCCAAATTCTAAGTAAATTTCCTGGAAAAGGTTTTCATGTAAATAAATGAAAATTAACTCTGCATCGTGCTTGGTTGAAATACCTTGGATCTGGTTCTGGGTTTCTGAATCCCTCACCCAAAACGTGGCTCCCTAAAGAACAGACATGTAGGCTGGAGCGTCAAAAGAAAAAGACGCCACTCATCTGTCTTGAGAGACTGTGAACTAACTAACTGTTTTTGCATACACTGACCGCTTCTGACAGAATGACGCCTGCATTATCCTTCAGCTGTTGGGCGATATTTCCAAGAAACGCTCTTTCCTTTGTTTGTCCCTGAAACAGCGACACAAATCCCTGCTCAAACTTTTTCCTTTTCCTTTTCGTACAGTTTTAAGAATAGCTAATTTTTCAATCGTCGTACTAATGCGTCTCCCGAACTAGTTATTATTTTTCTGTTAACAATTTTACTCTTGTAAAAAAAACAGTACTTGCCTCTGGAGGTTCAATCGCATCAAGAATGTCCTGAAGACCTATTTAGTTATTGTTGAAGACAAAATCTTATTATGAATTACTATCAATAATAATAATAATAATATTGAAGATCCTTAATGTGGTCTAAGCCCATTAATGATCTTACTACAGATGGAACAGGATTTTTGTTTTGTCATGATTTAATCAGCTTCATTTCTGTCTACATTGAATGTTCTCCAAAATATATTTGGTATGTTTATGCAAATGTTATGATGATTTATCATAACCAAATTTTTGTGGAAATGTAAGATTTTATATCATATGCATCTTACACTCGATGCAAGATAACTACCACTCTCTTGGGGTTGTTTTCATAATTGAAGATGTGCATTCCTAACTACAATATGTTCAAAAAGTCGGTCTGCTCACTTTGGCAGAACGTGACATCAGGTTCCCAAATGACCCCCGTTGAGGGGTAATAGCCATCAGGGCAGGAGCAGTCGAAGGTCCCTGGTGCGTTGGTACACACGGTTTTAGTTCCACAAAGATCCACCGTCTCACTGCATTCATCGATGTCTGTGGAGAAGACAGCAGGTTGGTCGAACCCAACCTGCGTTTGAATCAGGCCAGTACAAGCACAACATTATTGGACAAGGAAAGACCAACCACACACCATTGCATGGATTTTCAGAGCTGGCGATCATATCTGAGAGGTCGAGGCGGTAACCATGGTTACAGGTACAGAAATGGGCCCCGATTGTGTTGTTACAGACGGCCTCAGGGCCGCAGATGGGGACGTCTTCCACACACTCATCAACATCTGTTCAGAGACATAAAACATATTAACATGACCACATTCATCCTTTGCTTTTGTATATTTGCTGACTCTGTAAAATGTATCCATCATTGGCTGGTTTGGGTACACCCACTGTATTTGGTAACACAATCCACAGAATTATAAATCAGACAAAGTAGGACAATTCTACAGTGGGTGACTAAGAAAAAGCAAGTGATTATAAATTCTAAAAAAAGATCTTGATTGTTAAATTAAATCGGCTCTAGAGCTGTAGAAACATGGCGGATCCGTGGAAGATGACCGCTCTCTATGTAGATATAGAGGGCTCTTTCTAAGGTCTTCACAACACAACCATTCTTGTTTACCTGGGAATATATACTTTTTATGCGTAAAAGGACAGTCAATTATTCACATTGCTAATTTAACCGAATCCAGATCTGAGTGATCAACAGCATAATGTATAATAATCCACCTTTGGCCACGTTAGCTCCTGCAAAGTCTGTTACCTGCCCTGGTCTTTGTGTGTTTGTGTGTCTGTGTCTGTGTCTGTGTGTGTGTGTGTGTGTGTGTGTTTATTCCCTTCATCTTATTGTTGGTGGTTCTCTAGCTCTCTCTTATCCTGACTTCCCGAATGCTTCAACAGCATCTTGTGTGTTTAGCTCCAGGCCACAGCCCCCCCCCCCTCCCCCCCCCCCCCGTCTGTGTGTTCCTAGTGTTTGTAAATGTTGTGCGTTTAAGTTTTTCTTGTGTCTTGAATTTACATTAAGTAAATCTGCGAGTTTAGCACTGAGTGTCCAGAGTGTCCAGAGTTTGACCAAGACCACACCCTGGGGAGCTACTCCACGTCTCTCAGTCTGCCGTTCCCCTGAAGTTCATTCAGCAGATTGCGTGACTAGCTACCTTCACAGGTGTTGTCCTCATCAGGGGCCATGGACGGGTCGGTGGCTATGTATCCCGGCTCACACTGGCAGATATGTTTTCCAGGAACATTGGTGCAGTTGGTACGAGGGCCGCAGACGGTGGAATTGAAACACTCGTCAATATCTAATCAAGGGGCAATAAGTGGAAGGAAGAAACACATCTTAACAAACAGAACTCAACTCCAACCAAAATCAGTCCAGAAATGCAAACGTATTACAATGTTGAACGTCACAGGTAACATAACGGCCGTGTTGATATCACAGGGATATTGTCCCCCTGGGGGTTGGAGCTGGTGTTGGAGTGTTTTTTACAGACCTCGGCATTGTGGAGCTGCAGTAGGCACAAGCCGATACCCCACATGGCAGTTACACTCAAAACTTGCTGGGATATTCTTACAATCACCCTCACCGCAGGGGTATTCGAGACACTCGTCAATGTCTGCGAAGAGAGTCAAGAACAGACACTTTTAGGGAGTGAACATTATAAAAGAAGTGTTTCTAATTGAGTGATATTAAAGCGCAATACTGGTCGCTTCTTATTTTATGGCTGTTTTTGTCATTGTTGAAAAGCAACCATCCCTAGGAAACTACAAAATAATACGAATAGCCCGAAAGACATTAGGTCTACATTACTTTGTCGTGGCCGGTCAATTATTCTGAGTTATTATACTCGTACTATCTTGATTAAATTACTGGATATACTTTTACTCCCTACGTAAGAATTACAATAACTCTTGAATATCTTGTGTTTTTAATGATATACCCTTAAAGAATAGGCCTATAATGACCGTAAATCGTTGGATCATTCAGGTCGCTTTCAATGTGATCTAGGCCTTCATGCGAGGTCCGATATGAGCTTGGTTCCAATCTTGAAGTTAGCGGAACAATTTAAACCCACACTACGATCTTTATTGTAAAAGTCTGCCTCGCCTAATGTACCCATCCCCCGCCAGTGTGAGAATATTATTCAATTCTATTCATGCTATTATAATATCTGATTTCATAAAGCTGTAGGACGAGGAGGAGGATCTTACATACCTTCACAGGAGGGAGTCGTTCCTAGTTTCTCTGCTGGATTAGTGTCGTTGAATCCTGGCAGACAGGTACAGTTGTACGTTCCATTGACGTTGGTGCATATGGTAGCCGGACCGCAGATATCAGCAGTTCTCACACACTCATCGATGTCTGCGGACAATCAACAGGCATAATTTACACAACTACACACTAAATAAGAATCATCATCATCTTCGTCATCATTTTTAATAATGTGATATTATAACGTGCTGATCTCATCCTGCAGTGAATAAGTAAACTAAGATAAGATAAGCTAAACTAACCAAGCTAAAGTAAAACAAGCTTAATCAAGCTTAGCTAAAACACAAATAAACTAAACTGAAGAGAGACCAATGGAGCTCACCAACACAGCCATAGGAACCATTAACAGGAATGTGCTCAGGGGGGATTTCATACCCAGAGACACAAACACAGCCTCCCACAGGGGTACTGGTACATTCAGCAAGGGGACCGCAGGAGTCTAGACCACACTCAGAATGATCTGAATGGTGACAGTGCAAACACACACACACACACGCACACGCACACGCACACACACACACACACAATAGTCGTTAAAAATCGTTATTTTTAACAATTATTTTGACACTGTAAATCATGAAGGGGAGAATGTAAACGTAGACAATTCTGTTCTCACAGGTAGCGAAGCCGGTACGCGTTGGCCCAGCACCAAGTGGTCTGAAGACGTGGAAGCCTCCCGGACAGATCACCCACTCAACGGAAATTTTGTCATTGTGGCATCCAAAGTGGTATCTGCCTGCTGATCCCATTGTTGGTGTCAGGGATTCATTGACTGGATAAGTCACCTTCACATTCCATGGGTATCCGAAGGTACCCGCATTATGTTCACAAATTTCACTGGCTCTATCTCCACCAATCCCTGTGAATCTCCACCACTTTTTGACCAACAGTCTGTCATTGCTTGGGTCGCCACGGATGTCTGCTCTTCTAAAGGCGCGGTTGCGCCATGGATCCGTCAGGTTGGTGTAGCCGTTGCAGGATCCTGGATGCATTGATGTGATGGCGTCAACAACATGGATCACATTAACGATAGTCACATTCAAATGAATCAATGAAACAGCCTTACCATTGAGGTATTCAGCATTTGAGAGGATGACAAGCAAACCTGAGTAGAAATAAAACAAATATGACAAGGCATCAGCTGATCATTCTTGAGTTGTCTAATAACAATTAGAGTTGTCTACTTGTGTTTGGGTGTTTGTGTATGTATGTATATTGCCTATATCTGATGCATTCTTGCAGCATGTATATATGAATGGAGGCACGCTTGAATTCATCAAAACATGCATGCAATCTTGACAACGATATACCTCAGGAACAACTGACATTATTTATAACTACAATAACTGCTCAGGTTTAATAACTATTAACAATTGGAAGATTAACTGAACATCAGACAACTAATATGTCTATGGCTGACACCTTAGATAGCTGCATAAATATTCAGGCTATCATCTTACAATACAATTATTGTTTTTAATTCTTCAGAGTGTGGTTGAAAAGTGAATTTAAAAGTCGTAAGAAAGACTTACTGAGATGTAACAGCAGGGCCCAGTAGAACATCCTAGCTGATCCTCCTCCTCTGAATGAACTCCAAGCCTTCCTGTCCGATAAATATCTGAGGGACTTTGATTAAACAATAACCAAAATGTGTTTTATAGGAGGGTTTTAGCCAAATGCAAAATAATATGCAAAAAAACAAATTGATTCTACGTCCGAAGACGTAGAATCACAGTTCTCAGCAGGTGGCTGGGAAGGAGGACTCAGAGGCATCTCGCCATTACCACGCATTGAGTTTGCATAAGACAATAAGACAAACACCTGTCTACCAGTCCTCATCCCTTAATTCCCCAAATCCTACATCTTCCTCAACATCTGTAGGCCTCCCTAAGTCACCTAAATACACCTTCTCATAAGGTATATCACAAGGAGAATCACAGTAAGTTGCTTTGATTAAAAGGATCTTCAAGATAGTTAAACTACATGGTTTCACCAAATAACATTAGATTGGGCTAACAACTGAGGACTTATGGACAAAGCGTTAAAGAAAAAAAAAGGAAAGGGCTGCACTGTAATAACTTTAAAATAAGTTTCATATATGAAGAGGTTTGGGGAAATTTTCATATTTTATCTAGTTTCCATCTATTGTTTTTACTTCATTATTATTTCATCAATGACAAAGAAGTCTTAAACTGCACTTAGGCCTTTATTATATTAATTTATTTTTTGTTCATTGTAGTTAAAGGTTGGGTATGGAATTCTCTTTTTTGGCCATTTTTGCAAAATTACTTGAAACTGTTATAATAACCCACGTACAGCCACTGAGTTAGAAGTACAAACAGAGCAAGCTTCTGTTTGTTGTTATCCTGCGGTAGCTACTGGAGCTAGCTAACTAGCTAATGGCTCGCTCTCGCGCATCTGTGTTCGCGCTCGTGCATGATTGCGCGTCCATGTACTTGGAATGGGTGGAGTCAGAGTCAGCGTTGTAGGACCATTTGAGTTGTGTTTTTTCAAAATCTGCTTGCGTTTCGCAAATCCCATACCCAACCTTTAAGTTGCACAACATTCATAATTTAGGCTAGTCAGGGCCGGTTGTAGCCTGCTATATCAGGGTGGTTATTTTAACCTATAGCTGGGCCACTTGGGCGGGTTAGCCCCAGGGTTAGGGATGTGAACTAGCATTTCATTCTAACTTTGCACAATGTACAAACAACCTTTGTACGCTATTTACTTTGTAACTTTGTATTTGAAGCACCCCCATATGTTTTAAGCCTTGTGTCACAATTAGAACTTAAGTGTGTTGCGTTTCCTATGAAAACACTCACACCTGCGCCGCCATACAGAATTTCCATAACTGCCATAACTTCCATAACTTCCCGAACTCCTCAAAAGCTTGTCACGCATATCAGCTCCTTTCATCGTGATTTGTGACCCATTACATTAAACACAGATCAAACCTAAGATCCAATCTTCCAAGGACAGCGGTAATTTCTCCTCCGCCACGTTAGGTGCATGCGCCACCTACTGCACCGGAGAGTGTATCATCAAGACCTTTGAATACTGGTTATAAAACTGTCATAAAGACCTTTAAACCTGTACTTGTTTATCCCCTGTCTGTTACAAGACAAGGGATAGAAAAAATTAAAATAGGGGGACTGAGATTAAATTTGGAAAAGGTCAAAAATCGCCATCTCTTCAAATTGAAGCACCGCCGTCACCAGCTCCCCTCCTCCCCCTGGGCATGCTCCGAGAGACTGCAGGACGGGTCTGCTGCAGAGCTCCAGGTGTCTGTACCGGAACAGAAGGAGCAGAAGGAGTGGGCAGGACTTTGGAGGTGGGTTGTACACTGCTCACTCAATCAGAAGTCAGTAACAATTCAGTTTTTTTCTATCCTATTTTCCCATTGGCTGAACAGAAGGAAAATGTTCTGTAAACTTTTGATTTGGTGGACAAGACCAACATTTTGGTGAGCCCAGCCCTGCCCAATTCCCCCCGGCCCCGAGGCTTATACAGACATGTTGGATTAACCCATATATCAGCTGTATGCATCGCCTTTAATAGACCTGATTCTTCCCTTTTCTAACATTAACCAAAAATATATTTATTAGATTTTTTTATTTTTGGGGGGTCGGTTTAACTTATCAAAAGACCCTACCATGCCTACTCAGAACACTCATTTAACACATATGCCGGATGGTTTCTTGCCGCACTCGAAAGAAGGTTATATCACTGAAAAAACTATAAAGGGCATGAAACTCTTTCAACCTTGAGGCAAACCGATCAATATCCTCAGGATGTCCTCTTCTATTTGAAAAGTCACTCAACACATCTTTATTCTGGGTAATTTCTGACGGAAAATGTCCAGGTGACTGAAAATAAACTCACATGAAAAGTAATTTGTGATGATACACTTTTGTATCTCGTTTGTTAGCAAAGAGACCTTTTTACCTTACATTATAATACTTTACAAAACACCAGTAGCGAACCGTGACTCTTAAAACATGGCCCTCTGACTCCCCTTCCCCGTCGCAAAAAAAGCAAACCACCGGCTTAGCTTACTGTGTCTTCTCAGTCTATAGTACAGCAAAGATACCTGTAACAATTCCAGCTCTGAACCAACATGAATACGCTCTTCCAGCCGAGGCTATGCCACGAGCAAACAGCACAGAGAGAGGGAGAGTAAACACCAAGACTAAAACACCTATCTCTTTGGCGAAATGCTAATCCTCCTGACAAATAATCACATCATCACATGCACTTCAGTAGAATATGAGAATGAACCAGGGTGCAAAACTAACAAATCAAACAATCCCAACAGTAAAGCTTTCGCTCCTTGGTTGATCGCGTCATCCACGGGTTTCGCATGCATTGGTGGAGTTCAAATGCCTTTCAAAAGCTTTTGTTTTCTGAACCAATTTTAGCTCTGGTGTGGGTCTTCCTATTAATAACTAAAAAAAAGTTAACCTAGAAATAGGTGTAGTTAATAAATCAGAAACAATGACCTCCTCACTCGCGGTTATGTTACCCTGCAATTGTGAAGGAAACCAAATCACACCCCATAAGCTATCTAGCTAGTTTATTGGATTCATGTCCCTCACAGCGGGCAGAACTTTTCATAAAGTCAGCGAAGAAACAAGCCACCCTTTTTAGAGGGAAGATAAAGAAGTCAATTTTACTGTCATTTGAAATTGCAACCAAAAAGTAAACAGAATTCTGACAGCTGACTTCTGAGAAAGAGGCTTCTTTCATTTAACCCTTCACATTAAGACCCAAATTGAATCGGCCGTTTTGAAGGGTTGATCTCCTCTCCTCTTTTTTGTTGAGATGTTGATGGTCAAACCTAGAAATATATAGAACGTCTTACCTTGACGATTCTACGACGGAGTATTAGGGCCACACATGAAGAAAAAAAAATATTTTTGCCGTGACGAGATAAAAGTCGACACGTCGACTTTAAAGTCTACATGTCGACATTAAATTCGAAATGTCGAGAGCAAAGTTGAAATGATATTTGTCGACTTTAATCTCGACATGTCAAGATTAAACTCGAGATGTCGAGAATAAAGTTGAAATATTATGTCGACTTTAATCTCGATTTGTCGAGATTAAACTCGAAATGTCGAGAATAAAGTAGAAATATTATGTTGACTTTAATCTCGATTTGTCGACTTTAAAGTCGACATTAAACTCGAAATGTCGAGAATACAGTTGAAATTAGTGGGGAGGGATAGCAACCGCTCCATGGGCCTGCACTGATTCCAATGGCTTGTTTAGATAATTTGGGAAAATTGTATTTCAGAATCGGGTTTAACATGGGAAATGGGCAGATGCAAGGATACAGATGGTTGCACCTCCGTGCAATAGGCCTAGGCTACATAAAGGTTATGTTGTGTCGCAAAATACAGTAAGACAATTGATCAAGTTGCTTGATCCTGAGGGTGTGGAGCAAAGGCGTGCCCGGCGTCTGAGGGGCAGGCAATATCACAGCAAAGGTCCGAAATGCACTCTGGCATATGGATGGGTACGATAAACTAAAGCCATACGGCATTGCCATCAGTGGTTACATTGACGGTTTTAGTCGCTATATTGTTTGGATGGAGGCCTACACCACATACAATGACCCCAGGGTTATTGCCGACTACTTTGTGTCATCCGCTGCACGCTTGGGAGGATGCCTGGAGCGTCTGCGTGCTGACAGGAACGGAAAATGGACACGTCGAGATTAAAGTCGATATGATGTTTCAACTTTATTCTCGACATTTCGAGTTTAATCTTGACGTGTCGAGATTAAAGTCGACTTGACATTTCAACTTTATTCTCGACATTTTGAGTTTAATGTCGACATGTTGACTTTAAAGTCGACGTGTCGACCTTAAAGTCGACACGTGTAACCAATGATATTGTTTCGTATTTTGCACTATTTTTCACCTGACAAAACATTCCCTGAATGAGAACCAAAGCTTACTTGAATTTGACGAGACGTTAGGAACAGGTCTAGACCGCTGGTCCAATGAAGAAGACAGTCTGCACTGCTAAACTGAAACGCTAGCTGAGAGACCTCACCTTCAAACCACTCAGAAGGTCAGAGAACTATTTCAGAGACATGTAGGCCTAAAGAATAAGAGGGTTAGCAGTATCCCATACCCATATTTACCGTGTTATTTTCTCCAAAACGAAATGGTTTGTGGAAAGCTACTACACTGCTCGCACATAGAGAGCACACAGATGCACAACACTGATTGCCATTGTAGTTTCAACAATTAAATTGAGTTGTGCATGTAGTGAGTATTCTCCTAAATTTTTAAGGCCATGTTACTTTTTTGGCCTCCCTGTGTTTATTAGTTGAGTGCTGCATGCAGCGCTCAACTATTGTTCTTCTTCAGTTATATTCTTTCTTTAATATTCTCTACAAACGTTGGGACCCTACTCTTTCCACAATTTTAAAATGTTCAGATTAGTGGAGTCGCACACTTCTATTCAGATTGTTTAAATATTTAAAACTTTTAAAATAGTTACACTCAGTTGACACTCATATTCCGTGGCACGCACACAAATCCCCGTCTCAACGACCGAGTCGGCCACGGGCGCTTACGTGGAGGCCTCACGGAATCACTTAAATTGTCCGTAATATGGCAACGGAATTTGCTCTATTGCAAGTTAATGATACTCATATTCCGTGGCACACACACAGATCCCTGAATCAACGTGGTCTCACAGGGATCCATGATATATGTACCATCAATATAAATATATATATATATATATGAATGAAATTCATATTGACGGTGTGGCATTATACCCATCTTGAATTTAATAGAACATTTTCGTTGCTTCGAAGAGGTCTGGTGGTATCTGAATATAATAAATAAATAAATATAGATATAAACATAACAAAATAAATAAATATCTATAAATATGTTTGTGTATTTATATATATATAGACACATTTTTATACATATATAGGCCTATATATTTATGTATTTTGTAGGGGTGGGAATCTCTGGGCACCTCACGATTAGATTCGATTCCGATATGAGGTCAACGATTCGATTCTGAAGCGATTATCGATGCATCTCGATGGAACAATTTCTTTTAGGTACATTTCCATGCGTGATTTTCAAAAATATATCTATACATCTGGGTTTGCTACTCAGAGTTTGCTAATCACTTCCTACTTTTGTGATGATCATTAAAGACATCAACAGATTAATTAACTTATCTAATATTTCATAAGAGAGAAAGCTTTTGTCACAAATTTGACTCTTTTCCTTTTATAAACAATGCAATAATCAATGCAGCTTGCATTATAACACAATATGGATGCATGCAAAAAATTGTTTTCAGTTTTCTTTTCTTTCTAATCTTTATTTTCTATGTCATTAAAGGAAAAGCTGCTCTTGAATTAAAAGGAGTTCTTGTGTCTGGCTGTGAGTTTGCGCGCATGCTATGCGTAGGCTGAATCGCAATCGTGTCAAGACAAATCAGATTGGCCAATGCACACAGAAGATAAATTCAATAATTTTAAAATTACAACCCCTTTTTTTTTTTCTTTTTGATTATTCATTTATCTGCATCGAGATCGTTCTAGCGAGAATCGCGTTGCATCGAAGAATAGATTATTTTTCCCACCCCTAGTATTTTGTTGCTTCGAGGAGGTCTGGTGGTCTCCGTATATAATAAATATATATATACTGTATATTTAAGCAATAGATCACGACAGGCTGTGGTATGTGCTCATTATACCACTGTTAAGGGGCGTTGTCCGGCCCCGACGCGCAGCGGAGGGCCAGCGACCCCCTTCCCAGTGGTATAATGAGCACATACCACTGACTGAAGTGATCTATTGCTTTTATACAACGGTTACTATTATGGCAAAACGAAAGTCATAGACACACTACATTTAAAAATAAACCAAGAAAGTCAAAGTAGCCGTTTTATTAAAGAATACAAAAAAGTAGTCCCTCCTGGCTGCCTTCAAAATGCACGACGGTCGCTATGCAACACACTTTAGCGTCCCTCCGAGAGAAGGCTCGGCTAGAGCAGTTCGCCGGCAATTTATCCTATGCAGCAGTTCACTCGCCGTGTGCCTAAGCTTTCGTTAGTCTCTCCATCGCCTTGCTCACTAACAACATTAAGTAACAACATTTACACCCTCTCCATCGTTCGACATATTTTTTACTTTGTAACTGTTTCTACTTCCAGGCGCGGAGTGATATGTAAACTTTCACAAAATGATGGGGCGTCATAGCAGTTATGTATACTCTCATTATACAACAGTTAGGAACCAATCAGATCGCTGGATTTAAGCCACCCGTTATATAAGTATACATATATATAAATAGGTATATATATATATATATATATATATCAGTGGCGGCTGGTAGTTTTTAAAGTGAGGGAGGAAGGACCGCGCGCTTGGTTGCCATTGGCCTGCTTGCACTGTTGGTGTATGGTGGCATAAGAATGTGAGACTCAAGTTGTTTCAGGGTGTTTTGGTGAACTACAAAATAGTAGGGAGGGATAGTTATGTGAATACATTTGATACAAAGCCACCAGTGGCATCACTGTAATTTGAAAGCTGGTGGGCAGCATGTCTTTGAAATGGACTACAAGGGCAGAAGGAAAGGATGCAAAGCCCATTAGTCAAATCAGGCCTTCTCTTGATTTGTAAAAGTAAATAAAAAAATCTGGGCCTATTTTTTCCCTCAATGACTGAAGATATTGGTTGTAATTTAGCTATGTTTATTTTCAGGTACAATTGTTTTAAGAAAAGACTGACCAAAAGTGATGCCATTTAAAATGCATCATGCTCTGAATCATTCACCCTTTCCACAATATCAAACAGAACGGTCAGAGTAGCAAACTAGTAAAAGAACGAGAACATTATTCTAGATTCAACCTGATCTATAGGCATGGTGCCTAGCAAGGAAAGTCGCATAGCAGCACCAACGTGAACTTGACACTAGTCGTGGCGTTTGGTTGCCCTATCAAGATTTTTCACATCAGGGAAACCATAAACAGCCCAAGTTGGAGATTGGCCATTATTCATTAGCAAACAGGGCCAGCAATACAGTCGATTGCTAGTAATGCTACCAGTAAGCCATGAGTACCTAGCAAACCATGTAGCACCCACAACACTGACGTTGCCATTACTTTTGGTGATCTCGATTTTGCGAAGTGGTCTACCTTTTTCTTTGGTCGGTAACTTAGCAGTGTAACTCAATGAATGGAATGCTTTGTGTAATTAAACATGAACAATGTCCTCTGTTTCCAATGTTTCCATTGTACACTTTATTCGCAAATGTTAGAATCTCGTTATCCTTCAGATGATTTCACCTGCTTTGCGTCACTAGACTGAGCGGCAGTGTTGCCAACTCTTCAGGAAGGAAAGTAGCTATTGGCTCTCCTAAAAGTCGTTAGAAGTCGCTAGATGACGTCATCGCCTAATTTGCATAACTGAAAGTTATGGGACCAAAATTGGTCCCAATTTTGCTTACCATAAATGGCAGCGTTGTTTGAGCTGAACTGTAAGGCTTTGCCTTTTGAATATGCTTTTGGGTTGAACTGTGTTTCTTCACATCAGTTTGGCACAGAAATCGACCTTGCAATAGCTACAGTATGCTCGTTTATCGTCTCCAATAAACGGCTTTAACCAGCCCTTAAAAGCAGTTTTTGCTTCCCACTCTTTCTTATATTTTTGTTGGTAAAGTTTTGACTGCGACATGGTTAAGACACACACACACACACACACACACACACACACACACACAGTGGACGAGGTGAGGTGAAGTGACTGAGCCTGACGCCTCGTTTCCACATACGTATGTTTTTCGTGTCCGTGCTTCCGTAAATTTACGGAAGGAGTCGCTAGTGTTTTACGTACGGGCATGAATTTATTTACGGACAAAAGATGTTAGGAGAAATCAGCGGATTGCTTACTCCGGGTAGGAAATGAGTGCCCAAATGAAGGAGTTCAAGTAGCCTACCTCGGGCTCTTATTCGCGAGTGAGGGTACTATGGAGCGTGAGATTGGCCGGAGAATCGTTGCAGCGGGGGCGGTATTGCGTTCGCTTTACCGCACCGTTGTGACGAAAAGAGAGCTGAGCCGCAAGGCAAAGCTCTCGATCTACCGGTCGATCTTCGTTCCTATCCTCACCTATGGCCATGAGGGCTGGGTGATGACCGAAAGGACGAGATCGCGGGTACAAGCGGCCGAGATGAGTTTTCTCAGAAGGGTGGCTGGCGTCTCCCTAACTCGGATTAGAGCCGCTGCTCCTTTACTTAGAAAGGAGTCAGCTGAGGTGGTTCGGGTATCTGGTAAGATACCCGACTTCCTTGGGAGGTGTTTCAGGCACGTCCAGTGGGGAGGAGACCTCGGGGAAGACCCAGGACTAGTTGGAGAGATTATATCTCAACACTGGCCTGGGAACGCCTCGGGATCCCCCCGTCAGAGTTGGTCAATGTGGCCCGGGAAAGGGAAGTCTGGGGCCCCCTGCATGAGCTGCTCCCCCCGCGACCCGACCCCGGATAAGCGGATAGGAGACCGGTACTTTGGAACATGAGGATCGACATATACAGAGATAAAAACAAAACCAACAGGCTTGGAAAGAGATCGCTGAGGAGTTTGGCCTGCAAGGTACTTAGCCTACAAGTTTTGTGAAAAACATTAAAACTTTCATACGGTATCTCCGTAAAACGACGGCGAAAGTTACATTTTTTTAACGTATATTACGGACATACCGGACAGACATTTTACGGAGGGGAGGAGTCTCGGAGGAAAAACGGACATTACGGAGATTCACATAGGAATGAATGGAATTTCGGTCGGAGACGGTTGGATCGCATACGAGAATGTACGTATGTGGAAACGAGGCGTGAGGCAGTGTGAGTCAATGTAACACAGCGATTTATTATTTTATTTAGACAAAGATATTACATTTTCACGCCCTGACTGTACGTCAGGGTCCGGGATCAGTCGGCGGCGGCTTGCTGGCCGGGACGCGAATTTTCTTTTTGCAGGGTGGTAGCGGGAAGCTCGTGAATATTCATGAGGGAACTCATCCCTGATTGGCTGGGACTTGGCGGGACTTGTTGGCTGGGACTTGGCTCGCTGGGACTTTGTCAGAGGGCTTGTGAGAAAATCACGAACGCAAATGAACTAAACGTTGCTATAAATCAACACGAATAATGTGACACATGATACCCACCTACTACACGGCAACTCTATAGCTACCTTTCTGTAAGTACAAACGTTAGCTCACTCGTCTAAAAGCCCCTGTGAAACTGTTATGTGTCACAGGGGCTACTGTAAATCCTTTTTGTATTTATTATATTTTATAACGTTATGTATAGCGCATCGCAGTGCTTTCGGCAGCTGGTGATTGTTTCCAAGTTTTTTCTTTTCTAATTGTTTATCCATGTCTTGATATTTCCATTAAGATT
>NC_044049.1:20462594-20655094 GCF_902167405.1 Gadus morhua | reverse complement strand
GAGTTAGACAGTAGGGACAGTCACCACCGAACGTGAGTCGCTCTTTTTGTTTTAATGTGTCGTCTCTCGCTCCGCTTTTCTTTCGGCTTGGTGCCTCTCGGAGTCGTTATTTTGTCGAAACTGTGAAATCTTAGCCTTGTATGTTCAATAAGGTATTGCTTTTAGATAGTAGTTCATTTAATTGTTTGTAAATGGGTGGCGTGGCTCATCTTTTTGTTGCGAGCCTTTGCCATTGTTCGGACTTTACGAGCGCCGCATCTATAACCTATAATGCCTGTATTTATTATTTTAAAACTGTTAAACATGTAGGTCTTCAAGTTAACTATTGTATTCATTTTGGCCCATACATTATTGTTGTAATAAAGATTTAATTGATAAAAACATTTTGTATTTTTACCAACGGGAATTTCAATATAGCCTATAGAAAAAAGTTAATGATTAATCGATAATTGATCGATAACTCTAGCGATGCTCGATCAAGGAAATTTCTTCAAATGCCCATCCCTAATACATATATATATATATATATATATATATATATATATATATATATATATATATATATATATATATATATGTATATATATATATATATATATATATATGTGTATATATATATATATATATGTGTATATATATATATATATATATATATATATATATATATATATATATATATGTATGTATATGTGTATAGAGGTCATCGTATTATAGGGGGTATTCATAATGTGATATATCAGGGTTAAAAGAGGTGTTCACCATATGCGGGTCCGTCTGTGGATCACTTAGACAACATATTAGGAGTTATCATGATACTATTAAATGATGTTCTATTAATTTAGTTTATTATAAGATATATGTATTAACCGTACTTATCAATAGTAGATAGTCTATTGTGTGAATGAGTAGGCGTAGGCCATTGGTATCTAGGCATGCGCACTAACGGTGTGTCTATTGGTCAGGAGGTCATGACACCGGGGGTAGGAGGGTCGGGTATACTGGTGATTATCTATCGGGGGTATATATCGACCCAGTGCAGAATGAACATAGCCCTGATCCTCCAAACGTCTGAGAGCTAGGCTAAGCTAGTAGACTCGTCATAGCGGCTGCAGAAAAAAGAGAAGAAAAAAAAAAAACAGCTACTCCAACCTGCGCAACTATGCCTACTGACTGTAAGTATTCATATGAGTGTAATATATTATTATTATTATTATATCATGACTATGACCATGTGTATACGCGGCCCATATCTGATTGATACATAGTTTTTCCGCAGTGATTTCTGACGTCGGCTATGAGAGCGTGAAAAGGCATCAGGGTCCACGCGCACGTAAGATGATTTTATAGCAGCGTATAATATATAGATCCCTCTCACTCTATCATTATTATTATTATCGGCTATAATATATGCCTAGAATAACCGATAAATCGTATTTTTCTGAGGTGTAGCAGGTGCATATGATATTCGGTTGAATAATCAAAGAACAATACTCGGAGATCGGACCAATGTGGAGGCCTGTGGTAGTCATGGTGAGTTATTAGTACGCACGCTATTTTCATACATGTATTACATCTATTTTATTGTGCATTTAATAATGAATAATAAAAAAGACCAGCCATCCCTAACCCCTGTATACTTTTGTATTTTCTGTTTTTTTATTGGTTTACGTATAGTGCCTATCGTGAATAGTGTGAAACAGTGGACCCCTGGATCAAACCGTCTAACCAAGAAAAACCTTAAAAGACCGAACCGTGCTCTGCCTCTACCCTGCTCGCCGCTAACAGTGGTGCAACAGCAGATCCCGTATAAAAAGGGACGCAAGGACACCGCTGATAGTGTTTTAACTCCAGAGAATTTTAACGTGGTTCCCCAGGCAGTCATAAACCCTCAAATCGCGCAGCCAGGGACCGTATGGTCTGAGTCCAAACAACAAGTGGTCGGGGCGGTGGATGTGCATGTGTCTGAGCCGCCTGCAGAGACCATTACTGTACAGCCGGATGGATGCATTCAGCATGGTAGGAAATTAAAGAAAAAAGTATATGCTATAGAGGTGGGATGAACATGCGGGGTGTGATAATGATTATGTCTATTTCTATTTCTATTACAAACAGTCCTTGGTGACCCTCAGTATGCACCACTACCAGAACTGACCGATGAGGATATCGAGGCTCTCGCCGACATTCCGTTGTGGCCCTCAGCGCTGTTGGAACAGCTCGACTTCACTCCAGCTCAGTGGATAGACCCTCCAGCTACTTCCGTAGGGGGTACCGCCAGGGCAGAACCTGTAAACCATCAGCCTGCAGCCCCCGCCTCTGGATCACTACCCATCATCCAGGCCTCTATCCACGATCCGCCAGGCACTGTGAGTCCCTACGCCTACGGGGCTATGGCTACGCTCCTACCTGTCGGTGCAGCGGGTGCTGGTGAATACATTGCGGGTGGGCCATGTACCAAATGTTGTAAGGATTGTGCTGATAAATTAACCTTGGTAACTACAGCGGCTGATGTAAATGCCTTAACCATTGGTCGTCAGTGTAAACTGGGTGCATTGTCTGTGAAACGTAATGACATCAGATTTCAGGCTATCGAAGAGCAAACGAAGCAGTCACTCAAGACACTCGGGGCCATCAAGGCCGAGATAGCGCGTGATCGTCGTGCTATTGCATCCCAGAAAGCCGAGCTAGTGCGTTATGGTCTGGCTATAGAATCAATACAGCAGAAGAATTTGGCTGTCGAGGCAGCAGTGCGTGTTAACTCTCTGGCTTTGGATAGGGGGCCTAAGATATCTAATATAGCTCGGAAAATATGGCTAATTGAAGATACGGCGCAGGATAACATCAGGGCCTACAAGGCCCTGTCTGCCCGGATGACTGTTATGAATAATGCACTGGATAAGCTTACGATGAATCGTTAGTATTTGATTTGTGGTTTTGGGGTGTTCTTTTTATTTTTTGTTTGTTTACTTTTTCGTTTATTCTGTGGAGAGGGTATTTTTGTTTGTTTTAAACTGAACGTAATAAAACTTTTTTCTTTTAATATCTGACTAACTTTTTTTTTTTTTTTTTTTTATCTATTGGCATAAAAACTATAGCTGAACACAATGCATAAAGCTATTAGCCCCAGAAAAAGGAAATTCAAATCTGTAGACGTAAATCCCAAGAGACGGCGTAGATCTGATAGCGGGGGTAGCATTATGGATGTAGAACTTGAAGAGATGGCTATGAGGTATGATGCAACCGGCGATACATCTCATTTGCTGGCTGTAGGACGTGTGGGGGGTGGGGGCATGAGTGCTGAAGGTGGTTTAGACATGCGGGAAATACGCGCCGACATAGCTAGAACTAGACAAGTGTTAATTGCTGCTGATGCATGGGGGAGTAGAATGACGGATGCATTAGACAGGGCTGCTATGATAAATGTTTCGAACGATCCATGTGTAGATGGCGGGGAGGTGTGTGTGGGGTTAGATGTCCCCGGGGATTTAGACACACGGAATGTGTTGTATGCGGCGGCATACACCAGAGATGTACTTAACACTGTCGATGGGTGGCTGGCTAGTGCACAAGAGAGGCTAGACATAGCCACTCAGATAGACATAACATCGTCGATAGATGTATTGCATGTGTCGCAACGTGACGAAGGGGATGGCGAGGGTTTTCAGGAACCCCTGGCTGCTGCAGGGGGCAGGACTGGTGACTCTATAGAGTCGAATATACAGGACGGTGGCGGTGGTGGTGGTGGCGGTGTTGTTGATGTTGATGGTGACGATGGCGGTGCTGATGTTGTTGGCTGTGGTGATGATGATGGTGGTGATGATGGTACACCTGCGCCTATGGCGGCGGGTGATGATGATGACGAGTTGCATACTAGATTATTTCCCCGCTTTAACGGTTTTGAGGTTAGACAGACCATTGATCTGAGAAGTATATCCCTTGTAAACGTGCAAGAGGTCCCTGATTTGATCAGGGAGAGGCTGTCGGGGGTCATAACAAACTGCTCACAGAGTACAGCCGATGGTAGCGTCTTAAACGTTGTTTTGAGAGGGCCTTCATTGGCAGCTGATGTGCAGGCTGTGCTTGTGGCAGGTGATGATTACAATGCGGATTTGTTTATGGATCATATCAGCCAAGTCATACAGAGTAACGACACAGGTCTGACGGATGATGTGTTAAGGTGCGGCCACACCAGACGCGTATCTCGCGTACTTCGCGTATGAAATCGCCATTTTTTCCATAGGGAACCATTGGTTTACGCGCGTATTACGCGTATTAAGCAACATTTTACGCGCGTATAGCGCGTATGTGGCGCGTATATTTACGCGCAATACGCGCTATACGCGCGTATATCGCGTATATCGCGTACATTTCAAGAGTTCAAAAAATTGAACTTTTTACGCGAAGTACGCGAGATACGCGTCTGACGAGACACGCATTGCCCAATCAGCGTTGAGCTTGACCGGACGTCACTCGCAGAGAGTAGTGAGCTTGGACAGAAGCATACGGCCGACATCTTTCTTTATTCTGTGTGGAAATATTAGCATAGTTACGCCATTAAATGCTTTTATGGAAACATTTCTAGCGAGAAATGTGCATTTTACTTTCATAATGTTCACTCGGTGAATGTGAAGGATGTTTGGTTTGATAGTTATGACGAAGAGGGAACGCTCCGTTCACTTGCATGGACAGAGTCTCTGGTTACTAAGCAACGGACTATTTCTCTGCTGGGAAACACACCAGACACACCATGTGAAGTTATTTAACCCGATTATTGTTATTTATATCCGAGATTATTTAATCTGACCCGATCTAAACTCTATCACCCAAACACGGCGGCGTTGGGGTTTCCTACCTCGGACTCCAGCGCAGCCACGGCCGACAACTTTCTTTATTCTGGGTGGAAATAGTAACATTAACATTAACGTTACGCCATTAAATGCGTTTATGGAAACATTTTTAGCGAGAAATGTGCATTTTACTTTCGTAATGTTCGCTCGGTGAATGTGAAGGATGTTTGGTTTGATAGTTATGACGAAGAGGGAACGCTCCGTTCACTTGCATGGACATGGACTCATCTAGGCGAGTGACGTATGCGCGTATTGCGCGTATGTGACCATTTTTGACACAAAATGGTCAAGCAACATTTTACGCGCGTATCTCGCGTAAAAATTACGCGAGATACGCGTCTGGTGTGGCCGCACCATCAGAGCTGGTGGTCACAGGGGTCCATAACAAACGGGGTGGTGGGCGTCTGAAGTTAAAAACAATTCCCTATGATGAGATCATAAACAAGAAGAAATTAAACCTCTACACACCTAGTAACACACATAACAATTCGTGTTTCTCACTATGCATGATACATTTTCTGCAGGAGGGGGTAACCGGGGGCTGTACAGTGCCCGACGAGACTAATTTGGAGGCGGCTCGCAAATTACATAGCGAGCTGGGGTACGGTCCAGATCACTCTGTGGGTTTCTCGGATGTTTTCAAATTTGAGAGACATCTAGATGTTAAAATCTTGATATTTCATCATAATGATGCATTCAAGAAGCTGGAGATGTTCCAGACGCATACGGGCCAACATCCTAAAACAATATGGTTGTACCTACATGATAACCATTATCATCGTATAGTGAACCGCACGGCTTTCTTTGGTACGCGACATGTGTGTGAATATTGCTACAAGGCCCACGAGGGAATTCTATTCCACAAATGCCCGGTCCATTGCAATGTGTGTCTGACAGTGTGCGATAGCCTGGCAGGTCGTACTATAAAGTGCACGGACTGTAGTCGTATATACCGCTCGCAGGTCTGCTACGCCATACATAAGCAACATTCTGCCGTACATAAAATGATACCATGTGAAAAGATCAAATACTGTAATCGGTGTTGTAGACAGTATATCATACCGCAGAAGAAAAAGAAGAAAAAGAAGAGGGGGGAGGAGGAGGAGGAGGAGGAGGAGGCCTATAAAGGGCATGTATGCAGCGTGTCAAAGTGTCATCACTGCGGTGAACCGATACTCAGCGACACTGTACATGAATGTTTTATTCAGCCGTACGACCGCCTTAAGAAACGCAAGCGCAAGGGTCGACGCAAAGGTCGGGGGAGCCGTTATACGACGGCTGCACCTGTAGATGACGATGATGATAATAGCCGTTTATCTAATGATTACATATATTATGATTTCGAAACGCGCGTGCATGAGGGTCGACACGAAGCAAACTTTGTTGCTGCTAAGACTTCTGAAGGCGAGGAATGGTATGCTAACGGTACAGATTGCGTGGGAGAGTTTGTGAGACGCTACAGAACAGGGGCTTATAGGTTGTTTACATTCATTGCACACAACGCATCGGGCTTCGACAGCTATCTCGTTCTGGAATACATGACCAAGCAGGGTATTATACCCTTTATAGTCATGAAGGGTAGCAGAGTCGTTATGACGCGCGATGATGCCTACAGCCAGAGATGGGTCGACTCATTTAGCTTTTTGCCCATGCGGTTGGCTAAAGCACCGGAGGCGTTGGATTTTGAAGATATGGCGAAAGGTCATTTTCCTCATAAATTTAACACGCGGACCAACGAGTCTTATGTCGGTGCATACCCTGAGATCTCATATTATGGTTATGATTCCATGACTAGCGATCAAAAGACAGATTTCGCTATATGGTACAGATCTGTAAGGCACAAAAAATGTGACCTTCAGAAACAGCTGCGCCGCTACTGTGTCAACGATGTGAGGATCCTGCACACGGCGTGTGGGATCTACAGGGAAAATTTCATAGAGTGTGCAACTATAGACCCCTTTGCAAATGCCACTCTGGCTTCGGCGTGCATGGCCACCTTCAAAAAGTCGTTCTTGAAAAAAAACGTCTTGGCATTGACCTACGAGGGGGTCTATCGGAAAAAGCAAAAGTCGTTCTCATGTGCATCCATCCAGTGGCTTGAATATCTATCCCACTCCAATAACCTGGAGATTCAGCACGCTCTCAAGCACGGGGAGGCTGAATATGGTCCATTCTTCCTAGATGGATATGCACCGGCTATAAACACAGCCTATGAATTTGCAGGATGCTTTTATCATGGGTGTGTACGTTGCTACAACGCTGGTCACAAGAATCCTGTCGTCAAAAAGACCTATGGTGAATTATGGTTGCAGTTTCACCTCAAAGTCACGGCCCTCAAAAGAGATCATGGTTTAAGAGTTGTGGTCATGTGGGAGTGTGAGTGGCACAGACTGAAAAAGACAGATGCTGCAGTGCAGGCATTCTTGGCTACTCTGAAGATACAACCCAGGATTGATCCTCGCGACTCTCTATGGGGGTCGCACCAATTCCATCAAAATGTACCACAAGGCCGAGCCCGGTGAGAAAATACGCTACTATGACTTTACCTCTCTCTACCCCACAGTACAGGCCCGCTGCCCATATCCTATAGGACACCCCCAGATCATTTTCAGGAATTTTGGTCCTTTGGATGGGTATTTCGGCATTGTCAAATGCACTGTGTTGCCCCCCAGAGGTCTTTACCATCCTGTGCTCCCTTACAGATGTCATGGGAAGCTGATGTTCCCCCTCTGTGGTACATGTGCCACTGCGCTCAATCAGACAGACGCATGTCATCACGGCGACGATGAAAGGGCTCTGACAGGTACATGGGTGACTTTAGAGGTACAAAAGGCCGTAGAAAAGGGGTATCTGATAATACAGATGCATGAAGTATGGCACTACCCCAAGAGGTCAAAGTCTCTGTTTAAAGGGTATGTCAAAACGTTTCTCAAGCGTAAACAGGAGGCTTCAGGATACCCCAGCACAGTGGATACTGAGGAGAAACAGCAGGCGTATGTGCAAAACTATCTGGTTAAGGAAGGCATACAGCTGGATCACGACAACATGATTGTTAACAAAGCCATGCGTAATTGCAACAAGTTGATTCTCAACAGCCTGTGGGGTCGCTTTTCGCTACGCCCAGACCTACCCACTTGTGAGCTCATTGCTGAACCTGAAAGGTTCACCCAGCTCATGTTCAGCGACAGCTATCACATTAGCCACTTTTGTTTTGTTGCTGATGAGGTGGCCCTTGTACAATGGAAACACAAAGATGCCCGTCTCGAAAGGGCTCGGGATGTTAACGTGATTGTGGGGGCTGTGACTACGGCCCATGCCAGGCTCATGCTCTATGACCTTCTAGACAAATTACAGGAGCGTATCCTCTATTGTGACACAGACGGCATCATTTTTGTTTCTAAGGAGGGTGATTAGGTACCCCCTTTAGGTCCTTATCTGGGCGACTTGACCGACGAGATAAATGATGGCGATCGGTATGGTACCGAGCAGGAGGATTACATTAGCGAATATGTCTCAACAGGTCCTAAAAGCTATGCTTACCCCACACATCAGCACAAGTCTGTAGTCAAATGCAAAGGGGTGACTTTAAATGCAGCAAATGCTAAAGTGGTCACCAAGCAGACACTGAAATGTCTAATAGATGATTTTGTCAACAATCGGCCGCAAACCCGCGACATCACCACCACGGTAGATACCATTCAAAGGAATAAGAATAAGCTTCTGCTTAAAAACGCTACTGTGGTTAAACGACTTAGGGTGGTTTACAACAAACGCAGGGTTTTTCCCGACTACACTACGCTTCCTTACGGCTATTAACCATTTTGTTTATAGTGTTTATAGTGTTTTTATAACTTTTTATATTATTCATTTTGTATTTTGAGGTGGTATGCATATTGTGTTAAGAAAATCAATTCATACTATACTATAATCATGTTATTAACTATTTTGTTTTGATTTATTGTTTTCAAATTGATCCATGTGTTCTTCTCCTTTTAATCTTTTTATTTGAATCATTCTGTATTTTAGGGGGTATATATACAGGATTCACATGTTAAATGTATATGTATCATAATGTATCTGTATATACTTTTATATGAGTCATGCATTAATGATGAATGACTGTGTTAATAATCATGCATGTGTTAATAAAGAATGTTAACCGTCACATGTTTCACGGTTCTATGGTCACAAGGCAGCCGTCCGTCAGAGGGGATGCACACAGACCGCAGAGATGGCTGTTGCACACGCTACGTTTGATCCTAGGCTACAGCACCCGTTCAGCATGGTAGTATCGGGACTGTCAAACAGCGGCAAAACCTACTTTGTCAAAACAGTCATTGAAAATATGGATCGTTATTCTCAGAAAAGATTGAAAATATAGTATATATTTATTCATGCTGGCAGCCCATATACGATGATCTGCTTAAAATAAGGAACATTCACTTTATAGAAGGGATCCCCAAATCTCTATGCGATGATACAGTCTTACCAGTCCATACTAGAAATCTGCTCATTATTGACGACTTGATGAACGACGCATGCAGTAATTTAGAGGTTCAGTACGTTTTTACCAAATATGTACACCATCGTAATCTCAGTTGTATGTATCTGGTCCAGAATTTATTCATGCAGGGTAAAACCAGCCGTACAATCAGTCTAAATACCAATTACATGGTTTTGTTTAAGAACCCACGTGACAAATATCAGATTATGCTGATAGCCAAACAGATGTTTCCGTGTAAGACAAAATATTTTCTAGAAGCCTTTAACGACGCTACCGACATGCCTTATGGGTATCTGCTTGTAGACTTTAAAGCCATGACCCCAGACAACATGAGACTTAGAACATATATATTGTCGGACCGGCATGTTGTATACACTCAGAGAGCAAAGTGATTAGCCCCAAAAGACCAGGTCCTCACGTATAAGCAGAAATCGTGAACGTCTTAAGCAACTATATAAAGCACCTCCAGCACAGCGTAAAGCTATCCTCAGGACACAGCCAACACCGACTTTATCAACTCACTGTGTGAAATAGCCTTGAACATTTTACAAGGCAAAATACCACTAACCCCCCGTCAGCATACGAAATTGCGTAGACGAAAGAAGGACCTCAGAATACTCGCCAATAAAAATGTACTATTATCTAGAAAGAAAAGACTAATCAATCAGACTGGTGGATTCCTTCTACCCCTGCTGTCTGTGGCGTACCGTTGTTTACAAGCCTGTTCTCAAGAGGAGGGTGATTATAATGGACCATACGCACAAGATGTATCTAGTTCCTCAACATCAACTCGATGCCTTGAAGCATACCCAACCCAGGGATTCTGTTAGACAGACTGCTGAAAATGAGCTGGATAAGGCCATTGCGATGGTGTTGAACACTCCCGATAGACCTATATGAAAAAGCTGCCAGGTACGGAGCGGTCCTGCAGCGTTATCTATCCATGGTGAAACAAGGACAGCGTGAGCATGGAGAATTAACTCTGTCACTTGCGGATGGGGGCCCAGTTCATACACCTGTGGCGGAGCAGCATGGTGTTGATGACGATGATGGCAACGGCGATCATATTTATAAGGATATAATGAAACATATACCCGTCAGAAGCAAGAGCAACACCAGACATATCCTGGACTCTTTAAAGAAATCTAAAAATGTCTCATGGACGGACAAGGGGGAGTTCGTTTTACAAGGCGAAACTATTAAGGGGTCCCATATATTTGATCTGTTAAAGAATGTTACCGCCCCATACCATGTTGTTGAATCTGTCAGACCACAGGGATGGAATATATTTCTGAAATTTTTAGCCAGTAATAATATACCGCTATCGGCTATCCCTAATAAACAGCTCAGACAAACTGTAGACATGTATAAGTATACGCCCTCAACTAAGGGTGACTATGCGGCGGCAGCTATGCCTGTCTCATCTGGTAAAAGGAGGAAACGTAATCAGCCAATGCCGTCTATTACCTCCCCTGGAATGCCTATGGTCGAGTGGATACCATTTTGAATTTCTTATGTATCTTTATGTATATGTTATAGCCTTAAAAATAAAAACAGTACGACTGAAAATGTAATCAAATCATTGTTTTATTTTTTATTATCATACCAAAAACAACACATGTTACATGTTACATCCGCATATACATGACTGCACACATGACATATCATGTTCATTACAGACACTAGGTTGTACACGGCCAACAAAGTCATAAACCTTTACATCATTACGGGGTAGATTATCTCCGTGCATTTTCAAAAACTTTTGATAGGATACACCTTTTTGCATATTAAACAAGAAAAAAACACAGTGGTGCCCACATGCGGTACTTGATGGATCTTGGACCTGTTGTGTAGAATGAACTACATCTATGCAGTGCTGATCGAGAAAACGCTGTATGGTCTCAGGAAACTCAGAGTATGAGGGAGGGTTGCCGTAGGAGTCGAAAAAGTATCCCTGGCTCTCAGCCGTAATGTATATAGCTAGCCAATGGGCCCCGGCCATGTGTGAAGGTTCGGTGTTGATCACCAGCATTGCAGGCCTCTGACGAATTTCCCGGGGTAGATGATTACACGGCAACGCACCAAGAAAATAAGCCTTGTGTGCCATTTTCTGACACACTGCTGTCAGCTCTATAGGATTCATATCGCAATGTCTTTTCAGTAATAGTCCAACAACACCTGCCGTCTATTTGATATCGAGGCCATTTCTATATAGGTATAGGGTATAGAGGCCATTTCTAAAGTCAGGCTGGAAGGGTTTAGCAGGATAGGCCTGACCGTCGCAGTATAGGGATAAAAACTCAATGCCGAAATGCTGGAATCTGAAAGGATTCCTAGCGTAACTCCCTGTGAATGCTTCGTTATTCACAAAACCTATAATAACCATCTTGGGTATTTGTCCTAGAAATAGATTATCCTGTGTGCATATTCTGCTGCCAGCAGCGATGGATACATTCTTTAGACACACCCTATCAACGGGGTATTTGACGTTAGCTTGGTTTAACGCCCGGGCATGGGCCAGCTTGATGCCTGGTGCTATCGCTACCTTTTTAATGAAAACATTTGCAGACACTATAGATACACGGTATTCCGCAGCACCATCGGATATCAGACAGAAATTATTTTTTGCTCTAATGAATCTCATGCGTAGATCAACTCCGTTAATCAACAGTTTCTCCTGAAAAAACATATCGACGTGTATAGGGGATATCAGTTCGACTATACGACTTCGACCCGTATATTCGCTCCTAGTCGTTAAGCCTAGATTGAGGCCTCCAGGAAGAATATCGTCCATATGACCGTAGGTGTCTTTCTGGAATAGACCACAGCCAAATTGGGTGTCTAATGTCCCGTTTCCATAGTTTAGCAGGCATTCTATAATGCCTCTGTACGGATAGGTGTTTGACGACTGGGTGATAAGCCTATCACCCAGAGTAATATCTACTTGGGAGAATAACGTGCATCCTGGATAGTTAATCAGTCCCACGGGTGCCGCCGGAGCCAAGTCTGTTCCATCAGGATTAGTAATCTTGATCCTCAGGTGTAAATACGTATTGTTTAGGTCTATATAGTCTTCGCTACTGGCCGATACAAAGAACTCTATGGGTCCACCATCTGTTAGCGCCGATAGCGGGGGTATTTCAATATATGTACTTTTTTCTATCGAAGTCTGCGTCATCGGCAGGGAGAAGAGATCCAGTTCGCTCTTAATGCATTCGTCTGACATGTTATGTAGCAACGCCATTGTTATTCAGCCCCTGCTATACTAGATGAATATATCGTTAGCCGCCCCTCTAAAACGACGGTTTGACACCTTCCTGATCCTTTTAGGTTTGGCTCTCTTTTTGATAGATGCCAATCTTTTATTCTGTTTACGACGTCGTGCCGGTGCACGGGTACGCCCAGCCCCTATAGGAGGATACTTTGTTGCTCTTCTGGCATATACCCTCATGCCTGACCCCAGCTGTTTGGGCGTAGATGCAGCATGGGCTATGTTGGTCATAACGTCGCCTATAATATGTTCAGCAGCAGTCTTCAGATGAGGCTTTGCCATGCTAACCCCTCGCCTAAATAACGGAATAGCCATTCTAAAGAGGCTACGGAACATCCCTCCGATGCAGGCTCCATATTGTGTGCTGCTACCCTCATAGCCAGGTAGCCCACTCCCTGCTTGGTTTAAATAATACTGAACATATTTGTTCTCGTCGTAAGGCGGTCTATACCCCCTCATCCCTAGATAGAGCTATGAATTCTACTGTTTTACAGGTCTAAAATGCAGCTTGAGTATCACTTTAGCATATGTGAATTTTATATTTGTATTCTGGTCAGACTTTAGATCAATTTCAATATCTCCAAGAGGGTCTCGGGCTACGTGTACGTAATGCGGCTTGTCGAACATGTGAATGCAGTGTCTCCTGCTGGTGTCGGTTATATTAATACTCCTTAGCAGGGGGACATAACTATCTCCGACCAACTGATGGTCGACAATGTCGCTATATATGAACATGTTGTAACACCCCTCATGAATATCGGTGGGATGGGGGGCGTATGTTGCATACGTTTTATGGGCTGGTAGCTTGACCCCTGCATCGAACCCCAGCATGGCAGCCAGTTTTCCTCTAAAGACGAGCGATAGGTGATCGTCTCCTTCTACATATATGCGGTTTCTAATACCTTCATGATGTAGTATAACTCTACAGCCAGGATCATATTTGGCCCAAGTCTTGTTGATTTGTAGTAATAACGATCCGATACTCTCATAAAGCCCACCAACTAATAGACATGATGTCCTATGACTCGTTTTACCATCGTGAACGGTCATCGTAGCGTCCTCGGTAGGAAAACTATGCCAGCTGCATGGGTACTGAGCTTCAATTAGGCCTACTTCATAGGGCTGCTTGGTGTGTATAGATTTTGCTAATTTAGTTCTAAAATTCCATATCTTATTTTGTGGGTAGATCCCTGCCGACGCATTACTCACCAGAGTCACATAGAAACCCCCAGACACCTCCTTATCCATAGTACACTCTGGATATACTGGGTTGTATGTCTCTTTTCAGCTACCCATGAATTGAAGGCATCCGGCCATCCCAGCCATTTGACATATAATAGATTCTTAGACCCCGCCCTTTTTCTATCTATAATCTTTTCTATTTTATACACTTTGTTTTTAGACACTATAACTTTTTGTAGCTCTTTCTCATAAAATGTTCCATGGACAGGGGCGCCTGCATAGTCTTGCAGCTTATAGACTGGAGGACACCTTGCTATGCGTTGTGATATTACAAAATATTCATCTGTAAATGTCTGCTCATATCCTTTTCGAAATGTAGCTCTGGCTTTTGAAATTCTAACCGTGTCACCAACATCATATCTAAACACCACCAACGGCTCTTGAGTGGTTTTGTATAGCGTATTAAACACAGTTTTCTCATTATTTGTTTATCCACATATCGTTTGGAGTTGGCAGCTGTTAAATATCTCCACATGCGGGTTTTCAGAGTCCTGTTGAAGCGCTCCACTATGCTGGCCTTGGTCTCGTTAGATGTAGAGAAATGTTTGACGTTGTGCCGCTCCATCAAACGCTGAAAGATCTTGTTATAAAATTCTTTACCAGCGTCATTCTGCAATTTATCGGGGATACGCCCTTCGCTGAGAATATCACCAAAAGCTTTAGCGACGTCGATAGCCCTCTTGGACGGTAATGGACGAACCCATGCATGTTTTGAGAATACATCGATGCACGTCAACAGAAAATGCACACCATCATTTTCGGGTGCGTACTCTGACATATCCACTAAATCAGCCTGGAACTGTCTATCTACCCCACTAACCAATACTCTATTTCTGCGGAAATGTATCGGTGCAGGTACATGCAGAGTGTAGGGATCCTGCTTCAGCAGCCATTTCTTGATATATTTCAGAGGAGGTACTGCACCCTCACTATGTGCGAGGGCTGTTCGTAGCTTATTGATACCTCCGTAACCCCCTGGTCCAGCGGGGTCATAATAAGTCTTATGCATCAGTTTATCCATGTCGTATGACTGCAACAAAAAATGAATACTGAAACACAGATCAGAGTTATCCATCCTTTTATTTAAAATGTCTGGCCCCTCGATACAATGCGCAGATATATTTTACAGGCAGTTTTATTTCTCTGCACCATTTTACAAGACATCATGCGAGCAGTTCTAATACCCTCTGCGTTTGAGGGATTATTCAACTTCAAGACATCCGATACAAAAGCACATATACACATGACATGTCCGACGGTAAAACAGTCCCCATCGGGGAAATGGGTAAATATTTCAGCTATCATTTGATCAGTAGGTTTATCATTCAAGAATTTCATGACCAAATCATTCCAATCCTTATACATACATTTGATATAAGCATTATGTTGGACAAACGTATCATTTTCTATGGCAGCATACATCAAAACGGCTAGTCTATCTGATACATACTTGCTATCCGCATCATATGCATAAGAAAACAACACCCCCATTATAAACGACGCTTGACACCAGGCCTTGTATTACCGAATGACAATGTATTACGCCACATTTGTGTGGCTTCATATATCAAAAGCAGCTGTTCATCGGGCACCCCTTCGCTGGTTATTAAATCCAGTTTTTCGGTATCATAGGTGTTGCCCAATAAATCACATAGAAAAGAATCGACCACACCATAGATTTTTCCTGGGGACACAGTCAACCCTATAGTCTTCTTTAAAACAGTTTCTAAAAGTAGCAGGAATGGGGGTCTATCCAATATATCACATATGGTATCGTAATGGGATTCATAGTGATGATGTGTCGATCCTTGCATGCAGCAATGGCGTCGTTGACTTGGGCAATCACTTTGGCACCCCCAGCAGTCCGCTTGCTTCTGATGTGTGATGATGGCTGCCACACAGATACCAGTGGTAAATCGCAGAACACCCAGCGCCGCAGGGTTTAAACGGATCTGTGTTGATACAGGCCATCCGTCATCTCTCATAGCAGTGTCCACCTCCAGCTCACTGTCCTCTCCGATTTGTAGGAAGGACAGATTCAATCCGGCCAGATAGACAGCATACTCCTGAAGCCAGTGGTGTACGGGTTGTACGGCCTTTAAATCACCAGCCTCCATAGCCACGCCCCCACTTTGTACATGTTCATCATTGTCCTGTGCTGCATAGCTATGGAGTCAGTTTCCTGCCATAGTTCAAACCTGAAAAAAAAAGTTTCAAAGGCTTGTAAGTCTGGATTTGATAACTCAACACCTTGTAAAAAAGGTTTTGCAACACTGAAAAAAGAGATTATAACCTGAAAAAAACTAAAACTAAAATTCAAACATCTGTAAACATGATCTTGTGTTCTATTTTATCTTCTTCATCATTTTCACCGACACATTTTCAAAGTTCAAACAATTTCACCAGCGCATTTGCAGAGTTTAAAATCTGGCACTATTCTAACAGTGTATTTCATTGTTGCCCGGTTTTGAAACCTTGTAAATGGGATTCTGCAAACAGGTGTTCATACATTGAGAAATATGTTTTGAAAGGTTGAATATTTAGTTTTAAAAACTTGTAAAGGTGTACGTTTACGACATTGCAACGTATTTTTTCAGAACTGGCTTTTCAGCACTGACTTTTCAGAGATTTGACCACACAGGCGCAAGCTTTGAGTCACGTGAATATTGGCAGTGTTCTGACGCCACTCGTTTTGAAACTCCTGACAGTCGAATCTGAAAAAGAAAATAACGTTCCTGGGGGCGGGACCATTTAGCTCTAAACCTATTGGTTGCTCTCGGCTGACGTACATTCCAATCACATGTGCCGTTCAACGGGCTGTGCGTGATTGACAGTGCTCTGCCGATGACACGAATAACAAGCAACTTTCGCGGTTGATTTTGATTTCCATTTTCTGGAACCATGGCTGTTTCCCAAAGTGAAGGCTGCAGCCTTGCTAGGACGCGTCCTTGCTAGTCGCGTCCTATGGAGATGAGACTCTTTGTAGGGTGTTCGAATTCTCAGTGGTCCACTATATAGTGGACTTAAAATAGGGTACATACGATGTTCCCTACATGTTACTCCCGTATACCACAATGCAATGCGGTTGTATTTTTCCAGGGGAGAAGAAGCTGAATAACCGCGAAAACGAGTGAATTTAATGATGGAGTCTCCGGCTTGTGTTTAGAAATGTCAACAATTTATTTGGGATTTAACATTCAAAATTAATTTAAAAAAACTTGAACAAGGAAATGTAACATTCAACATCAATACAACCTCCAGCCCGGTTTGTTTAGATGATGTCGGCGCATCACGTCACACAAATACCAGGCGCATTTACTGACGCAAATGACGTTTAGAAATGTTAGGCGTAGTGTCCGAATTCTCGTTCCCTATTCCCTATATCAGGGCTATTCAACCTCCTTAACAAGTGGGCCGAAAAGGAAAACCACTGGGGGTTCATGGGCCACACGGAGTAAAACTACGTGAATAAATCGCTACAAATGAATCGTACTTAAAGTAGTGTTAACTTAATATATATAATGCTACTACATGGAATAAACTTGTCAGACGCATTCCTTCCTTCTTGACTTTTAATTGTATCATTATAAAATATTTTGTTCTCACATATTTTGGACAGGTATTTAGAATTCAACAATGTAGTTTGAATCATCACAAAAAAGAACTACTGTACATATGAGACATTTTGAGCCAGTGAGTCAGTGAGAAAGATGCACTGCCTTGTTTGCCTAGTTTGGCTCATCCTGAGACACTCATGCAGCTTCTCATAGGTCATGGAGCAACGTGCCCTTGTTCTAATGGCATTCATATGAGAAAAGCTAGACTCACACGTATCGGATGAGCCAAACATTGTCAGAATAAGTGATGCCAGTTCCTGATTGTGGGGTACTGATACTGGCTAGTATCACCGGCTACACACAGAAACCTGATTTGCATGCAACTATGTTTCTCCTTTATTTTATTTATTTTTTGCATGCGATCTCTTGCGGGCCAGAAAAAATGTAAGAGGGGCCGCATTTGGCCCACGGGCCGCTAGTTGAATAGGCCTGCCCTATATAGTGCACTATATCATGTACACTATATAGGGAATAGGGAACGATTTCGAACACAGCTTCTGGTTCCAGAAAATGGAAATCAAAATCAACCGCGAAAGTCGCTTGTTATTCGTGTCATCGGCAGAGCACTGTCAATCACGCACAGCCCGTTGAACGGCACGTGGAATGTGATTGGAATGTACGTCAGCCGAGAGCAACCAATAGGTTTAGAGCTAAATGGTCCCGCCCCCAGGAACGTTTTTTTCTTTTTCAGATTCGACTGTCAGGAGTTTCAAAACGAGTGGCGTCAGAACACTGCCAATATTCACGTGACTCAAAGCTTGCGCCTGTGTGGTCAAATCTCTGAAAAGTCAGTGCTGAAAGGCCAGTTTTGAAAAAATACATTGCAATGTCGTAAACGTACACCTTTACAAGTTTTAAAACTAAATATTCAACCTTTCAAAATGTATTTCTCAATGTATGAACACCTGTTTGCACAATCCCATTTACAAGGTTTCAAAACCGGGCAACAATGAAATACACTGTTAGAACAGTGCCAGATTTGAAACTCTGCAAATGCGCTGGTGAAATTGTTTGAACTTTGAAAATGTGTTGGTGAAAATGATGAAGAAGATAAAATAGAACACAAGATCATGTTTACAGATGTTTGAATTTTATTTTTGTTTTTTTTCAGGTTATAATCTCTTTTTTCAGTGTTGCAAAACCTTTTTTACAAGGTGTTGAGTTTTCAAACCCAGACTTACAAGCCTTTGAAACTTTTTTTTTCAGGTTTGAATTATGGCAGGAAACTGACTCCATACATAGCGTATCAGAATATACCATTAGAATATGAACAAAAACAAAACACACAACGCACATATTATACACAACCTATCAAAACACACTTAGTAATACTAGCATGTAGCCCACTTTCTTATACCTCTATGACATTTTCTAATGCTAACATAGCCCTAAACATACTCAAACACACCATATGCCCCCTCATCAGCTTCAGTCGGCTCAAACAGGCGCATTCTGTATTCATCAGATGTGCGCCCTGGCTCTTCATTCGTCTTAACCAATGAATCAATCTCTGCAAAAATTCCACGTAGGGTTGACAAATCAGCCCACTGTATGAAAAAGACATTATCAAAATAATCAGCAGCTTTTAAAGCACTGTTGCGTAGAGGAGAGCTACCGATGCAAGGCATATCATAGCACTGTGGTAGCTCGTCTGTATCAACACTGCGTCTGAAAAAAATGAACTCCTGGGGTCTCTTTGTATGATGGTTTGCATCCATGCGATGAAGCCTCAATTCATGCTGAAAAGTCCATTGGAATACATGGGTTCCTACATGCCAAGTGCCCCTGACACCGTCTAGCTTGGGGCATAATATCTCAAAGAAAAAAATCCACTCATGAACGTTCAACCGCCACTCTGTAGCACAATCTTTAACTTTCAAAATGATCCATCCATCGACCCATGATATTACGTACTCCAATCCGTATTCGCCAACGTGTGTGAATGAATCCCCAGCAGTCCGGTCTCTCAAGCCTGGAACAGGCCTCGTCTTTTTGAGCGGAGCATTTAGCAGTGCCTCATCACCACCCCTATCGACATAGTTAGACACAGGTGTACTAAAGCCGGACATACCCTCAGACAACTGGCTTTCACCGTCCACAATGCTCGATGCCGAGTAGTCCTTGGCGGGAGAAGACAGGGGCGACAGGGTGCGAGGGTCCCTATACATCCAGTTAGCGCTGTTTGATCCTTGGGTATCTTCTGATGGGCAGTCCATGTTTGAACGAAAAGAACACTGACGACAATCTGTTGAATGCTATGACCCTACAGCAGGCGTCTCACCCCTTTTTAAACTATTTGAGGTACACACCCACAATACAAGCTCACAAGCCCCCTAAGTGCACACTATGCCCTTACAGATCCCAGCACCCTGCGACCCCTACAGGCGCAACGCAGACATTATACATGACATAACAACACCATCCGGAAGTGCCGTCATAAACACCCCCACCACCCCTCCTCCCCCCCAACCGGAAGTTCCTATTTTCATAAACATGCCCAGGGGGTGGTAATTATTAACTACTAATGGAGAAGCCTCCACTGATATATATATATATATATATATATATATATATATATACATTTATATTTATTTATTTATTATTTATGGAGACCACCAGATATTAAATTCAAGATGGGTGGGCGAGAATAGGGATATAGTGCCATACCGTCAATATGAATTTCATTCATAGAATTTCCGAGAGGATGGTCAATGGTCAGATACAGATCTTCTTACAATGATAATAGCTACATGGTCTACTTATAATATTATAACTAAATAATTGTATATTTATTTATGTAGGTATAATATTAACAACAATTTTTACAACAATAACATTGCACTCACGTCAGTGGTGATGAAATGCCTGGAGAGGCTGGTTGCCCAGCACATCAAGGTCTGCCTCCCAGCATCATTTGATCCCCACCAGTTTGCTTATAGGGCTAACCGCTCTACTGAGGTCGCCATTGCCATCACCCTCCACTCTACGCTGAGCAACCTCGTACACCCACGCACCTATGCAAGACTGCTCTTCATAGATTACAGCTCAGCCTTCAATAAAATAATCCCGGACATCCTGATAAATAAACTACTGGGCCTACACCTCCCTACACTTAGGGGCATCTGTGGCATAATGGTAAAGACTGGTAACTGGAGGGTGGCCAGTTCGAATCCTGAAAAAATCCACGGATGAGGTGCCCTTGAGCAAGGCATCTGAAACCCTCCCCGGGCCTCCCCGGGCGCTGCACCGCGGCAGCCCACTGCTCCGGTAGTGCCGGTGTGCCCCCAAGTGTGTGCCCCCATGTGTGTGGACCTCTGTGTGTGTATGTGGTTCACCGGCTACCCGGATGGGTCAAAAGCAGAGAAAGAATCATTCCCCCTAAAAAGGGATGAATAAAGGACTTAACTAACTAACTGCCTCCACCTGCGCTTTGATAAAGGACTTCCTTTCCAATAGACTACAACAAGTGAGACTCGGCCCCCATCTCTCCTCCCCCCTCACACTCAGCACTGGCTCCCCACAAGGCTGCGTGCTGAGCCCACTTCTGTATACTCTATACACATCTGACTGCTCCCCCTCCCAACCCTCCAACCTCATTATAAAATTTGCTGACGATACCACTGTGGTCGGACTCATCTCTGGGGGCGACGAGACGGCATATAGAGATGAGGTCCAGCAGCTGTCAGCATGGGGTTCAGCAAATAACCTCCAACTAAACACATCCAAAACTAAGGAAATCATCATAGACTTCAGACGACACAGCCCAGCCCATGCCCCCCTGCACATCAACGGGGATTGCGTGGAGAGGGCTCCGTCCTGCAAGTTCCTGGGAACATACATCTCTCAGGAGCTTTCTTGGTCCACAAACACAACAGCAATAAAAAAGAAGGCCCAGCAGTGACTACACTTTCTGAGAATTCTCAGAAAAAAACATCTTGAATAAAAGCTGCTGGTGTCCTTCTACCGGTCAACCATTGAAAGTGTGCTCACTTACTGCATCACAGCATGGTATGCTGGGAATTCGGCGGCAGACAGGGTGGCACTTCAGAGGGTCATAGGCACAGCTCAGAAGATCACAGGCTGCCCACTGCCCTCCCTGGAAGAGCTGGCCAGCTCCCGCTGCCGAAACAGGACCAGATCCATTCTAAAAGACGCTGCGCACCCTGCTCACCACCTGTTCGATCTGCTTCCCTCTGGCAGGCGATACAGTTCAATGAAATCACGCACCACCAGACTAACCTCTTCCCCTGGGCCTTATGTACGCTAAACAAAAAATAACCCCTGTGCAATACATAGACAACCACATGAACGATCACCACTACCTCTGGACATTCCTGATTATGCTTACCTTCCTGGACCTGCTGCTATTTAGATATATGTGGGCAGAAGGGGTTGTTGTCTGGGAGGGAGGGGAGGGTGTAGGACACTTAAATGTGCCTTAAGTGGAAGGCAGGGGGAGGGGTTATTGGGGTTATTGTTGTTATTGTTATTATATATTTATTAATATTTCGTACTGTATTCTATTTATTCTTTTTATTTATTTATTTTTTTAAAGCACTGAACAAGATCTGCATATAGTATAAAGACTGTTGCTATATTGTAATACAATACTGTATATCACATAAATATTGCATTGACACAATCGTATCAGAATAGGATACAAGGCATATTTGTCTATCCAATGAGCTCCAATGGGCAAAACTCACAATCCCAGCTTCCCAGATTTATATTGTACACCTATAGTTGATACTGCAACATTGTTATGACAATACACCAATGTTACCTATTTTGGAAAATTAAAGTACAGTAAATGCACTGATAAGTAAAATGAAAAACACTACAGTAACAAAATGTTTAGACTGTCTTTCAGGGGATGTAATGAACTGACCGCATAAAAAGCTTTTCGTAGGCCATCAAAAAAAAAATATTATAAATGAGGGGAAACTACAACACAGTAAAGCTCACCTTATGCCTCCTTTATGCTCTGACACATGATTGAAGTGTTACAAGTTGAGTTTGAACAGGTGAGAAGTGATTTGGACTTAATGTTAATTAGTTGTTGCGTTTTGAAGGCCAGTGTTTCCAGGTGAACCAAGTGTGCTAAATGATGAGTTTTGTGCTTGGAGTTTTGCAAAAATGTGAAAACAGTGGAATTGTGCTTAGAGTTTTGCAGTCCGGAGTCTTGTACTTGATATATGAGCTTCAAGTTTTCAGAATTGTGTGCATAGTTCAATTTTGTGTGTGTATACAATCGAGAAAAACTGTAATACATGTTCATGTTATATGCACAATATTCTGACCATTCCCCGAACATATTGATTCTAGATTCCTGTGATAGGAGTGGGACGCTGTGATGTACAACATTAATGTACACAATGTATGAACCGTTCACGTTGCAAATGACTTCACGAGTTAAAACTTCTCTGCTCCAAACCACGTTAACGACGTTAAGCACGGCAACTGAGCTGCCGTAAATTGTGGCGTTTTTGTCTATGGTCCGCTGGCTAGTATAAAGAAGGTCACCTTGGAATATATTTCCATTTTATGCAGTTTAGACTTGTAATTAATAAGTTACTTTTGTATTGAAATTGACTCGTTTTTTCATTTAATCGCTGTCTGGTGTCTAGTTACTTCACTCTGAGAGATGCGCATTGACAGAATTTGTAGTGACACAGTCTAGGCCAATAACCTTTTATTGTTGAAAGCAAAACACCAAGATCATTGATTTAACGAGGCAGGGTTATTTGAAACAATTAATTAAGTTATCATGTGTGAGAGGTCATTCCTCCTCCTGTGTGCTTTCTATTTATGTCTAGTGTACCCCTACTGTCAACCAGCACCCCCCACCCTCCCATATGGATACGGAGATTTTTTGCCACGTCCCAGTGGTGGTGGTGCCATTATGAAAGAGGGCAATCAAATATACTACAATGATCACTTAGGAGGCCGAAGCCCTAAAGGAAGTGATGCAATAGGCGACTGAGGTGAGTACAATAACAAGTAAGCTATAGACCTTGGATCTCTTTTATATCAAAGAGGGTCTCAAAGGATGCATACGATTATCAACTGGAGGGCTCAAGCCCTACAGAAAATGCTCTCACAGCATCATCAAATGCTCCATTGAGACGGATTGGCAACAAGCCGACAATTTTCACGGAGTAATCCCAAGATTCACCCTGGTTGAAGGTCTAATGGACGAGAGATAGAATCTTGTCCATTAGACCTTCAACCAGGGTGTATCTTGGGATTACTAAAATTGTGGGTCTCTGGAAAAAAGCCAGCCCTAACCCTTACCCTTACCCTAACCCTAACACAAAACCTCAAACCCCCCCCCTCCCTGCCCTCGGGGTCAGAGAGGGCCAACTTTCGGTGTGGGGGGTCCCAGTTAGGCCCTAGAATAAGGTAGAAACGTTTCAGGGCGGTAGGACCTTCCTATCTCAAAAACTGTCATTCCACCACATTCTGATCCACTAGGTCTTGCAGGTCACACTTCTTAGAGGCTTTGTCCAAAAAACAGTTCATTTTGGAAAACTTTTTTCTGTAAGAGCTAGAACTCCAAATCTCCAACCGCACTGATAGCATTTTTCGTAAATAGTTGGATGGAATCTGTTTCTTAAGCAATAACATTGAACTGTATTGTTTTCTAGGCCAACATACATTTACTATGTTGTTGGTATTATGTTATATGGAGCAATCTTTCATATTTATGAAGTTAACTTATACTTCCATGGTCGGTAAACAATGCGACTGCGATCGTTCAGACCTCTCGTTTATGATGCTACAATGCTAATGCTAAAAAACAAGAATATTTCTCTATCCGGTACGTCCTGAAATATGGCGTGGCTCGGCTCCCATGATGCGGAAGCATATCTCTCCTTGATGTTGCCCTGCGCCAATGAGCAGTTTACATAGGAATGAATGGGCGCCAATTTGGAATATATATATACAGTATATATGTATATATATATATATATATATATATATGGTCATTTAACGGATCCCTGTGAGAGCAGGTTGACTCGGGGATCTGTGTGTGTGCCACGGAATATGAGTGTGATTAACCAGTCCCTCCAGAAAAATTAGGCCTTTTTTTATGATTGTTGCGGCCAAAAATCCCTGATTATGGGGCACGTTTACTTAAAAAATGCGAGGAAATATGCGGCATATTTATGCAATTTTATGCAATGAAATTGCTGTAACTTGAAAAAATTGCGGCAACTTGCGAAAAATTGCAGCAACTTGCGAAAAATGCAGCTTTTCGATGACGTTCACGTCGCGTAATTACGTCACTTCATAACATTCCCATGGCACAACCCAGTCGCCAAGAAAAAACGTTGACGATGTACGTTTCCATGAACACTGGATACGTAGCATTTCAACGTAAAAAATAGCGTGTTATATCTGTTATACCAGTGTTATACCTGTTATACCATACCTGTTATACCAGCGGCACGCGTGTATCCACGCGTGCCGCTGTGGAGGCGGGTTTCGGGGTTTGGGTTTCACGGGTTTCGCGGCAAATTGTGGACACGATTGTTTAGGGGGGGGGGGGGGGAGGTAGACTGTTGTTGACCGGGGGGGGGGGGGGGGGGGAGACATGTTTGTTGAGGGGGACGACGACGACACGATTGTAGGGGGGGGGGGGGGGCGACACGTTTGTTGAGGGGGGGGGGGGGGGAGACACGTTTGTAGGGGGGGGGGGGGGCACGCCCGACAACGAGAGTGGGTTTTTATTGAACGCTCGACAACGAGAGTTGGTTTTTATTGAACGAGACTTCAACACGGAACAGCTGCACGAAACGATGGTCACGTCACTCTCGGTGACGGTGTCGACAACAATGAACACACGAACAATGTTAATAGAACAACACACAACCACATAACATCCCGAACCCATTAACCCCACTTAATCCTAACAACAAAACAAGTTAACAAAAGCCCCTTTTGTCAACTGACAACCCCAATTCCCAGAATCCCCCGCGGCTCCGGAACACGGCGTAGCCTATATTAATCTTTATTATCTGAATGGGAAATGCAATATTTTAGGAGAGATACACCATTAAACGCGTTTCTAATGACATTTCTAGCGAGAAATGTACATTTTCCTTACATAATCTTCAGTCAGTGAATGTGTATGATCTTTATTAATCTTTATTATCTGAATGGGAAATGCAATATTTTAGGACCGATTCACCGTTAAACGTGTTTCTAATAACATTTCTAGCGAGAAATATACTTTTTACTTGCATAATCTTCAGTCAGTGATTGTGTCTGATCTTTAGTTTTATAGTTATTAGGATTTGATCGGCTCGCTCGCATGTTTCAACGACGTCAGGTTGTTAGGAATAGGGACGCTGCTTTCGCTAAACTAGCAGCTCACGTGCTTCCTGCGTTTGTGTTATTAAACTGTTACTTTATGTAACTTTTAATGATATCATCTTGTTAGAAACACATATATCTGAGAGCCAACCCAGTCGCCAAAAGCATACGTTGACAGTGTACGTTTCGTGAACACTGGATTACGTCGCATTTCAACATAAAATAGCGTGTTATACACACACACGCACGCACACACACACAAGCACACACACGCACACGCACGCACAGACACACACACACACACACGCACACGGTGCATTTCGCTGCTAAAACAACAACAAAAAAATATTCCCTCAAATATTATTACTAAAGAACCGTTTTCCAAAGAACGAAATGTAAACCAATGCATTCTGAATGGGAGTGTTTCTCCGATTTTTCCATGCTACACAGAACGAAATGTAAACCCATGCAAATAAAGACTTCATGGTCATAATAATTTAAATATCATTAATCTCCTGAGTGTGTTGGGTGGTATTCTATTTTTTTCAACGGGGCTGGTGCCGTCTCCTTTTGACCTTTTGACCCCAGACTTCTGGGGGAATAGCTGAATCAATTCATTAGTCAATCAGAAGCATGTAAATATCTTCCCGGCGGCGTAGGAGGACGAACAAGGTGTCCATCAACATCTACGCTTCCAGGCGATTGCAACGGTGCCACACATGAGCATATTCGAACATGTTTAATGGTAGTAATTAGCTGTCGATATTGGAGGCCTTAATCAATAATGAGCAGCTATTGATTTGCTTCCCGATAATAATTTGTGACAAATGACATGTTATTTAGCATCTACACGTTGAGCTGAGTCCAATGACACCAAGCACACTCTAGCTAATGGTAACATGTATTTTACATGGTACACCTAGGTCTAGGACATGATCTCGGTGTAGCAAGAGGGCGAGCTTGATCTCATTGGACTCAGCTTAACGTGTAGATGCTAATTAACTAAGTAATTTGTCAAAAATCTCCATCGGGAAGCAAATCTATAGCTGGTCATTATTGATAAAGGCCTCCAAAATCGACAGCTAATTACTACCCCGAAACATATTCAAATATGATCATGTGTGGCACTGTTGCAATCGTCTCGAAACGTAGATGTCAAAGGACACCTTGTTTGACCTGTTGCACGACCGGGAAGATATTTTCATACTTCTAATGGATTGATTCATGTTTTAAGGTTCTCGGAGTGAGACTTTAAGCGGCTGCAGCAGAAGTGTTGAGACGAAAGATGATATCAAGACATTAATAGAATATTCCCATTCACATTATGATTCTTCGTCATAACATCCGACCAAACATCCTTTACATTCACCGAGCGAAGATTATGAAAGTCCAGGCCCCCCCTTCCTGCACTCGGGGTCCGACCGGGCCAAGTTTCGGTGCGGGGGTCCCAGTTAGGCCCTAGAATATGGTATTCAAATTTCAGGGCGGTAGGACCTTCCTATCTCAAAAACTGTTTTTCCACCACATTCTGAACCATTAGGTCTCGCAGGCAACACTTCTGAAGGGGCTTTGTCCAAATGACAGTCCATTTGGGAAAACTTTTTTTCTCTATGGGCTAGAACTACAAATCTGGAAAAGGGGCGTGACCTCCAACAGTACAGTCACTGTACATAAGACAGAGGTTAGTTTCTAGGACCCATTTTTTGCGGGATGGAGGTGTACATTTGTGGCTTAATGTGTGTAGACACAGCTGGCCTGTGGCCACGTCTTTGAAGTCTGGGGTCAAAAGGTCAATAGGAGCCGGCACCACGCCGCTTATGAGATAACAAAAAGTGAATCTGTATTTCTCTCATAACATTTTGTCATTATTGAAGAGAGGCCTGATTCTCAGATATGCATGTTGGACTGTTAGGGTATAGGTCTGGGAAGAACTTCAGGCCAAAATCTTGCAAGCGAGCCGCTGGGTGCAGGTGCAACGAGATGGAGCACTTGCTGAGTAATTTCCTGTAGGGCTGGAGCCACAGGTTGAAGCGTATATGCGTCCTTTGAAACCCCCTTTGATATATAAGAGACCCTAAGGTACAGTTTACTTAAATGTTCTCGCCTCAGTCACCTATTGCATCACTTCCTTTAGGGCTTCGGCCTCCTAATTGATCATTGTAGTATAATTGAATGCCCTCTTTCATATTATATGATACTTCCACCACTGGGACGTGGCAACAACTCTCCAAATCCATATGGGGGGGGGGGGGGGGATGCTTTTGGACAGTAGGGGTGGACACTAGACATAAATAGGAAGCAAACTCAGGAGAAGGAATGACCTCTCACAAATATTTATTGAATAAATTGTTTCAAATAACCCTGCCTCGTTAAATCAATGAACTTGGTGTTTTGCTTTCAAAAATAGGTTATAGAAGAAGTCTAAACTGCAGAAAATAAAAACATCCAAGCTGCCTTTTAAGGATACCTCGGAATATCTGTCTATTTTTTAACCGTCGGACCCCAGTTTACGACAAAAACAACACAATTTACGGCAGCTCCTTTGCCGCGTGGTTTTTAGAGCCATGTAAGGATTAGAGGGGGCGGTCGATAGCAACCACCATAGCAACCATGACGGTCAAGTGACTGGATGCAGCCCCGTTGAAAAAAATAGAATACCACCCAACACACTCAGGAGATTAATGATGTTTAAATTATTATGACCATGAAGTCTTTATTTGCATGGGTTTACATTTCGTTCTGTGTAGCATGGAAAAATCGGAGAAACACTCCCATTCAGAATGCATTGGTTTACATTTCGTTCTTTGGAAAACGGTTCTTTAGTAATAATATTTGAGGGAATTTTGTTGTTGTTTTAGCAGCGAAATGCACCGTGTGCGTGTGTGTGTGTGTGTCTGTGTCTGTGCGTGCGTGTGCGTGTTTGTGTGTGTGTGCGTGCGTGTGTGTATAACACGCTATTTTATGTTGAAATGCGACGTAATCCAGTGTTCACGAAACGTACACTGTCAACGTATGCTTTTGGCGACTGGGTTGGCTCTCAGATATACGTGTTTCTAACAAGATGATATCATTAAAAGTTACATAAAGTAACAGTTTAATAACACAAACGCAGGAAGCACGTGAGCTGCTAGTTTAGCGAAAGCAGCGTCCCTATTCCTAACAACCTGACGTCGTTGAAACATGCGAGCGAGCCGATCAAATCCTAATAACTATAAAACTAAAGATCAGACACAATCACTGACTGAAGATTATGCAAGTAAAAAGTATATTTCTCGCTAGAAATGTTATTAGAAACACGTTTAACGGTGAATCGGTCCTAAAATATTGCATTTCCCATTCAGATAATAAAGATTAATGAAGATCATACACATTCACTGACTGAAGATTATGTAAGGAAAATGTACATTTCTCGCTAGAAATGTCATTAGAAACGCGTTTAATGGTGTATCTGTCCTAAAACATTGCATTTCCCATTCAGATAATAAAGATTAATATAAGCTACGCCGTGTTCCGGAGCCGCGGGGGATTCTGGGAATTGGGGTTGTCAGTTGACAAATGGGGCTTTTGTTAACTTGTTTTGTTGTTAGGATTAAGTGGGGTTAATGGGTTCGGGATGTTATGTGGTTGTGTGTTGTTCTATTAACATTGTTCGTGTGTTCATTGTTGTCGACACCGTCACCGAGAGTGACGTGACCATCGTTTCGTGCAGCTGTTCCGTGTTGAAGTCTCGTTCAATAAAAACCAACTCTCGTTGTCGAGCGTTCAATAAAAACCAACTCTCGTTGTCGAGCGTGCCCCCCCCTCAACAAACGTGTAGTCGTCGTCCCCCTCAACAAACGTGTCTCCCCCCCCCCTCCCCGGTCAACAACAGTCTACCTCCCCCCCCCCCTAAACAATCGTGTCCACAATTTGCCGCAAAAGCCGTGAAACCCAAACCCCGAAACCCGCCTCCACAGCGGCACGCGTGGATACTGTAGGTATAACACGCTATTTTTTACGTTGAAATGCTACGTATCCAGTGTTCATGGAAACGTACACCGTCAACGTTTTTTCTTGGCGACTGGGTTGCATGGCAACATGGGGAAATGGCTGCTCTTGTGTGAAGTAAACGCAACATTTTTCAACTTTCTGCTAAGATATATGTGACAATTTTGCAACGAAAATGCGGGGATTATGAAATCATGCAAGCATGCGAAGAAATCTGCAATTTATGCGGCGAAGGTGCGGCATATTTGAAAAAATGCGGAATTATGCGAACTCATAATCGCGTTTTTCTGGAGGGACTGATTAACTTGCATTGGAGCAAGTTCCTTTGGCCTATCACAGACAATTTAAGTGATTCCGTGAGGCCATCACGGATTTTGAGTTAAAAGCCTGTGGTCGACTCGGCCGTTGAGACGGGGATCTGTGTGTGTGCCACGGAATATGCGTGTCATTATCTTGCATTGGAGCAAAATCCGTGGCCATATCACGGAAATCGATGTGTTTCCGTGAGGTTTCCACAGATTTCGAGTTAAGTGTCCGTGGTCGTTTCACGGATTCCTGTGAGACCAGGTTGACGACATGCCATATGAAAGCTGTGACTCAAAGGAGTCCAACGGTATAAGCCTCATCATTTTGTGAGTTTAGTTCGATAATCTCACAAAGTTCATTTTTTTCAACTAGATTTGAAGGAATAAGGCAATAACATACAAATTCCTACCACCCACTTTCTAGCACACACATACAAACACTAGCAGAACAGCTCAGCTATTCCATATTTTATCTGAAATATTTTCAAACTTGATCATTTGTTTAACTCTTGTACATGCCTTTATCACTAGTAATCTTGATTACTGCAATGGTCTCCCAAAAAAAAATCGAAGGAAACTTCAGCTTGTTCGGAATGCTGCTTCTAGAGTTCTGACAAAGACCAAAAAAATTCGAACATATTACACCAATTCTTAAATCGTAATATTGGCTTCCTGTAGGTCAGAGAATTGATTTTATATATTATTATCAATAATATATAAAGGCTTATTTGCAGTTCCAGGTTTCTTTGTCGTTGATGAAATTTGATTTATTAGTTGGACTGGTGGTGAGGAAGGTGTAGCAATGCAACCCGGTATCACGCGATTTCGTGCTCATGCGCACAAACGTTAATCTATTGTATCGTGTCCCAGAGCACGATAGTATGACTTTTTTCGTGCTACACAGAACGAAATGTAAACCAATGCATTCTGAATGGGAGTGTTCTCAGACAATTAATGTGCTCCACAAAACGAAACGAGAGAGAACGAGAGAGAGAGGGACAGGGAGAGAGAGCGAGAGAGAGAGAAAGGCTTCAGAATGGTTTGCCAGACAGTACAGTACACCCTAGTTACTGTATATATATGTCAATATTTCCAATTTTTTAAGCAGACCTCCTCAAAAACTGAAACGAACATGCTCCACAGAACACGCATTTCTCAGACAATTAACGTGCTCCCCAAAACGATACGAGAGAGAAAGAGAGAGAGGGAGGGACAGAGAGAGAGAGAGCGAGAGAGAGGCTTCAGAAAGGGTGTGCGCAAATAGTACAGTGCACCCTAGTTATGTTTATTCCAAAACCACAAATGCTATATATATATATATGTACATATTGCCTAATTATATATATTGCCTATATATATATATATATATATATAGGCTATATAATTAGGCTATAATTATATTATTTAGCGTGTAATGAGACAATCTATAGCCAAATTGTCGAAGATGCCCGAGAATCTCCGGAAGTATCAGCATGGGAAATCGGCGCATCAGACCCATGAACCTATAAAGAAAGACGTCATCTCAAGCGGGAGAACGTTTGCAGTGCTGGTTTGTGTCACCTTAGTACAGGGCTCTCAAGTCTCACGCATTCGGCGTGAGACACAAGCAATTAAACCCATGCACACGCTTGAACCCGGTCTCACGAAAATACGTGACACTGTCACGTTATTTAATCTATTGAAACGTGATCAGGGACACGTATTTTCTAAATTTTGTATTTCCATTGGAAGTATTTGTCGTGTCACAAAGCACGACTTCCAAACTAAGGTTCTGTGAGGGAGCGTTCTGTGAGGGAGCGATGTCCCATTAGGAGCTACGTACAGATCATTCATTGTTGAAAATTGTCTGTGATAACTAACAAATTACAGCTTTTGGCCACCCGTTTCTACTTAAAATTGTCTGTGATAACTAACAAAATGACAGCTTTTGGCCACCCGTTTCTACTTTCACCTTTGATTCTGAGATATTGTGACAATTCATGGATACATTAAATGCAGGTGCGCTGCTCTGTAGGCAAACCGCAAAGGAACAAAAGGGTAGCTGCTTCATCTGTTCTTTTTAGAATTGTATGTCTTGATGTTTATTTTATCTAGCCATCTATTGTCTTGTTTTTGGCTATGTGAATGAAAGTCTGCGTCGATGCCTCGCAAGTCCAGTGTCGCGAGCGGACGTTGCCATCTAGAAATCATACCGTATTTAATGGGTTATCATTAATATAGATGTGTAGCCGTTGATTATAACTCGTGAATAATATTGTTGATACCACGGTCTGGGGGAATACTCGTATTCTGATTGGCTGCAGGGCGTGCATTAACTCCTGATATAGGCCTACAGTCACCTCCTAAGTAGTTCCAGTCAGTTTAGATTCTCTGGCCGAGCCCGAGCCCGAGTCCGACCCGACCCGTCCCGCGGGCCGGGTCGGGCCGATATTTCCCACCACTATCCTCGGGCCGGGCCTTTGATCGAACGTTTTTATTTTTATTTTATCATTGGTTTATTGGCCTAATCTGAGGAGAAATCTATGCCATAAACAGAAATATTATAGGCCTTTATTACACGGGTCTTCTCAATGCCGTGGAACGCTCCGTTCACTTGCATGGGTAGTAGTCCGGTGACTTGTCAACCCCAGCGTCTTCCGTTGCTAAGCGACGTCACCGTCTTTGCGGACAAATTATTTCTCTGTTGATCAACACTACGAATGGCCAAAAGACTTGTATGCCCCCCCCCCCCCCCCCTTAAATAAATACTATGGCAGAATTATTATTATTATTATTATTATTATTATTCTCATTCAACTTGAACATGCGTTTTTACGATAGAGTGGTGGAGGGATGACATATGTTGGCCAACCCGGAAGTGAGCGTCGCCCTGGTCTCCCTTGACAAAAAGCCAACGGGTTTTTCCATTGGATTTTGGATTATTGCAGAAACATTTGCATCTTTGAAGCACCTCCTCAAAAACTGAAAATAAATGATGTTTAAATTATTATGACTGGATGCAGCCCCGTTGAAAAAAATAGAATACCACCCAACACACTCAGGAGATTAATGATATTTAAATTATTATGACCATGAAGTCTTTATTTGCATTGGTTTACATTTCGTTCTTTGGAGCACGGTTATTTTTATTTATTTATTTATTTTCAGTTTTTGAGGAGGTGCTTCAAAGATGCAAATGTTTCTGCAATAATCCAAAATCCAATGGAAAAACCCGTTGGCTTTTTGTCAAGGGAACCCAGGTCGACGCTCACTTCCGGGTTGGCCAACATACGTCATCCCTCCACCACTCTACTGTAAAAATGCATGTTCAAGTTGAATGAGAATAATAATAATAATAATAATTCTGCCATGGTATTTATTTAAGGGGGGGGGGCATACAAGTCTTTTGGCCATTCGTAGTGTTGATCAGCAGAGAAATAATTTGTCCGCAAAGACGGTGACTTAGCAACGGAAGACGCTGGGGTTGACAAGTCACCGGACTACTACCCATGCAAGTGAACGGAGCGTTCCACGGCATTGAGAAGACCCGTGTAATAAAGGCCTATAATATTTCTGTTTGTTGAATAGATTTCTCCTCAGATTAGGCCAATAAACCAATGATAAAATAAAACTAAAAACGCTCGATAAAAATAAAAACGCTCGATATCCTCGGGCTCGGCCCGAGGATATTGGTGGGAAATATCGGCCCGACCCGGCCCGGGTCTGGTCGGGTCGGGCTCGGGCTCGGGCAGAGAATCTAAACACTGACAGGAACTACTTAGCAGGTGTCTGTAGGCCTATATCAGGAGTTAATGCACGCCCTGCAGCCAATCAGAATACGAGTATTCCCCCAGACCGTGGTATAAACAATATTATTCACGAGTTATAATCAACCCCTACACATCAATATTAATGATAACCCATTAAATACGGTATGATTTCTAGATGTCATGGCAACGTCCGCTCGCGACACTGGACTTGCGAGGCATCGACGCAGACTTTCATTCACATAGCCAAAAACAAGACAATAGATGGCTAGATAAAATAAACATCAAGACATACAATTCTAAAAAGAACCGATGAAGCAGCTACCCTTTTTTCCATCGCGGTTTACAGAGCAGCACACCTGCATTTAATGTATCCCTGAATTGTCACAATTTCTCAGAATCAAAGGTGAAAGTAGAAACGGGTGGCCAAAAGCTGTCATATTGTTAGTTATCACAGACAATTTTAGTAGATACAGGTGGCCAAAAGCTGTAATTTGTTAGTTATCACAGACAATTTTCAACAATGAATGATCTGTACGTAGCATTCGGGGGACATTAGAGAGAACGCTCCCGGACAGAACCTTAGTTTGGAAGTCGTGCTTAGTGACACGACAAATACTTCCAATTGAAATACAAAATTTAGAAAATACGTTTCCCTGATCACGTTTCAATAGATAAAATAACGTGACAGTGTCACATATTTTCGTGACACCGGGTTCGAGCGTGTGCATGGGTTCAATTGCGTGTGTCTCACGCCGAATGCGTGAGACTTGAGAGCCCTGTACTTACGTGACACAAACCAGCACCGCAAACGTTCTCTCCCTCTTCAGATGACGTCTTTCTTTATAGGTTCATGGGTCTGATGCGCCGATCTCCCATGCTGATATTTCCGGAGATTCTCGGGCATCTTCGACAATTTGGCTATCGATTGTCTCATTACACGCTAAATAATATAATTATAGCCTAATTATATAGCCTATCTAAGATATGATAAGATAAGATATAACTTTACTAATCCCCCGTAGGAGAAATTTGTTTGTTGCAGCAGCAGTGGAAGGACACAGGACAAAATAACAATGTAATAAATACAATAAATAAATACAAAGTGCTAATGCATAAGTAGACGCTTATAGTTAATAGGGACAAAAACAAGACAAACAGAACCAACATCAAGATGGGTGATGCATATACACATATATACCTTGATGCCTCCTCCCCAGCACGCCCCAGCAAAGAACAGCGTGCTGGCTACCACAGACAGATTAAATGTCCTTAGCAGCCTGCCACACACGTCAAACGACCTGAGCCTCCTGAGGAAGAAGAGTCTGCTCTGACTCTTCCAGTAGAGGGCCTTTGTGTTGTCAGACCAGTCCAGTTTATTGTTGATGTGTACTCCAAGGAACTTATACGAATCCACCGTCTCAATTTCAACCCCCTGGATGGTAAAAGGGGTTGGGGGCTTCCTCTTCCGGCAGAAGTCCACCACCAGCTCCTTGGTCTTGCCGATGTTGAGTTGGAGGTGGTTCTCCTCAGACCATCTGACGAAGTCCTCCACCACACCTCTGTACTCGTCCTCTATTTATATCTATATATATATATATATATATATATATAGACAGTATATATAATCAGGCAATATATATATATATGTATAGCATTTGTGGTTTTGGCATAAACATAACTAGGGTGCACTGTACTATCTGCGCACACCCTTTCTGAAGCCTCTCTCTCTCTGTCCCTCCCTCTCTCTCTTTCTCTCGTATCGTTTTGTGGAGCACGTTAATTGTCTGAGAAATGCGTGTTCTGGGGAGCACGTTCGTTTCAGTTTTTGAGGAAGTCTGCTTAAAAAATCGGAAATATTGACATATATATGCAGTAACTAGGGTGTACTGTACTGTCTGGCAAACCATTCTGAAGCCTCTCTCTCTCTCGCTCTCTCTCCCTGTCCCTCTCTCTCTCTCTTTCTCTCTCGTTTCGTTTTGTGGAGCATGTTAATTGTCTGAGAACACTCCCATTCAGAATGCATTGGTTTACATTTCGTTCTGTGTAGCACGAAAAAAGTCGGACTATCGTGCTCTGGGACACGATTCAATAGATTAACGTTTGTGCGCATGAGCACGAAATCGCGTGATACCGGGTTGAGCAATAGGTCACTTAGGGATCCCTACAGGTTGACTGGTGTTGAGGAAGGTGTAGGATTTAGGTTGCTTAGGGATGCCTACAGGTTGACTGGTGTTGAGGAAGGTGTTGCAATAGATCACTTAGGGATGGCTACAGGTTGACTGGTGTTGAGGAAGGTGTACGATTTAGTTCGCTTAGGGATGGCTACAGGTTGACTGGTGTTGAGGAAGGTGTAGGATTTAGGTCGCTTAGGGATGGCTACAGGTTGACTGGTGTTGAGGAAGGTGTAGGATTTAGGTCGCTTAGGGATGGCTACAGGTTGACTGGTGTTGAGGAAGGTGTAGGATTTAGGTCACTTAGGTATTGTTACGTCATTATAGGAGCAGATATTGTATTTGCGCAGCTGCGCTGGTCTCCGCTGGTCTCCGCTCCTGATTCTCCTCCACAGGCTGTTTGTTCCTGCTGCGGACTGATTGTGGGCATGGCATCGGGGAGAAAGTACGCCTGTCCCGATCTCTTGGGGAATATCCCGCACGCATCCCTCTTCCGTGTTGCAACCCCAGGCTGTTTCACGCTGTGTCACGCCAGCACTTAGCGCCTTATGTATAGAGTTTATTGATATTTACTGCAAGTTGCTGTTAAGCACTATTTCCCATGTGGGAACATTCTTACCTTTACTATCATTTATGCGTTGGTGGTTGGCGATGGTTGTTTTCACGTTTTTAGTTCAGGTTAGATAAGCGTAGTTAGAGAACCCGGCAGACTCACCTACCTTTTATTTCTGGTCGGGAGGAAGATAGTTTTTTCCCCCAGAGTTAGGTTTAGTTAGGGTTTTCTTTCTGTTTTGTTCTTTTTCCTTTCGTTGATTTAATAACAATCCTGCCATGTGTCTAAAGCAATGTTTGAATAAATTCTTTGTTTCCAACGCAGCCTATTGTCTTCAGCCTACATGTCATCTGGTACCATCTGCGACCATGTGATGGAGCCGTAACAGGGATGCATAGAAATCGACTGATGTTGGACTTCACAAACCTTTCAGCTTCCTGTGAGCAGCCACAGTTAGTGAGGTCAAATCCCCTCATGCCCATACATTGAAGCACAAGTATCCTTATTGTCTTATGCAAACTCCATGCGTGGTTATGGCGAGATGCCTCTGAGACCTCCTTCCCGGCCATCTGCTGGGATCTGTGATTCTACGTCTTCTGATATTTGTTTATTTGCCTATTCTTTTGCATTAGGCTCAAACCTTTGGCTCGTAAAACACATTTTGGTTTTTGGTTATTCTAAGTCCCTCAGACATTTAATCGGACAGGAAGGCTTGGTGTTCATTCAGAGGAGGAGGACCAGCCAGGATGTTCTACTGGGCCCTGCTGTTACATCTCAGTAAGTCTTTCTTGTGACTTTTAAATTACCTTTTCAACCACACTTTTCAACCACACTTTATGCAGCTATCTAACGTGTCAGCCATACACAGATTATTTGTCTGATGTTCAGTTGATCTTCCAATTGTTAAGTGATTCAACCTGAGCTGTTATTATAGTTACTAAAAATGTCGGTTGTTCCTGAGGTTTATCATTGTCAAAGACTTGCATGCATGTTTTGATGAATTCATACATGCATCCATCCATATATACATGCATGCATGAATGTATCAGAAACAGTATATGTACACATACACACACACACACACACACACACACACACACACACACACACACACACACACACACACACACACACACACTTGCATGCATATGCTACATCGATTAGTAATCTTTTAGTGCTTGGTTATTTGACAACTTAAAAATGAAAAGGCAACAGCTGAATATTTCACCTCAATATTTGTTTTACTTCTGCTCAGGTTTGCTTGTCATCCTCTTACATGGTGAATACCTTGATGGTAAGGCTGTTTCATTGATTGATTTTAATGTGAATATCATGAATGTGTTCCATATTGTTGACACCATCACATCAATTCATCCAGGATCCTGCAACGGCTACACCAACCTGACGGATCCATGGCGCAACCGCGCCTTTGAAAGAACTGACTTGCCCGGCTACCCCAAAGATGACACACTGTTATACAAAAAGTGGTGGAGATTTACAGGGATTGGTGGAGATAGAGCCAGTGACAATTGTCAAAATTATGCGGGTGGCTTCATATACCCAAGGGATATGGTGGTGAATTATCCAGTCAATGAATCCCTGACACCAACAAAGGGATCAGCAGGCGCAAGCAGAAGCTCATGCCAATGGGACGTCATTCCTATTGAATGGGTGATCTGTCCGGGAGGCTTCCATGTCTTCAGACCGCTAGCTGCTGGGAATTCGCGAACTGGATTCGCTACCTGTGAGAATATAATTTTCTATGTTTAAATTTCTCCCTTCACTATATACAATGTCAAAATCATTTTTAATAACATTTTTATCAACTATTGTGTGTGTGTGTGTGTGTGTGTGTGTGTGTGTGTGTGTGTGTGTGTGTGTGTGTGTGTGTGTGTGTGTGTGTGTGTGTGTGTGTGTTTGCACTGTCACCATTCAGATCATTCTGAGTGTGGTCCAGACTCCTGCGGTCCCCTTGCTGAATGTACCAGTACCCCTGTGGGAGGCTGTGTTTGTGTCTCTGGGTATGAAATCCCCCCAAAGCACCTTCCTGTTGATGGTTCCTATGGCTGCGTTGGTGAGCTCCATTGGTCTCTCTTCAGTTTAGTTTATTGTGTTGAAGCTAGGCTTGATTAAGATTGTTTTACGTTAGCTTGTTTAGCTTATCTTATCTTAGTTTACTTATTAATTGCAGGTTTAGATATGCACTTAATATTAATAACAGTAATTATTAATATTATTAATAATGATGATGTTGATGATGATGATTCTTTAAAGTGTGTGTGTATGTGTAACCGATGCCTGTTCAATGTCTGCAGACATCGATGAATGTGTCAAAACTTCTGATACCTGCGGCCCAGACTCCATCTGCACCAACCTCAATGGAACGTATAACTGTACCTGTCTGCCAGGATTCAACAACACTAATTCAGCAGATAAACTAGGAACCACTCCCTCCTGTGAAGGTAGTGCGAGATCCTCCTCGTTGCCCTGTGGCTTTATGATATTCTAATATTATAATAATAGAATGAATAGAGTTGAAAATGATTCTCTAACACAGTGGCGGGGGTAAGGTTCATCAGGCAAGAAGGACTTCAGCGGCCCTTTACAATAAAGATCATAGTGGGTTTCAATTGTTGTGCTTACTTCAAGATTGGAACCAAGCTCATATCAGACCCCGCATGTAGGCCTGGATCACATCGAAAACGACCTGAATGATACAGCGATTTACAGTTATTATAGGCCTATTCTTAAAGGGTATTTCATTAAGGACACAAGATATTCAAGATTTATTGTAATTCCTATGTAGAGAGTAAAAGTATATCCAGTAATTTAATGAAGATAGTACAAGTAACACTCAAAATGATTGACAGGCCACGACAAAATGTTGTAGGCCTAATGTCTTTAGTAGTGCTGTCAAGCGATTAAAATATATTAATCACATTAATCTCATAGTTAACTCACGATTAATCGCAAATCTTTTTTCTGTGCTAAATATCCCTTGATTTCTTTGTCCCATTAATTGTTCTAATTTTAATGCTCTTATCAACATGGAGAAATGCATCGGCTTGCCTTGTGCAAATGTTTTTTTATTGATAACAACATTGGCATATACTGATCAAAACAGGACGATACAAAAAAAAAGCCTATAGTGCAATTAAACGATGAACATACATACATACTGCATGAACATAGCAGTCAGGATACTGCTTCTTTGTTTTGAGCCAAAGACAAAAAGGAATGTTTTTTTTGTTTTGTTTTTTTATAAACTGCGATAATCGCGCGATAACATTTTTTGCGCCGTTAAAATTGGTTTGCGTTAGCGCCGTTAATAACGCGTTAAACTGACAGCACTAGTCTTTAGGGCTATTAGTTTAATTTTGCAGTTCCCTAGTTCTGGTTGCTTTAAGGCAAAGACAAAAATAGACATAAAAAATAATTGGCCAGAATTGCTCTTTAATCTTACTAAATTAGAAGCTCTGCTTTTATGATGTTCACTCCCTAAAAATGTCTTCTTGTCTCCGCAGACATTGACGAGTGTTTTGAATACCCCTGCGGTGAGGGTGATTGTAAGAACATCCCAGCAAGTTTTGAGTGTGATTGCCATGTGGGGTATCAGCTTGGGCCTGCTGCAGCTCCACCATGCCAAGGTCTGTAGAAGACACTCCAACACCAGCTCCATCCCCCAGGGGGACAATTTCCCTTTGATATCAACACGGCCGTGATGTTATCTGTGATGTACAACATTGTAATACGTTTGTATTTCTGGAGTGATTTTGGTTGGAGTTGAGTTCTGTTGTTTAAGATGTGTTCCTTCCTTCCACTTATTGCCCCTTGATTAGATATTGACGAGTGTTTCAATTCCACCGTCTGTGGCCCTCGTTCCAACTGCACCAATGTTCCTGGAAAACATATCTGCCAGTGTGAGCCGGGATACATAGCCACCGACCCGTCCACGGCCCCTGATGAGGACAACACCTGTGAAGGTATCTAGTCATGCCATCTGCTGAATGACCAGCGCCTATGTTCAGGGGAACGGCAGACTGAGACATGGACTCGCTCCCCACAAGTCAATGTCAATTTCACTTTAGCATCCAAACAACATGAGCCAATGAGAGGTGAGAATGTGAGCTTTACCGTCGTCACAGATGGGTGAGGAACCAGATGCTGGTGCAGAGCATACATCACTTGAGATTGAATTATTATACCACAGTGAGCAAAAAAATTAAAAATCATATAGATATAGTCGCTGTAGCAATGTGCATGCCACACGCCACCTAGGTGACGTTCACTGGGCTCCTCTGGACAAGTTGACAAGGTAGGGTTGATTATGTCAGTCTGAGGTCGGCTTAGCTCAGGAGGTGGAGCAGTTATCTTGTATTCGAAAGGTTGCTAGTTTGATCCCCAGCTCCTCCTAGCTGGGTGTTGATGTGTCGCTGCAAGCAAGACACTTAACCCTAATTGCTCCTGACGGGCTGGCTGTCGCCGTGCATGGTTGACTCTGCCGTTGGTGTGTCAATGTGTGTATTAACCAATGTAAGTCACATTGGATAAAAGCGTCTGCTAATTGTGATAAAGATGCTTAAACCATGCAAGAAATCTCTCTCTTAGTGTGTGTGGAGAGGGCTGGGGCCTCTACGAATAGTCAAATCTCCTAACCTTTATGCCTCCTTTCCTTAGCCTTTGAGGAAAACGTAATCGGGTCAAGGAGAGTTGAAAGGTGCTTCCTTTCGAACATAAAAAAATACAACACTGTTTAAAATGAATTCGACTCCACTCTTCCTGACCAACGTTATTGCGCGACGGCGGGTATTGCCGATCTATAGCGTCTCTAGTATGAAAGTACAATTTTCCGAAGATTGACCAAAGCAAGCGCTCTTTGATCCATGCGTTCATGTCATATTGATTTCAATCAGGTTATCGCCAACAGTGAGAATCACTGAGGGCGGACTTGGCCAACGGGAATATTTTAGGTCACTTGAATTCCAATTCACATGTGAAAAAAAAGAGGCTAAACTCATGTTGATGTTGAAATTAACTGCCCCCAGTAGTCTTTCTTAAATGTGAAGTTCGCATTTTCTTTACTTATAGTGTATTTTATGTGCTTACTAACCAGCAATAAATAAATTCATTTATATTTAAATAATTATGTTTCTGGAATTGGTATCCATTATTATCAATTGTGCGTCTCTCATGCGTCTTTGCGTAGTGTCGGTAAACTTCGTTGGTGGCATGTTGCTTTAAATATTGCCACGTAAAGGATTATGGGATACCACTATCTGCTTTCCTTCCTCAAAGGAAGCTCAGGAGTAACCTATGCTAAAGGAGGGTTAAAGGAAGCATCAAAGCTCCTTTCCTAAGCATTTTTAGAATTCGAACCACCTTTCCTCCAAGCACTTCCGGGTCATCTCCATAGGAAAGGAAATTTCCTATGCAAAAAATAGAATTCGTAGAGGCCCCTGGTGTCACCTGTGCACACTAATTTCTTGTTGGACCACAGGTGTGCAGCTTCTCCCAGCCCCAGAGTCATATTCACAGTGATGAGCCTTTTTTTATTTGAGCATGGGTAGCTGTACTTTCATGCTCATTTGACTATGGCGTAGTTGACCAATCAGGTTACCCTCACAAATAATCGAATAAAATATATTTGGAAGTTCATCATTTAATGATTCCGTATAACTTAAGTTAGGAAATCAAATTTGTTTAGCATGCGCTTCTAGTTGTTGTGGCTCACAAAGTGCTCTCAATAAGACCTTCAAACAATAGATTTTGTTCTCCAAATTGAGAAGCCAATCCAAATTTGCAACAATAGCAAAAATGGCTGAATGCAGATGCTCACTGCGGTCCGCCCGCACAGCCCAGGGCGTCACACGCAGCCCCAACTCTGGTCTTGGGTTTCCACACTCTGCCCTCTATGTGTATCCACCAAGAAAATGAAGATTCAACCTTGCAACTCAGACACACACAGCGCTCAACTCACAGATTTACTTAATGTAAATTCAAGACACAAGAAAAACAGACCTTCACAAATACTAGGTACACACAAGACCAGCTGCAGCCTGGAGCTAAACACACAAGCAGAGTGTTGGAAAGATGCTGTTGAGGCACTCGGGTAGTAAGGGAAACAGAGAGCTAGAGAACCACAAGGGGTCAATAGACAATATGATGAAGGGAATAAACACACACACAAACGCACGCACGCATAAACACACACACGCACACACACACACACACACACACACACACACACACACACACACACACACACACACACACACACACACACACACACACACACACACAGGGCAGGGCAGGTAAGAGACCATGCAGGAACTAATGTAGCCAAAGGTCGAATATTATAAATCATGCTCATTGTTCAGATCAAAATAACTCAGATCTTAAAAAAGCTGCAATGTGAATAATTGACGGGCACTTTATGCATAAGAAGTGTATATTCGCAGGAAAACGAGAATGGTTGTGTTCTGAAGATCTTAGAAAGAGCCCTCTATATCTAAATAGAGAGCGGTCATCTTACACAGAGCCGTCATGTTTCTACAGCTCTAGAGCCGCTTAAATTAACAATCAAGATCGCTCTCTTGATTGTAAACTAGAAAATGCATTTCTTGCAGAAAATGTGGTTAGTGCTGTAGTCCAAAGTATGGTTGAAATAATGTTTTAATAAAGCTTAAAGGTAAAAAAATTACCAAGTTGCGAGGTATGAAGTATTATCAGAGAATAAGAGAATGGTGGATCTTTGTGGAACTAATGCTGTGTGTACCAAGTGGTGGAGGGCTTTGCCATCGTGGACGGCTTTGCCATCCACCCATTGACTTCTATTATAAGAATAATATTTTAAAAGTATATTTTAAAAGTAGAATATTAAAAAACGGTAGTGTGCTATTCAAAGCTAATATGAACATTTTAAAAGTAGAATGGAGTCTCAATATGAACAACTGTGGAAGGAGTAGGGTTCCATAGTAGAGAATAATGTAGAAAGGAAGAATAAAGCTGTCGACTATGTTGCCGAATACAGTGATTGCACCCAACCTGAATGATTAATAAATCACTGAATATATGCCAACAATATACCAAAGCAAGGATGAATGTGGTCATGCAAATATGTTATATGTCTCTGAACAGATGCTGATGAGTGTGTGGAAGACGTCACCATCTGCGGTCCTGAGGCCGTCTGTAACAACACAATCGGGGCCCATTTCTGCACCTGTAACCACGGTTACCGCCTCGACCTCTCAGATATGATCGCCAGCTCTGAAAATCCATGCAATGGTGTGTGGTTGGTCATTCTGTGTCCAACAATGTTGTGCTTGTAATGCCCTGATTTAAAAGCAGGTCAGGGTCAACCATCCTGCTGTCTTCTCCACAGACATCGATGAATGCAGTGAGACCGTGGATCTTTGTGGAACTAAAACCGTGTGTACCAACGCACCAGGGACCTTCGACTGCTCCTGTCCTGATGGCTATTACCCCTCAACGGGGGTCATTTGGGAACCTGGTGTCACGTTCTGCCAAAGTGAGCAGACCGACTTTTTGAACATATTGTAGTTAGGAATGCACTTCTTCAATTATGAAAACAACCCCAAGAGAGTGGTAGTTATCTTGCATCGAGTGTAAGATACAAGTGATATAAAATCTTACATTTCCACAAAAATTTGGTTATGATAAATCATCATAACATTTGCATAAACATACCAAATATATTTCGGAGAACATTCAATGTAGACAGAAATGAAGCTGATTAAATCATGACAAAACAAAAATCCTGTTCCATCTGTAGTAAGATCATTAATGGGCTTAGACCACATTAAGGATCTTCAATATTATTATTATTATTATTGATAGTAATTAATAATACGATTTTGTCTTCAACAATAACTAAATAGGTCTTCAGCACATTCTTGATGCGATTGAACCTCCAGAGGCAAGTACTGTTTTTTTTACAAGAATAAAATTGTTAACAGAAAAATAATAACTAGTTCGGGAGACGCATTAGTACGACGATTGAAAAATTAGCTATTCTTAAAACTGTACGAAAAGGAAAAGGAAAAAGTTTGAGCAGGGATTTGTGTCGCTGTTTCAGGGACAAACAAAGGAAAGAGCTTTTCTTGGAAATATTGCCCAACAGCTGAAGGATAATGCAGGCGTCATTCTGTCAGAAGCGGTCAGTGTATGCAAAAACAGTTAGTTAGTTCACAGTCTCTCAAGACAGATGAGTGGCGTCTTTTTCTTTCGACGCTCCAGCCTACATGTCTGTTCTTTAGGGAGCCACGTTTTGGGTGAGGGGATTCAGAAACCCAGAATCAGATCCAAGGTATTTCAACCAAGCACGATGCAGAGTTAATTTTCATTTATTTACATGAAAACCTTTTCAAGGAAATTTACTTAGAATTTGGCAGATACTGGCTGGGGCTACTCATCAGTCTTCAGAGACTACTTATTTCTCAAACAGATGACCTGATTGGGGTTTCAAATAATAACACAGGATTATGCACTATAAACAGTCTAATGACATCGGCAGTTTGTTTCTTTGCTTTTTTTTCAGACAGTCAAAAATGGCTTTTCTGCATCAATGGTACGTCATAATATTATGTCTGTTAAATCCGTTAATTCCCTTCAAGAACTTGTCACCCAACTATAGCAACGCTTTCCTTCTGCCCCAGGAAGTGTCAGGTGCTAACTCCAAGTCGCCCAAGGCGGTGACCAGTGATGGAGATGCAGATACAGGCAGTGTGATCCTGGACATCTCTGAGGGTCTGGTTTCTTCCCTTGTAGAACCCAGCCAGAACGGAACCAACAAGACGCTCCAGACTGCAGTAGTAGGTAGGAAACATGCCACCAAGGCATTAGAGCTAGTCCCTAGTCCCTTGGTTGTTGGACCTAGGTACTAGGAATGAGGCTATAGGAACTATGGTAAGGCTTGCTGGATCACAATCAACTCGTTGATATCCTTTTGTCTCTGTAAATTTCCCTCTAGATTTGAGTATACAGACCTTCAGTCTTGGATGCAGTAATGGAGAGAGTAATGTCCTTTCGGTCAAAGGGATCAGCATGGAGGTCAACCTCGAGGCTCTCGCTCAGGACAACAATGGTGAGGAAGAGTGACCCCCTCAGCTGGCTGGGTGGAAGAACTGAATGTGACCATCAACCTTATTAACCTGGTGGCCATCTTGGGTTGTTTGGTGGGGCAAACTTCTGGTATATTTGAGGACCTTGAAATTTGATCAAAATGCATTGTAGTGCGGAAATAAAATGTAGGGAAAAATAATAATTAATTGTCATAGTTTCCACATATTGTTCTTGTCGTGAACGTACAAAGTGTGAAGAACATCAAAATACTTGAATCATGACTTTGTGTTCATATTTATGTATACTCTGTATGTTTTTAGTCTGTTGAAAAAAGCAAAAAAAGTACAGATGTGTACAAAAATAACCCTGCTCATAACGTTTAATGGAGGTTCAGACCTTAGGAGCAAAATATTTATATTTGGCACATTTATAGAGGGAATTCAATGGCCTTGTTGCAGTGTACTACAGCCAAAACGTATAAATATTCAATCTTAGCAACTTATAATGAAGTAAATCTGAACCAAGAAAAATGTTTTTTCTTTTTTTTGCAGGATCGGCAGCAGCTGCAGTCCTCACCCTCCGCGACATGGAGAGGCTTCTCATTCCCCGCTTCTTACAGACCAAGAACCAGACTGAGATGAACTCTGACATCATCACCGCCTTCCTACCCAAAACCAAGCACTCCAACTTCTCCCAACCCGTCAACTTCACCATCCAGCACAAGAAGGTGAACCATCTGACAGAATGCGCCATAGTCGTCAACTCATCCACCCATCCATCTGTACCTACATCCATGTCCAAACCTAAATGAATACACCCTTCCATCTATCTATCCACCAAAATATTATGCCTCCATCCATCATCATCCATGAACCGATATCAGTTCTTTAGTGTTTGCTTTTTTTTTTTTTGCATCCTCAGAAATCGGAGGCTGGCCTGGTGACCTGTGTGTACTGGGCGGGCAAAGACCAGACAGCGGCGAAGGTGGATGCCTCCGGGGGCGAGGAAGCGGAGGCCAGCCGCTGGTCGGTAAAGGGCTGTTGGGTGGCATACTCCGATGAGAACTACACCATTTGCAGCTGTTCCCACCTCTCCACCTTCGCTCTCATCCTGCAGATCGGAGACGTACGTACCAAGCAGCCCACCCTGAGGTGGTTCGACTGCTCAATGTATTGTCTTTGTTCTCTGTGGACGCCGTATTTTCCTCCTCTAGCTGACAGATGCGTATTTTCTACAAGAGAGCCAAAGGAGCAGGAAGGACAGGGGTCCATGCCTGCCTTGTTTGATGCAGAAACTGCTCCAACGTAGTGACACATACCACTACAATACAGGTCCCTAATAAAACAATCGGTTTTACAGTGGAGATCTCAATCTCTGAAGTCAGAAAGAAAGTTGGTCAAAGCCCAGCCTGTAGGCCACACCTGCACAGATGAACCACATCACCACTTCTGCCAACAACCCCTCCCAGCCCTGCCACACTGGCAAGAGAGAGAGATTTCTGTCAGATATACTTTGGTAAAAAGAGTGAATGAAAACAATCCAAACCAATCTGTCTTTGGCACTTAGGTCCCTCCAGACCAAACGTTCAGCAGACAGTGTGTTCGTTTTGTTTTAGTGCCAAATTACAAGCGGTGACGCTTTAAACGACACGACCATTCGCGATATTTTGACAAGCTTCACGTTTTCTTGTCTTGTTCCTCAACAGCCTCCTCCAGAGGACCCCTTCCTGGAGTGGCTGAACAGAGTGTGTGTGACCATCGGCCTGTTCTTCTTTGCGCTGGCCATCGTGACCTTCCTCCTGTGCAGCTGGAACGCCAAGATCAACAACACGGCCCGTCTGCACCTCTGCATCAGCCTCGCCTCCTCCCACTTCCTGATGCTCTGGATGGACCGATACGTTGACAATAAGGTGTTTGTTCACACAGTTGGGGAACAGATCCACCGCCTGGGAGGATATATGCTCTTCTCATGATACCCAGAGGGCATTCTTAGTGTTGAATAAGAGGGAAGGCATTCTAAGTGTTGAATGGGAAGGTGGGCAACCTTATCTTTTTAGGTATTGCCTTATGAGCATTATATTTTACAATGGGCATGACAAAAAGTTTCATAGCCACAAAATCAAGACAGGGTCGAAACTTGGTCGACCTCTTTATCTGTTGACGTTGAAATCTATAGTTTGTAACTACTGTAACCAATTACAAGGTTGTAGACGGTCAGCCATATAAGGAAAAGTATTAGGAAGGAACGCCCTTGGATATGAGGTCATAGGAAGGTAGGCCATATGAGGTTGTACTGAGGAAGAAGAGCATAGAGGAGGGTCGGTTAAATACCTTCAACCTGGTTGTCTCTGTAGGTGGCTTGTAAAGTTATGGCCGGCGTGCTCCACTTCCTGATTCTGGCCAGTTTCTCCTGGATGCTCCTGGAGGCCCTGCAGCTCTTCCTGCTGGTCCGGAGACTTTCCAAGGTCCAGGTCATCCAGAGGGACGGCCTCCCCACACCAGTGCTGTACCTGATTGGCTATGGCGCACCGTTTGTGATTCTGGGCGTGTCTGCAGCGGTGTTCTCTGATGGATATGGTGCCACAGACTCACAGGCGTGAGTAGCACTTCCAGTGACCCACAGACTTATGACCATGTGTATCTATAGTTACGTATATGACATACACACACTTTGTTCTTATAACTGTGTAGGTGCTGGCTATCGACAGAACGCAGCTTCAACTGGGCTCTGACAGGGCCTGTGGTCGCTCTCCTTGGTGTGAGTAGATTGGCTTTATTTGTATTTGTATTTCTTGACACACTGTGAGATGGGACATTAATCGACGCGTGGCATTAGCAACCAGTTACTTTGTATTCTTTACTGCTGTACCCGGCAAAGCATGATTTTAGTTCATTTTTTCTAAGTAGTTGTCGGGTGAAGGTTTGGCCAACATGTTTAATAGACGTTGGCCAACGTTCAAATGTTTTTTTTTTGTTGGGCGCTGTGCAAGCAGGAGAGGTCCTCTGCTTCTCTGTGCCCAAATCAGGATCCCCTAGAGATTATGCTGTAGGCCAACATGTGGGCTCCTCTAAAATGTGCCTTTGTGTCATTCAAGATGAATTTGGTGCTGTTCTTTGCCACCCTGGTGTGCCTGAGGCCCACCCTGGCCAGCATGAAGAGTGATGTGTCGCAGTCCAAGGACACCAGGTTCAACCAGACTCTGTTATCTCTGTCTGTCCGTCTGTCTGTCATTACATCCACTGGAACTATTCCAGCCAATGAGGGTGCAGTAACGTGGTTGGTCCAGAGGGCGCACCCTGTACCTGATCCACTTTGCTGTGCGTCTCTTGAACGTCTCTGCAGGTTGATCGTGTTCAAGATCCTGGCCCAGTCTGTCATCCTGGGCTGCACTTGGATCCTGGGCCTGTACCAGGCCAACCTCTTCTTCCAGGTGCTCTTCATCCTGCTCAACTCCCAGCAGGGCACCTTCCTCTTCATCGTGCACTGTCTGCTCAACAAGGAGGTGGGTCCAAATCAAGAACCCTTGTTATGGTTCATCTTTATACAGGACCATAAGAACAGGACAATGCTTATCGAACTGGTATATTGATAATTGTGATATTATTAGTTATAGTATTATGAGTGAAATATTGAAATATTGAAAATGCAACACACGTTACCACTTTCCAATAGAAATTGACCATCCAAAAAACTGCCAACAATATTTATATGTCATTAAGTTAAGATTACTAATGATATTATCCTTAGTATTAATCCATGTTACATGGTTGTACCTTCAAGGTAAGGGGAGAGTACATCAAATGGCTGTCCTGCTCATTCAAGAAATCTGGAAATGCTGGAACAGCGGTGAGTGGCATAGATACTCAATTCAATTCATATTTACAGATTACAAATTAGAATTTTACATATTTGCACAAACACAACTGAATTGTACTTAGGGATCCAGATTGAAGGATCTATTTGTCGAGATAAGTATATGTCGATTGCCATGGCAAAAAAGCACAAAGTTGAATATGTGTTTAACCATACTACTACAAAACCAAACTATCCATCAGTAGTGCTCAGTAGTGCTAATGTCGGCAAAATGCTACTGCTAAGCCACCAAACAAAGTAGATATAATTTCATCTCTGGGAACAAAGACCCCGGACGAACCCCACGGTGTCACGGTACCCTGGGCAGAGGCATCCAACCAAGCAGCAGTTCATTGGAGAACAGGGCCTTAAGATCCCTCAAGGATCCACCCAGTGCAACGTGCAGCTTAAACCACACGTCTTGCTTCCATGTACAAATAAATGGATGACTAAGGTCCCCCCCCCCCCCCCCCCCGCGCAGCCCCAGGAAGACGTTACGGCCTCTGGCTCAGCGTCTTGACTCAAGTGACCCCCGAATACAAGTCAGAGTTAACTTCATACAGCTTTGTTTGTTCACAGTTTCAAAAAGGTTCTCAAACGTTCCCCGGCTATCGTCAGGATGTGGGTGAAACTGTCTGGTTGAATGATAAGTTTGGCTAGACACTTGAATAGTGGCAAGAGTAACGAGGAGACATTTCATCATGCCTTCCTCAAGGCACCGCCATCTTGGTCCTTCTTTCTGAGCAAGCTTCCCCGCACCAAATCCTGAGTGGTATATAAGGAATCCACCCACCACTAGGGGGTCAAGGGGTACAACCACATACATTTACCAAACACGACAAATATCATCCAAATGCACATCAAACAAGCCGGAGATGTTTATGAACTAGTTCTACAAGTGGGAAATAAAGTAAAGTCAATACCAAGAGGCTTATGTAGGACCTGAGATCTAACAGCACTCTTACTAGATAATGTGGTGGGCTCTTGAAGGGAAATGGTATGTTCGTAAGACTATGCAATAGCTCGTGTGACGGATAGGTCAAAATTACAACCGACTGCAAATAATACAAAATATTCGAGTTATTTACCTATTTTGTGGCTTTAGAAAGACGTCAACCATCAACAGCAGGTTAGGGTAAGAAAAAGACAACAGCCAAAATAGTAATTTGATTGTATTATTGTTGTATTGTGATTGTTTTCAGAAAGACTTTCATTCCGGTTCAGACAACATGGACGCCACTGAGGAGCAAGAAAAGAAGTGATGGCGAAAAGAGGAGAATACAAAAAGGAAAGCAATGGATGCAAAACATTATGCCTTAGATTAATGTATTCATAACACATGTAAACAATAGGCAAAAACTGTTCCATGCATCATGTGTAAGTCCCTTTCTCGTGTCAAGGTTTGTTTGTCATTGTTTTGTTATACCCGCCCTTTTTGTCTGTTAAATAAGTAAGTGAAAAAAGTGTAAAATATCCTTACTTCTGAGTTCGATATTGTCATGTTCAAATAATATACTGAATATCTTACAACTTCATACCTATTCAAAGTTAACCCATTTAGATTTGAAGAAGATTATTTAATCAAGGTATAGTTCCCATCTCCTTTGTCCCAAATCGACCACAGAGCCAAGATGCATTGTTTAATCCTTCATTCTCTCACAGAATACCCAGACAACAAATCCCATCCTGCTACATGGATTACTCCGTTGTTGTTAATTATCACAAACAATGTGTCAAAACACATGACAAGGGATGTGCCATCTTTATAGGGTTCCGTTAGTAAACTTTTGCTCTGAAAAAACTTTCTTTGTTCCACTCGACATGCAGTAAACAGCCCTCTTATTGCATCCATATCGGTAAACATCATTCACATAATGATCACTTCCTGTTATGTGTATTGATCGTTCATCTCGTTAGCGTTCGGCGCTACAAGCCAAGGTGTTCCACTGCGGAATGTGAATATAGGGATGCTTTTGATAACATGTCAGTGTGCAGTTGTATCGCAACAGTATTGTTTTGGATACCGGCTTCCCCTGAAAGAGTGCTAGCCTACTTTCTGTTATCGAACAGGGAAACAACCTCAAAAGCAAAAGTTTCCAAAACATGGATCTATTAAAGAATGGAGACTACTCATGGGTGATTCATGAATAACTAGTTCTCTTTGAACAAATCTGTTGTGCGATCCAATCCTACGATCCAAATCTGCGAGGGGATCGTACATTTCATCGATTCGTTCTTGGATTTGCGCATGCGCAAAATGTCTAAGATCTGCTACGTATGATCTGTAGTGGATCGTTCATTTACTTCCTATTGATCACTATTGACCCTTTATTTATTTGATGTTTGTGTATTAAAGTAGATCCTCAGACACAGGTGCATTGTTTTTTAGTGTGCCAAACAAAAAAATAATTATGAGTGAAATTTGAATGTTGACAATATCGTGTACTATTTGTCTACTTGTCTGATTAAAAACGAATGTTAACTTAGCCCCCTATGTCTTCTCTGTGTTACCATACATCTCCTAGTATATTCAAAAGCGCATTAGACTACCGTATTTGACACTCATTATTTATATGATCTGGTACGTACAATCCGGATCTGCGCAAGGGTCGTTCATGTCGTTTTTTTGTTTTTCAGATTTTTTTCGGCATGCACGATTGAAAGCTCCGGATGATTTGGGGGGAAAGGCAACTCAGTCCCTGTACGGCTTACTAGTGGTGGATTCAATGATTAGTTTCCGTGACCCAGTTCGCGTGATTCAGTTCGCCACGAGGAGTCGTTCGCGAATCGTTCGTTCGTTCAGTCGAGTTTCCGGTAGCACTAACTCCACTGAGTCTGACTGACTCAGCTGAGAACCGTGCGATTCTCCGTTACCGGAAACTAGGCTGAATCGCGAACGACTCCTCCACGTTCAGTCAAGTTTCCGGTGAATCGATTCAGCGGAAACTCGACTGAACTGGGAGGAGTCGTTCACGAATCGTATGTTCGTTCAGCCTGGTTTCCGGTAGCGGTAAATCGCATCATGGAATGCACGCCATTGTACGGTTCTCAGTTGAGTCAGTCTGACTCAGTGGAGTTAGTGCTACCGGAAACTCGTTTGTTCGTTCAGTCGAGTTTCCGGTGAATCGAATGGTGAACGAGACGACCGAACGAACAAGAGAGACGAACCGGTTCAGTTCGTTCGTCCTAAAGACTCGGTCATTCGAACCGGTTCGCGAACGAACGAGCCAACACTACGGCTGACAGCAATCATAACAAAACCCCCTTCTTCAGTCGCAGCCCAAAGGCACTCTAAAGGCTTTGCCCACCTTGCTCAGGCATGAACCACGGCTTTTGGTTTACTGGTCTCTGTTTCTGACAACTGAGACCAGTAAACCGGGACATGTCTGCATGATGCTGCAAGGATGGAGATGTGGGGAGCTCCTACTCTTCGTGACCACCCTGGTCGTCAACCAATAGAGGTTGGGATCCCAGGCTGAAACTGAAGAGTGAGGTGGCACCAGTGTAGAGAAGATGGCAAGAACCCTGGAGCCTTGTCCTTTGGACTGGTGGCTCTCTCGGGGGCGGCTTGTGTAGACCAGTAGACCTCCTGTGTAAACACATTCTATTCTTCCATATTGGTGTAGTTACATCTGGATTGTGCCTCATCACCATCATCAGGAATTGTTTTGGCTTGGTGGAGCCCGTGAACAGCTTTGATGTTGGCAATCATCTGTTTGTCATCATCCCAAGTATTTCTTGTTTGATTCGGCATAGTCTTTTCCACGGCCTCGTCTTATCATTCCGCCTCTTGCTGGGCGACTCTCCTTGGTCTTTAACACTGTCCAGGATGAGGGTTCCTAATGTGCATTTGTCCAGTCAGGTGGGGTGTTGTTGTTATCCTTTTTGATAGTGTATTTGTGGTGGTGGCTCCATGTGCAGCGGTTCCCTTTGTGCTGTAACCTTGGTGATCTTGGATTGGTATTGTTGCTTAGGTCATTTTCTCCCAGAACAACCAGTTGTTTCTTTACTAGGTAATCTGTACCCTGACTTATTTTTCTTTCTCTGCCTTTTCTGAGCCTCTGTGCCTTTTGGTTTGGCGGACTGTGCTATCCAATCCTAGCACAGTCCGTTGCACTGACTGTGTTGCTGCTGATATGTTCCATGGTTTTCCAGTCTGATGCTGCCATTCTGAATGTGTCCGCGTCATGTCAGCGGGGTTGGTTTGGGTACGTTTTGTCATAGATAGTAGTGTATGAAAGATGTTCCTTGGCGTTTTCGTTCAGCTGGCCAGAGGGCGCTGAAAGAGGATCAGATATTTGGCCTTGTTATTCATAATTGATTCACGCCTTTTGTTTTGTATCCTTTGATGGAGGCGACTACTTGCTGGATGTCCCCGCAGGTGAATGCTTGATCAGTGGTTAGTAGTTTGAATTTGAATATCCACAGTGAGGCGCCATCTCCTTATCTTGGCCTCATGGAGTGACAGTGTCCTCATTGACGGTTTACACCGTCAATGAGACGTTAGTGGTGATGGGTTAGGTTGAGTGTTGGTTTTGTGTAAATGTGTGTGTCTTGATTTAAGACAACTCTCGCAGTCATGCGGTGAATGGGGCACGAGAGATGTATTCTGCTGAACCTGGGCTCCCGTCTCGCCTTCCCGTGCTGCTCACAACAATATGTATTCTATCTGCATTATTTGCACAATATCGAGTAATTGCCAAATTTAAGTTGAAAATGAGTCTTGTTCAGGTCTCGTCCGACCAGAAGTCTAACAGACAGCGGTACTACGACCAGTTGAATCAATTGTTTGTTAAGCATTTATATTTTCAATATAGGTATTATTACATAATATAATAATACCTAATATTACAGAGAACCAAGTTGTATATTCAACATGGGAAAATGGGTCACACCATTACTTATTCATCTGACTTGGACTCACAACATTGTTTGGTGGGCAGGGACAGTATTTTGTAATGTAGGCTACGTTTAAGAATAAATGTTACATGATTTTGAAACATAAACATAAGTTCTAATCTTAAAACAATAATTATTAAAACTGCTGTTTTAAAGGTGCATGTAGAAATAAGTGCCATCTAGCCGAACAAATGTTTGATTATTGTAATGCTTTGTTCATTAGACACGTCATTATTCAAAATATATATTTCATCTTCTCCAGGCATTGTAGCTTCAATAGTAGATACCTCTGAGTCCTCCTTCCCGGCCACCTGCTGAGATCTGTTATTCAACATATTCTGATTAAGTTTTTGTTCATTTGCATTGTTATTTGAATTGAGCCCCTCCTATAACACGTTTAGTCATCGTGCCAACCCCTCAGACGTGTGTCTTGTTGAGGAAGGGTTGGTGTTTTGGGATTTAGAGGAGGAGGAGCAGCAGCCAGGATGTTCTACTGGGCTTTCTGTCTTTCTTAAACTGTACTTTTCAACTGCTAATAATCTTTGTATTGTAAGATATATCCCTACTTATTTATTCAGCTATAGCTTAAGTTGCCATAATAATAGATTCTTCGTCAAATATTCAGTTGACCCCCTTAGCATTGTTTAAATCATTATTCAACCTGAGCATCAAGTTATCAAGGAGCAATCATACCTTGGTTTTATATTTGTCGTTAATGTGCATGTTAACTTCAGTCATAAATGCATTCATCTATACGCATTCAAACATATTTACATACATACACACGTACACCCATACACTTGCATACATGAATTTACTTCATATAACAGTAATAATTAAGTGTTTGGTTACATGCTACATTCATATTTGTTTAATTTCTGCTCAGGTTTGCCTGTCATCCTCTCACATGCTGCATACCTCGAAGGTAAGGTTTTTCATTGATTCATTTGAATGTCAATACCATGAATGTGATCCGTGTTCTTGACGCCATCACATCGATCCATCCAGGATCCTGCAACGGCTACACCAACCTGACGGATCCATGGCGCAACCGCGCCTTTACCCAATACGACTACCCTGGCTTCCCCACGGATGACAACAAGTTACTCAACAAGTGGTGGAGATTCACAGGGATTGTTGGAGATACAGCGAATGACTATTGCAGATATTATGCGGGAAGCTTCTACAATCCATGGTATGTGGAGGTGACTTATCCATTCCATGAATCCCTGACACCAACAAAGGGATCAGCAAGCCGAAAAATCTGGCCTCATGGATGCGGCCATAACAAAATTGCCGTTGAATGGGTGATCTGTCCGGGAGGCTTCCATGTCTTTAGACCACTTGGAGCTGGGCCAGCACGTACCGGCTTCGCTACCTGTGAGAATACAATTTTCTATGTTTACATTCTCCCCTTCACCATGTTCAGTGTCAAAATACATTTTAAAACGATTTGTATTGACTATGTGAGAGAGTGTGACGGTATGTGTGTTTGTGCTGGTGTGTGTACTCCCATTCAGATCATTCTAAGTGTGGCCCAGACTCCTGCGGCCCCCTTGCTGAATGTACCAGTACCCCTGTGGGAGGCTGTGTTTGTGTCTCTGGGTATGAAATCCCCCAAGGGCACCTTCCTGTTAATGGTTCCTATGGCTGTGTTGGTGAGCTCCATTGGTCTCTCTTCAGTTTAGGTTTTCTTTAATTTAGTTTAATGTAGCTTATTTTAATCTAGTTTTGTTGCGCTTACCTTCTCTTAGTTTGGTTTACTTCATCACTGCAGGTTGAATTTTCTTATAATATTAGTGTTAATAATTACGATGAAGAAGATGATGATGATGATGATTATTATTATTATCACGTGTAAACAATGCCTGTTGAATGTCCACAGACATCGATGAGTGTGTGAGAACTCCTGATATCTGCGGCCCGGACTCCATATGCACCAACGTCAATGGAACGTACAATTGTACCTGTCTGCCAGGATTCAACGACACAAATCCAGCAGAGATACTAGGAACGACTCACTCCTGTGAAGGTATCCCTCCCAAAGAGATTTAAAGGAGACATATTATGGTGTTTTCCCAACAAGTAAACATAGTATTTGAGTTCCAGAAAACATGTTTTTGAAGCTGTTTGCTGCAAATAGCGTTTAGGAAAGAAAATATTGTCTACCGCTAGTCCCCTCTGTTTCAGTCCCTTCAGAATGCGCTGTTTCTGGTGTCTGTAGCATTGATGCAAATGAGCTGCTGCCCATTGACCAATGAGCTGTCAGACTGAACAACAGCATGGAGGAGAAGGGTTTTTTGCAATTTGCTGACTCCTGGAGCATCAATATAATCATCAATATAATATAATATAACATAATAATAATATTAGATACGGGTATTTATATAATCTATCTAATATCACGGCCAAAAGCTATGTGCGCCTCGGATGATATTATGAATAATAAAGACTGTCTGACGTCTCTGGTACTTCCACAAGTAAAGACTCATAGTGGGGGATATCTTGGCCATGGTTGAGAAGAATTGGGGGGAAGGAACTTTGGTATTGACTCTCTGAAGTCCATGAACCGCGACATGGAGAAGAAAAGGATTGTACTCCGGGAGCTGAGCTGCCGGACTGCCTCCGAGCTCCCTGCGCCAGGGCTGCCAGCCGCCGTCGAAGCCGTCCGGCAGCTCGGGCGGTGTACTCCGGGAGCTGAACTGGCGCCGAAGCTAGGTGGCAGCTCCAGCGGACTAGCAGCTCCGGCGGACGAGCAGCTCCGGCTGGGATAGCTCGGCGGCAGTACGGCAGCTCAGCTCCGGGAGTTCAATCCCTTTCTACTCCATGTGTCTCCTCCTCCCAACTTCCTTTCGGCGGTAGCTCCGGCGGGGTGAGCTCGGCACCAGAGAAAGGGATTGTATTCCCGGAACTTAGCTGCAGGGCTAGGGCCGAGTTCCCCCCGCCGGAGCTGTTCGTCCGCTGGTCCACACAATCTTAGCGATGCTCTGATTGGAGGGGAGTGGGGAAGTGGGAGGTAATATTCAAATGTGCCCCCTTCCTACATAGGAGGGGGCGCCGAAACTGACTCGCTCGTTTGGTAGCTATAGGCGGGCTGCTTCAAGAAATGCGTATCTCACTCAAAAAATCATGTACAGACTTATTTCAAAGTTTGTATGTGTTTGGGAGCACCATCTACCAACAACAACACCCCAAATCCCAGGAAATGTGCTGTTTTCATAATATGTCCCCTTTAATAACATTTCAGGGTAACAATTATTTTCTTCTAGATTCAAGCCGATTTAGTAAGTAGATTAAGCTTTCTAGCTCCCACATACGTACACACAGAAAACAAGTCTGTTTTCTGTGTGTACAAGAAACCTTGTATAATAAACGATTTAGTATAAATATCAAAAAATCTCAAATTAAAGGAAGACATCCAGCTGCCTCAAACCAACAGATGTTTCTTCTCCCTGACCGAATCCGACAGACTAATCACAGCTTTTCCTCTCCACCTCCTCTTGGTCTGTCCTCTGGCTTTCATGACATTCACTCCCTAAAATGTCTCCTCGTCTCTCTTCACAGACATTAACGAGTGTCTTGAAGTAGACTGCGGTGAGGGAGATTGTGAGAACATCCCAGCAAGTTTTGAGTGTGATTGCCATGTGGGGTATCAGCTTATGCCTGCTGCTAGTCCATCATGTCAAGGTCTGTAGAAACCACTCCAACACCAGCTCCAACCCCCAGGGGGATAGTATCCCTGTGATATCAACACAGCCGTCATGTTATCTGTGACGTACAACATTGTAATACGTTTGTATTCTGGACAGATTTTGGTAAAGGGTTGAGTTCTGTTGGTTAAGATGTGTTTCTTCCTTCCACTAATTGCCCCATTGATTAGATATTGACGAGTGTTTCAATTCCACCATCTGCGGCCCTCATTCCAACTGCACCAATGTTCCTGGAAAACATATCTGCCAGTGTGAGCCGGGATACAAAGCCACCGAACCGTCTACGGCCCCTGATGAGGACAACACCTGTGAAGGTATCTAGTCACGAAATCTGCTAAATGACCAGCGCCTATGTTCAGGGTAATGGCAGACTGAGAGCCGTGGAGTCGCGCCTCAACAAGTCAATGTCAATTTCACTTTAGCGTCAAAACAACATGAACAAATTAGACTGCATTAATAATGCGCTACTGCACTCGTGCATTATTTATTTTATCGTGAGAGCAATATTATAAATAAGCACATTTCACATGCATTTGAAAGCTACTAGTGCCAAGATATAGTTTGAATCAAAAGTAGTAATATTCACATTGATGAGGCATTTTTAATTTGAGTATGGCTTATTTTACTTTCCTGACCTTACGATCACAGTCTAGTTGACCGAACAGGTCACCCTCATGAGTTATCAAATGAAAAATTGTTGTTGTTCAGTTACTGATTCCATATGATCGACATTATGAAATACAATTGGTTTATGATGCGCAAAGATTTTTTGTGGAACATACAGTGCTCTCAAGTTGACGATCAGACCTTCAAACATTTGACTAGGACTGATCGTAATGTTGAAAAAAAAGATTTTCTTTTCCAAATTGAGAAGCCAATTCCAATGTGAAACATAGTCAAATACCAATAACAACAATGGCTGATGCTCACTGCAGTTCGCCCAGACAGCCCAGGGCGTCAAACACAGCCCCAACTCTGATCTTGGATTTCCACGCTCTGCACTCTATTTGTATCCGCCGTCTCTCACCCAGCTCTGAGCTTGCAGATTTACTTCTGTAAATTAATCACAGACAGGGGGGGGCTCCAGGGCTGTGGCCTTGAGCTAAACACACAAGCAGTGGGTTTGAAAGATGCTGTTGAGGCACTGGGGAAGTCAGGGAAACAGAGAGCTAGAGAACCACAGGGTTCTCTATAGTTAAGGTTAGAGCTGCAGTATGCAGAATTGAGTGGCTGATGGCGGAAATGGAAAGTAATATTGACGAGTTTTGATCATTGTATATCCCATGAAAATAGGATTGTTGTGTTTTCGTTACCTTTGAACGAGCCTTTATATCTACATGAGGAGCAGCGCAACATGGCAGCTCTGTGGAAGTGGGTCATCTTCCATGGAGCTGCCATGTTGGGCTGCTCCTCATGTATGCTCCTCATGAGCTGCCATGTTTCCACATTAAACCATAACAGACAAATATTAAGTCATAATCGTTCTCTCACTGGTTAGCAATGACCTACAGTATTACAGACTAAATAGATCATACATTTGATCAATCTATCAAGGAACCCCATAACTTGACACTTGGCTACTCAATGTTGTCATAGACATCACACCGTGGGAAGTAGCTTGTTCGTTGGGGATGGAGGGGTGAGGGGAGGTGAGGGGATATAATTGGCATCCTCACCGTTAGAATGCCAATTAATCCTACATACTGCTTAAAGGCTGTTGGTTTAATTTTTACCATTCATTCATCTTTAAGTAAACTATGAATGAAGTGAAAACTGAAATATACAATGGCTTGTTCTAAATCACTCAAAGTAGAATTATAAAATGTTGTCTACTTAATGTGGATAATAATCGTGTGGATTATGATACCGAATACAGTGGGTGTACCCAAACTAGCCAATGAGTACATGATTAATATGCTTTATGTCTCTGTACAGAGCCGCCATGTTTCTACAGCTCTAGACCCAACTCGCTTTCACTGGACGAACAAGATCGCTCTCTTACTTGTCAACTATGACGTATTATTTTAGAGACTAAATAACCACATAATGTATCATCACTTGCTTGTTCTAAGTCACCCACAGTAGATTTGTGCTATTTCGTCTGATAAAAAATTCTGTGGATTGTGTTACCAAATACAGTGGGTGTATCCAAACCAGCCAATGGAGGATACATTTTACAGAGTCAGCAAATATACAAAGCAAAGGATGGTTGTGGTGAAATAATTTATGTCAAACATGTTTTATCTTTGGACAGATGTTGATGAGTGTGTGGAAGACGTCATCATCTGTGGCCCTGAGGCCGTTTGTAACAACACAATCGGGGCCCATTTCTGCACCTGTAACCAAGGTTACTGTGTTGACCTCTCAGATATGATCGCCAGCTCTGCAAATCCATGCAATGGTGTGTGATTGATCTTTCTGTGTCCAACAATGTTGTGATTGTACTGCCCTGATTCAAAAGCGGGTCAGGGTCGTCAAACCTCCTGTCTTCTCCACAGACATCGATGAATGCAGTGAGATTGAGGTTTTTTGTGGACTTGATACTGTGTGTACCAATGCACCAGGGACCTTCTACTGCTCTTGTCCTGGTGGCTACTTCCCCACCACGGGGGTCATTTGGGAACCTGGTGTCACATTCTGCAAAAGTTAGCAGACCGACTTATCAAACATATTGTAGTCAGGAATGCAATTCTTCAAGTATGAAAACAACAATACAAGAGAGGGATAGTTATCTTACAATGAGTGTAAGACAATATTCATATACATTATATAAGCCATCTTACATTTTCACAAACATGAAGGTCAGCCATGATAATCATAATAACATTTGCATAAGCATACCAAAGATGCTACCAAGAAATTATGATGTAGACAGATATGAAGCTGATTGTAAAACCTACAATAAATATCACTTAATTTAAATGATTATTGTAACAAATTCTTATTATAATCATGTAAACAAACAAAAGTCCTGTTCCATCTGTATTAAGATACTTTAGGGGCTTAGACAATGTAAAGGTTATTCAGTATAACATTGATTATTATTTATTGTAATTTATAATATATTATTGTCTTCAACCATTACCTAATAGGAATTCAGCAGGTTCTTGATGAGATTATACCTGCAGAGGCAAGTAAAAATAAACCATAAACTACAAACCATAAACTATTCCAAAATGTAGAGTCTGGTAGACAGTGCAAACATTTTCTGAAATAAAATACCTGAGGATGGATTTGTGTTGCCTTTCCAGGGACAAACAAAAGAAAGGGCTTTTCTTGGAACTATCGCCCAACAGCTGAAGGATAATCCCAACATCCTTCTGCCAGAAGCGGTCAGTGTACGGATCAATAGTTAGTTATTTCAGTCTCTCAAGACAGACGAGTGGCGTCTTTTTCTTTAGACGTTCTCAAAGATAACCTGATATGGGTTTCAAACATAAAACAGGGTTACACAAAATAAACAGTCTAATGACATCGGCAGTTTGTTGTCTTTGCTTTTTTTTCAAATGGTGGAAAACGGCTTTTCTGCAGCAATGGTACATTTAAATATTATGTCTGTTAAATCCGTTAATTCCCTTCCAGAAGTTGTCGCCTAACTATAGCAACGCTTTCCTTTTGCCCCTAGGAAGTGTCAGGCGCTAACTCTAACTCGCCCAAAGCGGTGAGCAGTGAAGGTGACGCAGATACAGGCAGTGTGATCCTGGACATCTCTGAGGGTCTGGTTTCTTCCCTCGTAGAACCCAACCAGGACGGAACCAACAAGACGCTCCAAACTGCAGTAGTAGGTATGAAACGTGCCACCAAGGCATTAGAGCCTAGAGTTCCTAGTCCTGCTATGGTAAGGCTTGCTGGATCACAATCAACTTGTTTATTGCCTTTTGTCTCTGTACATTTTCCTATAGATTTGAGTGTACAGACCTTCAGTCTTGGAAGTAATGACGGAGAAAGTAATGTTCTTTTGGTCAAAGGAATCAGCATGGAGGTCAACCTCGAGGCTCTGGCTCAAGACAACAATGGTGAGGAATAATGACCCCCTCAGCTGGCTTGGTGGAAGAACAGAATTTGACCATCAACCTTATTTAGCTGGAGGGCATCTTGTTTTCTTTGGGGGGCAAACATCTAGCTTTCCAAATAAACTTGGAAAGCTAGACATTGAAACATTCATGAGTGGACCCGTGCCTACTGTGGGCCGAGGTGACTATGAGTTTAGCCGACTTCTAGGGCTAAACACATTGCTTTCTGGAGTGTGCAAACTCAAGGGGCTGAATTTCATTGACAATTTTAACATCTTTTGGAGGCAAAGAGATATTTTTAGAAGAGATGGTCTCCACCTAAACAGGTTAGGAGAAATCTTCTAACAAACAACACGCTCTTCTGCCTCGATAATTCCTCCCCCCCTGCCTTATTGGTTTCGAAAAATCATCGCCCCCTTGCACTGTGGAAGAACCTTCAGCCTTACCACAGTCTTATGACTCACAGCTGACTGAACTGCTCACTGTGGATGACCTCTCAGTCTCCCCACAGCCAGCCCCGGTCTCCCAGCCCCAGCCTGTGGACTCATCCACGGAGTCACTTTCACTGTTCCCCTCCCCACAGCCCTGCGAGTCAACACCGTTAACGGTCTCCCAGCCCCAGCCTGTGGACTCATCCACGGAGTCACTTTCACAGTTCCCCTCCCCAACTCCCCGTTTTTGGAATTTACAATTCAAATGGAGGACCTGGTGAGAAAAGACACCAAATATACCCAATGCAAGCGAAAAAGCCCCCAGCTCTTCAATCTACAGCATCCAGCGCCCCACTTCCAGTGCTACCCACTGCCCCCCCCTACCCCACCCCCAAACCCCGACGCCGCCGAGGGATGATACCCCTATCAACCACACCCATCCCCCCATCACGCCACCGCAGAGGGATACTACCCATATTCATATAAAGCTGGGACTTTCCATTCTCAAAATCCCTGTTCACATCAATAACAGAAAAATGAACTACAGCTCAGATCGCTCCTCTAACAGGATTTCTATAAATGTCTCTAACTTAATCTCTGTACCCTGCTATTCACAATCTGTACTGCGACCAGCCACTCAACAACTTAAGCTTGCCCTTTTAATGCTAGATCCCTGGCAAATAAGTCATTTTTAATTAACAACTCGATTAGTTCCCATGAACTGGATTTTTTATTTGTGACTGAAACGTGGCTAGAAAAAAAAGCAAGGCACCGATTCTTATTGAATCAGCCCCTCCTCATTTTAGAAGCCTGGCTGTTGTTAGAACACACAGGAAAGGAGGTGGAGTCGCCACCTTTTTCAGGGATAGTTTTAATTGCAAGCAGATATCATTTGGATAATTTTTATCATTTGAATATCTTTCAGTCATTTTTAAATGCTCCCCTCGAATACTTTTAATAATTGTATATAGACCACCTCAATACTCTGCTATGTTCTTCAACGAACTATCTGAATTTCTTTCTATTATTACTACTGAATTTGATAGTTTAATTATTGCTGGTGATTTTAACATTCATATAGATAAATCAGAGGATAAGAGAGCCAAAGAACTCTCGGCCTTGTTGGATGTTTTTGGCCTTCAACAACATGTGAAACATCCAACTCATAATCGAGGTCACATTTTGGACCTTATTTTCACCAAAGGTCTAAACATTTTTAATGTTATTGTAACTGACATTGCCTTATCTGACCATTCCTGCATATTCTTTGATATGTCTATCTCTCCGGTTACTCAAATCCTATCGGAAACAATTACAAAGCGACATTTCAATGAAAATACTAATGCACTGTTTATGGAGGCCATCTCCCTGGCACCCACTACGACTCCTATTTCAACCTCAGTCAATGACCGTCTACAGGATTTCAACTCCAAAATCAAAAAAGCTATTGATGCTATTGCGCCGATTAGGGTTAAATCCATCTCGGGCAAGCAAAAAGCTCCCTGGAGAACTGCTCCAGCTGTAAAGGAACAAAAAAGGAAGTGTCACAAAGCAGAGCGCAGATGGAGAAAATCAAATCTCCAGGTCCATTATGATATCTATAAAGAGAATCTTCAAATATATAATACAGTAATAAGAAGCGCCAGAGAATCCTTTTTCTCTACGATCATAAACAATAACATCAATAACGCACGCATCCTTTTTAGCACTGTTGATAAGCTAACAAATCCTCCAGCTTCAATTGCTCAGGAACTCCTGTCGACTAATAAATGCAATGAGTTTGCATCCTTTTTTAGCAATAAAATTGAAGGCATTAGACAAGTTATTAACTCGTCTATAACTTGATAACTTTCAATCAGGCTTTCGCCCCTTACATAGCACTGAAACGGCCCTTATCAAAGTCCTAAATGACATCCGTTTAAATACAGATTCCGGAAAAATTTCAGTTTTAGTTTTACTAGATCTTAGTGCTGCTTTTGATACTGTAGACCATAATATTTTAATAGACAGACTCGTAAATTGGGTTGGGCTTTCAGGCACTGTCTTAAATTGGTTTAGATCCTATCTACAGGACAGAAACTACAATTTTGTATCTAGTCAAATTAAAATGACATGTGGAGTTCCCCAAGGATCAATCCTGGGCCCTCTTCTATTCAATCTCTACATGCTTCCATTAGGACACATTCTAAAAAACAACAAAATTGGGTACCACAACTATGCGGATGACACTCAAATTTATATAGCCCTGTCACCAAACGACTATAGTCCCATCGACAATCTCCGTCAATGCATTGAACAGATAAACAGCTGGATGAGACAAAATTTCCTCCAGCTTAACAAAGATAAAACTGAGATAATTGTCTTTGGTGCAAATGACAAAAGATCAAAAGTCAATGCCTACCTTGATTCTCTCTCTCTTCAAACTAAAAACCAGGTTAGAAATCTTGGTGTAATTCTGATCTAAATTTCAACAGCCACATAAACTCAATAACCAAATCAGGCTACTATCACCTGAAAAATATAGCAAGAATTAGAGGCTTCATGTCTAAACAAGACCATGAAAAGCTCATCCATGCATTTATTTTCGAGTAGGCTTGATTATTGTAATGGTCTTTTGACAGGCCTTTCTAAAGGAGCTGTTCGTAAATTGCAACTTGTTCAAAACGCTGCTGCTAGAGTCCTAACAAAAACAAAAATATTTGAACATATTACACCTATTCTCAGATCTCTACACTGGTTACCAGTCTGTCAGAGGATTGAATTCAAAGTACTCCTAATAGTCTATAAATCGCTAAATGGTCTCGGGCCAAAATACATGTCAGACCTCCTTTCACCTTATACTCCAGCTAGACCCCTAAGGTCAGCTGGGACCAGTCTATTAATCACTCCAAGAGTGAAAACAAAACACGGTGAAGCAGCTTTTAGTTATTCTGCCTCGTGCAAGCGGAATAAACTCCCTGATGAACTAAAACAAGCCGAAACTCTAAATACCTTCAAAACCAGGCTTAAAACCTTCATGTTCTCCAGTGCCTTCGACTAAACACTAGCACTTTGTTTCACTCTATTATTTTCGACTACAACACTAGCGCTTTGATTCACTCCTTTATTTTGAGCTATATTCTTATTTATTTTTATCTTTTATCTTTATATACCCTCTATTTTTATTACTTTTTATCTTTTATGCTCATTTGTATTCTCTTATCTATTCTCCCTGTTTTGTATTTCTTATGCTCTATGTAAAGCACTTTGAATTGCCATTGGTGTATGAAATGTGCTATACAAATAAAATTGCCTTGCCTTGCCTTGGTCTATTTGAGGACCATAAAATTGTGCCAAAATGCATTCAAGTAGGGAAATAAAAAAAATAATGGGTTAAGTTGTGATCAGTTGAAGTGATGAACGTAGGTGTGAAGTGTGGAGAACATGCAGCAGTAGAATACGGCCAAAAAGTATAAATATTAAGCTACTTTTATAATGAAATATAACTGACCCTTTTTTGCAGGATCGGCAGCAGCTGCAGTACTCACCCTCCGCGACATTGATAGGCTTCTCATTCCCGGCTTCTTCAAGACCGAGAACAAGACTGAGATGAACTCGGACATCATCACCGCCTTCCTACCCAAAACCAAGCACTCCAACCTCTCCCAACCCGTCAACTTCACCATCCAGCACAAGAAGGTGAACCGTCACACAGAATGCGCTTCAACTCATCCACCCATCCCTCTGTACCTCCATCCATGTATCCACACCTCCATCCATCCATTCAAAATATTTTACCTCCATCCATCATCATCCATGAAGCGATATCAGTTCTTTACTCTTTGTTTTTTTGCAACCTCAGAAATCGGAGGCTGGCCTGGTGACCTGTGTGTACTGGGAAGGGAAAGACCAGACGGCCGTGAAGGTGGATGCCTCCGCGGACAAGGAGGCAGAGGCCAGCCGCTGGTCGGTAAAGGGATGTTGGGTGACGTACTCCGATGAGAACCACACCATTTGCAGCTGTTCCCACCTCTCCACCTTCGCTCTTATCCTGCAGATCGGAGACGTACGTACCAAGCAGCCCACCCTGAGGCAGGTCGACTGCTCAATGTGTCGTCTGTGTTCTCTGTGGACGCCGTCTTTTCCTCTTCTAGCTGACAGATGTGTATTTTCAACAAGAGAGCAACAGGAGCAAGAATGACAGGTGTCCATGCCTGCCTGGTTTGATGCAGAAACTGTTCCAATGTTGTGACACATACGATACAAAACAGGTCGCTAATACAACAAATGGTTTTACAGTTGAGATCTCACTCATTGAAGTCAGAGAGAAAGTTTGTCAAAGCCCAGCCTGTAGGCCACACCTGCACAGATGAACCACATCAGCACTTATGCAAACAACCCCTCCCAGACCTGCCACACTGGCAAGAGAGACAGATTTCTGTCAGATATACTTTGGTAAAAATAGTGAATAATTACTAAAGAAAACAATCCAAACCAATCTCAATTTGCCCCTGCAATCCCTCCAGACCAAATGTTGTTAGTTTTGTTTCATGGCCAAATTACAAGCAGTGATGATTTTACAGACAAACCATTCACATTATCTTTTCTTGTTCCTCAACAGCCTCCTCCAGCGAACCCCTTCCTGGAGTGGCTGAACAGAGTGTGTGTGACCATCGGCCTGTTCTTCTTTGCGCTGGCTATCGTGACCTTCCTCCTGTGCAGCTGGAATGCCAAGATCAACAACACAGCCCGTCTGCACCTCTGCATCAGCCTCGCCTCCTCCCACTTCCTGATGCTCTGGATGGACCGATACGTTGAGGCTAAGGTGTTTGTTCACACAGTAGGGGAACAGATCCACCGCCTGGGTGGATATATGCTCTCCCCATGGTACCCTGAGGGCATCTTAGTGTTGATTGGGAGGGAGGAAATTCTTATCTTTTGAGGTATTGCCTTGTTAGCGTTATATTTTACAAGGGGCCTGACCAAATGTTTCATAATCACAAATGCAGGCCATGGTCCAGACTTTTTTTCTGTTTTTTCTACTTTCTAACTTTTGTAACCAGTTGCAACTAGCAAGGCCATAGAAGGATAGGCCATGTAAGGAAAGGTAGTAAGAAGGTAGGCCCTAGAATATTAGGTTGTAGAAAGGTAGGCCATATAAGGATGTAGGGAGGATATAGAGCATAGAGGAGGGTCGGTTAAATACCTTGAACCTGGTCGTCTCTGTAGGTGGCTTGTAAAGTCATGGCCGGCGTGCTCCACTTCCTGATTCTGGCCAGTTTCTCCTGGATGCTCCTGGAGGCCCTGCAGCTCTTCCTGCTGGTCCGGAGACTTTCCAAGGTCCAGGTCATCCAGAGGGACGGCCTCCCTACACCAGTGCTGTACCTGATTGGCTATGGCTCACCGTTTGTGATTCTGGGTGTGTCTGCCGTGGTATTCTCTGATGGATATGGCGCCACTGACTCACAAGTGTGAGTAGCACTGCCAGTGACCCACACAAATATGACCATGTGTATCGATATGTACATTCATGACATACACACACTTGTTCTAATAACTCTGTAGTTGCTGGCTATCCACAGAACGCAGCTTCAACTGGGGGTCTGACAGGGCCTGTGGTCGCTCTCCTTGGTGTGAGTACATTGGCTTTATTTGTATTTGTATTTCTGTTACACTGTGAGATGGGACACACATCGACACATAGCATTAGCAACCAGTGACTTGTTATTCTGTAATGCAGTATCCAGAAATTGTTTTTAGTTTGTTTTCCTTGGTAGCTGTCAGGGGATGTTTGGCCAACATGTTGAAAGATGTTGGCCAACGTTTGTTTGTTTGGTGGGGCGGTGTGCCAGCATGGGAGATCCTTTGCTTCTCTGTGCCCATTCCAAGATATTCTCTTCTCTGAGCCTTTCCCCTAGAGATAATGCAATAGGTTAACATGTGTGCTCCTCTAAAATGTGCCTTTGTGTCGTTGAAGATGAACTTGGTGCTGTTCTTTGCCACCCTGGTGTGCCTGAGACCCACCCTGGCCAGCATGAAGAGTGACGTGTCGCAGTCCAACGACACCAGGTTAAACCAGATTCTGTTATCTCTGTCTGTCTGGTTGTCTGTAATTTCATTATCTGGAACTATACCAGCCAATGGGGGTGCAGTAACGTGGTTGGTCCAGAGGGAGCGCACTGTACCTGATCCACTTTGCTGTGCCTCTCTTGAACGTCTCTGCAGGTTGATCGTGTTCAAGATCCTGGCCCAGTCCGTCATCCTGGGCTGTACATGGGTCCTGGGTCTGTACCAGGCCAACCTCTTCTTCCAGGTGCTCTTCATCCTGCTCAACTCCCAGCAGGGCACCTTCCTCTTCATTGTGCACTGTCTACTCAACAAGGAGGTGAGTCCAAATCAAGAACCCTTGTTATGGTTCATCTTTATACAGGACAGTAAGAACAGGACAATGTTTATCAAAAAGGGTACATTGATAATTGTGATGTGATTAGCATTTATAGCATTATGTAGGAAAACAAATATTGAAAATACAACCGATGTGGAAACTATCTAATATACCTAATTCACTACTCAATTAAAAAAAAACAGCTTGCAATATGTGCTATGTTTGTCAGTCAGTTAAGACTATAAACAATATTTTGTTAATCAAAGTTATGTTGTTATACCTCAAAGGTCAGGGGAGAGTACATCAAATGGCTGTCCTGTTTATTCAGGAAATCTGGTAGCGCTGGAAAAGCGGTGAGTGCCTAGACCTGTAATCAGAAACACAATTGCGCACCAGCTTGAATCCAAACAGTTTGTCTGGATATCGATATCTCGATCCTATGTCTGATGTTGCTCAACTATAATTTAATGTGAATGACAACCCAATGATAATGATAAATCCCAGGTGGGCGTTTTATATATTTCTGAAACCTGTCTCGATCCCTGTATCAATGACTCTGAGATTGAAGAACTATAGCCTAATTAGGAAAGACCGAAATAGGAACGGAGGAGGAGTTTGTGTGTTCATTCGATCGGACATACACTTTTTAGCAAGCGAGGATTTAGTCAATGAAGAGGCTGAGATCCTACTGATAGATATATGCCTTCGCAAAACCAATCCCATTCTTTTAGGGGTCTGTAGTTCTTTTCATGAACACTTGGACAATGTGTTAAATAAATATCTTAAATGGATGGAGAGGGAATGCATTCCAATAGGTGATTTTAACACTGATGTCATTAAGAAAAGAGTCCAAAATAACCTATTTTTCTGAAAAGATAAACAAAAGCAAGGACAAACCCCAGAAATTGTGAAAGGTTCGGATAAATCAACCTGGTCTCACAGGAATCCGTGAAATGACCACGGACACTTAACTCAAAATCTCCGGATTTTGCTCAAATGCAAGTTATGACACTCATATTCCGTGGCACACACACAGATCCCCGTCTAAACGACCGATTCGATCACGGGCGCTTAACTCAAAATCCGTGGTGGCCTCACGGATTAACTTAAATTGTCCGTTAGATGCCAACGGCATTTGCTCCAATGCAAGTTGAGGACACTCATATCCAGTGGCATGCACAGATCCCCGCTACGATGAATGAGTTGACCGCGGGCGTTTAACTCAAAATCCGTGGTGGCCTCACGGAATCTCTTAGCCTAAATTGTCTGTGATATGCCCACAGAATTTGCTCCAATGCAAGGTAATGACACTAATATTCCCTGAAATGACAATATATATGAATGAAATTCAGATTGACGGTATGGCAGAATTGAACCCCTTTCTCGCCCATGCACCCTGGAATTCAATAGACCATTTTCGTTGCTTCGACAAGATCTGGTGGTCTCCGTATACAATAGGTAAATAAATATCTATGTGTAACAAAATAAATAAATATCTATAAATATGTATGTGTATTTATATAAATATATATATAGATATACATGTACACACACATAAATATTTAGACATATAGGCCTGTAAATTATTATTTTTGTTGCTTCAAGGAGGTCTGGTTGTCTCCGTAGGCCTAGATAATAATTAAATTAGAGCTGTCAGTTAAACGCGTTATTAACGGCGTTAACGCAAACCAAATTTAACGGCGTTAAATTTTTTATCGCGCGATTAACGCAATTATTTTATAAAAAAAAAAAAAAAAAAACTTTTTTTTTTTTTTTCTTTGGCTCAAAACAAAGAAGCAGTAGCCTGACTGCTATGTTCAAATGACATTTGTTCAAAGCAGTCGTTTAATTGCACTAAAGGCTCTTTCTTTGTATCGTCCTGTTTTGATCAGTGTATATGCCAATGTTGTTATCAATAAAAAATCATTTGCACAAGGCAAGCCGATGCACTTCACCATGTTGATAAGAGAATTAAAATTAGAAGAATTATGGGACAAAAAAATCAAGGGATATTTAGCATAGAAAAATAATTTGCGATTAATCGCGATTAATTAGAGTTAACTATGACATTAATGCGATTAATCACGATTAAATATTTTAATCGCTTGACAGCTCTAAATTAAATATATATACATAAATAGGAATGTATATATATATATATATATATACATGCATACATATATATATATATATATATATATATATATATATATATATATATATATATATATATATATACACAGTGGCGGTTTTAGGTACGGGCGAACCAGGCAGCCGCCCGGGGCGGCATATTTGTGGGGGGCGCCAAGTCAAATGGGGGGCGCCACGAGCAGTAAAAAAGAAATCGCGCGGTTATCAATGAAGTACTACATAACATTGTGTTGGGAATAGGTATTTTGGCGCCCCCTCTGGCTGCAGGCGCTAGAGGGCACTGGAAGGGCACTGGAAGGGCACTAGAAGGACCAGACGGGCAGAAGGGCACTATCAGGGTACAAGAAGGGCACTAGAAGGGCACTAGAAGGACCAGACGGGCAGAAGGGCACTATCAGGGTACTAGAAGGGAACTAGAAGGGCACTGGAAGGGCACTAGAAGGACCAGACGGGCAGAAGGGCACTATCAGGGTACTAGAAGGGCACCAAATGGGCAGAAGGGCACTTGAAGGACCAGACGGGCAGAAGGGGACTATCAGGGCACTAGAAGGACCAGACGGGCAGAAGGGGACTATCAGGGCACTAGAAGGGCACCAGACGGGCCGAAGGGCACTATCAGGGTACTGAAGGGAACACTAAAAGGGCACCAGAAGGGCAGAAGGGGACTATAAGGGCACTAATTAAGGCACGTCATTGAATTTTCTTGTTCTAGAGGGCACAACATCATAATTTATTGTATGAAGGAGCACCCTAGAGGGCACCTAATCATGTTTTGCACGTGAAAAGGGCAGCCAATAAGGCATTTCCTCTAGTTTTCGACACTCTTGAAGGGCACTTTAGCGCGCTTTTTCAACCATTGAGCCACGAGGGGGGGCGGTTGCCCCCCCCTGCCCCCCCCCCTGAGTCCGCCACTGAAAGAGGGTCTCAAAGAACACATGCGATAATCAACGGGGGGGCTTCAGCCCTACAGGAAAGGCTCACACAGCATCATCAAATGCTCCATTGAAACGCATTGGCAACAAGCCGTTGGTAGAAATTAATCTAAATTAATTTAGAAGAGATAGAATCTTGTCCATTAGATCTTCAACCAGAGTGTATCTTGGGATTACTCTGAAAACTGTGGGTCTCTGGAAAAAAACCAGCCCTAACCCAAAACCCTAACCCTAACCCTAACCCAAAACCTCAGACCCCCCCCGATCCCTGCCCTCGGCGTCAGAGAGGGCCAAGTTTCAGTTTTGGGGTCCCAGTTAGGCCCTAGAATAAGATAATCAAGTTTCAGGGCGTTAGAACCTTCCTATCTCAAAAACTGTATTTAACCACATTCTGATCCGCTAGGACTTGCAGGCAACTCTTCTGAGAGGCTTTTTCCAGAAAACTGTCCATTTTGGAAAACTTTTTATCTGTAAGGGCTAGAACTCAAAATCTCAGATATGTATGATCCTGGGAAATGTGCGTACACATTTTGGCATCTGTAGCTATCTTGAAAAGGCGGGAATAGTGGTGGGCTGTTATCGGCGTTAACGCGAAAATTTTATCGCGCGATAAAAAAAATATCGCCGTTAATCTATTTTCAAACACTTCCTTGTTCGGACCCATCACGTGACTGAACTAACCAATCAGAAGCTAGAATTCAGACTGATGTAAACGTGAGGGAATTGCCCAGTATAATTGACCGCTGTCAAGGTAAACAAACAGATTTTTTGCCGTTTGCCATTTTAATCTTGGTGGTGGTTTAAGCTGGTTTAACATACTCTGAGTTTAATCCTGCGCTCTGAGTTGGTTGACTCAGAGTTCAGGGTTGAAAAGCAACTCTGGGTTTTCGGTTTCAGAACAGGTGATCAGCGTTGGGTTATTCAACTCTGAGTATGTTCACTCTGGGTTGAGGGCGTGCCTGTTGACTATGAAGAGCCATCATCAATGGATCTCTGATAACATGATCAAACATGGACCAAAAGCGTAGATCCACTTACTTTTCCCCCACGAAATTGGAAATTCTAATGAACGTGTATGCCGAGCAGTTACCCATTTTAACAAAAAAAAAAAAAAGAAGCAATTCCGCCGTGGCAGCGAGAGCGCGAGAGAGAGCATGGCAGGAAATAGCTGAACAAGTCAATGCGTGAGTCAAATTAATTAGTAAATTAAAATAAAATAAGAGGAAAGTTTGATATCTTCCACTTATTCAATATGTAAATTGTGTGTGTGTGTGTGTGTGTGTGTGTGTGTGTGTGTGTGTGTGTGTGTGTGTGTGTGTGTGTGTGTGTGTGTGTGTGTGTGTGTGTGTGTGTGTGTGTGTCAATTTACGCAACCCCGAGTTGCCCCACGAGGACTTGGCAGCAAATGAAGTACAAAAATATAGTTTAAACAGGTAAACTAATGTTTAATTGAAATCAAAGCAATTGTGCTGTTTTGCCTGCTCTACCTAATTTAACAGCTATGTTCAACATGTATTATATATTTGTATACTATATTTAAGCAGTAAATGTAAGTAGTACATTTCCCAGCCACCCCAACACTGCCAATATTTAATAGGATTTAGATATATTAGAAGGCTACACCTAGGCAAAATGCATTATAAATATATATGTGTCTTCAAAATAGCGCTTACTGAATATTAGGGTAACATTTTCCTCCATGTTAGCAAATCGAAAAAATGCAGAGGCCCGGCAGACTGGAGGGGGTCCACCACCTGCAGCCCTCACAGAGGCTGAGGAGATGGCCCTTAGCCAACAGAGTATGCATCCTGTGGCTGAGGGCATCCCTGGGGGGAGCTCATCTGATCCCCCCCACCCCCCAGGATAGAAGTGCCTTTAAAGTATAAGAGGTTGGTTATTCAAAATAATTAAATATGTACACGCAACCCAGCGCGTTGCAAATTAGATGGGGCAATATTCTGGCTCAAGTAATAATTGCACTGTCTAATCATCTTCTACCAGTTACTGATGGCGTCATCGCCCTACTTTAACCAGATGCCCTCACCAACCTCCATGCAATTGTAACAATTCAAAAGATGCAAAAGGATGCTTTGGAGATCCAAATTTTGGAACATAATTTATAGGTGGGTGAGGTGCAAACTGGGATAGGCTACTGTTCCCTGCTCTAAAAACATACCCAATATAAATGACTTTTTTTTTTTTGTGCTTTCAGGAAATAAAAAAATCCTCATAATAAGTAGATTGTCTTTATTAGAACACGTGCTGTGGTGGGACAAGTTATTTTGTTGAACAGTTTACTCAAAAGGTTTTACTTCAGTGAACAATGCAGACGATTATGCTGAGCATGTGCATGTAGAGAAGAACAGCATCTGGTTAAAAGCAGTACCAGGGTCTCTTCTGCCTTGCATTCTTAAAATGAGTTTCTTGACTTGCAGCAGTTATAGGTCCGTGGTTAGTCAGCTACTCTGATCATGGGAAAGCCACAACGTTGAAGTGACTGTAGTACAGAGCGGGTGGGATGCACGGGGCGGATCATTCTGCACATTCGTTAATTGCGATAAAAAATAAAAAAATAAACTTAAAGCATGCCCCCGGTGCGTTTGACAGTTAACATGGGGGCTGAGAAGGTGGTCTAAATAAATGATAGATTGCGCTGAAAAACGATAGCGCTCGTGATGAAAATTATCAGGAAAATAAAGTATATCCAACCGGGGTCTTAATAATCGTTCCTCACGGAGATTCCTTCTGAGGATCGCAGCCTCTACGTCCACAGGCTCTCGTAGAAAAGGACATGCCATTTCTAACACTTCCTTCTGTCGGAGAGCTGCCTTCAGCCTTATAGACAACCAGTGGCGATTTTGGTTTGGAAACTCTGGTGGGGCCCATGCAGGAAAATATTATAACGCAATCCAGAAATACCACATATTACTACCATCACAACAAAAACAGTAGCAAGTGACAGAGGGGACCAAAATTGCAGCTGAATAATGCCATCACTCAAACGCGAATCTGACGACATATATTAGGCTATTATAGCAATAGATAAAGGCCTCCAAAATCGACAGCTAATTACTACCCCGAAACATATTCAAATATGATCATGTGTGGCACTGTTGCAATCGTCTCGAAACGTAGATGTCAAAGGACACCTTGTTTGCCCTGTTGCACGACCGGGAAGATATTTTCATACTTCTAATGGATTGATTCATATTTTAAGGTTCTCGGAGTGAGACTTTAAGCGGCTGCAGCAGAAGTGTTGAGACGAAAGATGATATCAAGACATTAATAGAATATTCCCATTCACATTATGATTCTTCATCATAACATCCGACCAAACATCCTTTACATTCACCAAGCGAAGATTATGAAAGTCCAGGCCCCCCCTTCCTGCACTCGGGGTCCGACCGGGCCAAGTTTCGGTGCGGGGGTCCCAGTTAGGCCCTAGAATATGGTATTCAAATTTCAGGGCGGTAGGACCTTCCTATCTCAAAAACTGTTTTTCCACCACATTCTGAACCATTAGGTCTCGCAGGCAACACTTCTGAAGGGGCTTTGTCCAAATGACAGTCCATTTGGGAAAACTTTTTTTCTCTATGGGCTAGAACTACAAATCTTGGATATGTCGTTCTCGGGGCCCCGGGAAATGTGTGTAAACATTTTAGCATCCCTAGCTATCTCGAAAAGGCCGGAAAAGGGGCGTGACCTCCAACAGTACAGTCACTGTACATAAGACAGAGGTTAGTTTCTAGGCCCCATTTTTTGCGGGATGGAGGTGTACATTTGTGGCTTAATGTGTGTAGACACAGCTGGCCTGTGGCCTAAGGTGACCAGATTTCTGAACTGAAATTCGGGGACATTTTCAATGCGGCGGTGAAAAATCCTTACATATTATCATTATGAAATAAAAAATGGGGACAAGTACTTTTTCATTTATTTTAACCAGCTTAGTGGGCGAAAAGTTAGGAAAATTCTGTGGGCCAGTGACTGACAGGGGCCCTGAAAAAATATTAGAACATTAGTTATGTTAATAAAAAAACATCATTAATGGATTTTAACGGAAAATCAAATTTATAATTAAACAAACACTATCAGTATGCAAAATGTTTCCTTCATGTCTTCACAGTGTTATATTATCACAACTCAATGTCATATTGTAAAGTTAGTATCGGACAATAAGATAATTGAAGCCTTCACAGGTAGAGGTGTGGTTACAGAAACTGCACATGGTTGGCGTTGCCTGTGTGTGTGTGATGGTGGGACCCAGTGTGATATCTTTTAATGGGGCCCAACATCCCTGGTGGCGCCCCTGCAAAAGGTTAATAAATCAAAATATCAGCACCCACAAATATCATGTATCAGTAGTGCACAGCAGTGTCAAAAACACAAATATAGAATAATACATGAGAAAAAAATCTCTCTTCCAAAGTTAAGTGTCATGTGCAAAGACAGCTGCCAGACCAGTAGCTAGTAAATATCATCAAGATGTAATTAGTAATAATTACCAAGTCAAAACATATAAAAAGATGTAATACTCTCGTCTGTTCTCTTCTCCTTCAATGCTTTTCTTTTCTTCACCCTTCTTTCTTCTCTCCTTAGCTTCCCTCTGTTGTTTACTTCTATATTTCTGCCTTTCCATACTATTCTCCTGCTCTTTTCATCTTCTCTCCTTCACTCTGTTGATTACTTATTTATTTATTATACCTTTACTAAAAACATTGACATAAAACAGTGACTCAGGGCATCAGCTAATCAAATGGTCTGCATTTATAACTACTACAGTCATTGGTTACCCACACAGCCCGACAAAAAAAACAGCAGCCTAACACACACAACTATCAACCATTGACTGATTATTAATTAATTTATTATTAATAAATAATGTCATCATTATTATTATTTTAACAGTCTCAGGTCCCTATGCCTACAGGAAAATCATATGCTACCAAAGCAGTCTTCCACCTCCCCCTCTTCCAAAACAGAGCCACATACAATGTCATCACCTGGTAATCTCATGCTAACGTTAACATTACAGCTTCACTAATGACCGATATGAAAACATTGTCATGATTTTAACGTTCACTGACTTTTATAACGTTACGTTAGGTCTTCAGTTCAGATAAACAATCATACTTATTTTAACGTTACCACTTCACACACACACACACACACACACACACACACACACACACACACACACACACACACACACACACACACACACACACACACACACACACACACAGCCAAGTCTACTGCCAATTCACACAAAATAAATAAGTTCATACACAACATACCATTTATGAGACCGCTGATCTTCTCTTTTTCCTTTTTGCCGCCTCTAGATTGTTGTTGTTGACGCTGCTGCGTCTGGTCGTACGTCCTGATAACGTCTGTACGTCATACGACGTCTTCTCTGGTGCTGCGTTAAATTACTACCGTAATAACTGGTGTTTGAGTCTGCGCGCATTTTTCCCCCATTCACTGTCAAAATCGGGGACATTTCCGGGGACAGCTTTGACCGGGGACAGATCACCGAAAACGGGGACTGTCCCCGGAAATCGGGGACGTCTGGTCACCTTACTGTGGCCACGTCTTTGAAGTCTGGGGTCAAAAGGTCAAAAGGAGCCGGCACCACACCGCTTATGAGATAACAAAAAGTGAATCTGTATTTCTCTCATAACATTTTGTCATTATTGAAGAGAGGCCTGATTCTCAGATATGCATGTTGGACTGTTAGGGTATAGGTCTGGGAAGAACTTCAGGCCAAAATCTTGCAAGCGAGCCGCTGGGTGCAGGTGCAACGAGATGGAGCACTTGCCGAGTCATTTCCTGTAGGGCTGGAGCCACAGGTTGAAAAGGTATATGCGTCCTTTGAAACCCCCTTTGATGTATAAGAGACCCTAAGGTACAGTTTACTTAAATGTTCTCGCCTCAGTCACCTATTGCATCACTTCCTTTAGGGCTTCGGCCTCCTAATTGATCATTGTAGGCAAGGCAAGGCAAGGCAACTTTATTTATATAGCACTTTTCATACACAAGGCAGACTCAAAGTGCTTCACATATAAACATTGTCATACAATAAAATAAAATAAAATAATAGATAAGTAAAAGAAAAACATATGCAAAGAAATGGTTAAAGGTTGTATAGGTGATTTGCTTTTTTGGCCATTTTTGCAAAATTACTTGAAATCCTTATCATAACCCGCTTACAGCCACTGAGTCAGAAGTACTGACATGAAAATTAAACAAGTCAATCATCTGTGGAACGGGCAGGGCTCGAAAAACTCCAGCCAATCATTTCCATTGCCACCGAGTTGCATTGGACAGTAAGTACGTCAATCAAACGGTCGTACTGCACTCCCCCTCCCCCGCGCCCCGCGCGCTACCCCTTCGTGCAGTACTCGTGACCCAGAGCTCGTGACCCAGGGCAAGCTCCTGTTTGTTGTTATCCTGCGGTAGCTACTGGAACTAGTTAATCCACATTTGGACCTAGCAGTAGAAGACAATTTCCATGGCAGACAATACGCCACCATCCCCACCACCACCACCACCACCAGCAGCAAAGAGAAGGAAAACTCTTTTTCAGAGAGTAATTGATAATAAAAACGCTGAAAGAGAAAAACTGAAATCAAGAATAATCCTAGGCGCTGCTTTCGAACGTTGGCGGCAACTGAAGGACGAGAAGGGTCTAAAAACCGATGCTTGTGTGGCGGTTGACCTAGTTTAAAAGTTTATACCGTTTATACTCGGTAATACCGGTGTGGAGACGAGTGTATTACTCGGTGTGAAAATGTCCACACCGCGGCAACCCTAGTGAAAACCAGGACTTCCAATACAATTATATGAAACAAACATACATTTTCTAAAAATAGTAATGATTTATGTGACCGTTTAATGTTTATAACATCTGGTCCAACCATTGCAGCGAGAACGTATTCTCAGCAGGGGGTGCTGGGAAAAAAAAAAACTCAGCCTGCACTAGACTCGCAACTCGTTACATTGATAAAAAAAAGATGTATAGCAGCGCAGCTCAATTACACCAGTGCATGCGCGGACAGTTGAAAATCGATCGTTCACATCCAGCTGCTCACAGAACAAGTTTAGCGCACCACCGCTACCCTCACACTTTTTCATATAACCTTTTTTCAGCACTAGGTCATATGAGCATTAAATAAATGCTGCGTCTCAAAATGCCTTGGACAGCAGCGAGGATGACTCGCTTTGCCACGGGCCGAAACAGTTCGGAGCGACCACAGCCAGAGCGAACACAGCGGGGCAGAGGAGTGTCAGGAATAGTCTTTGGTGTACACATCAGTACGGCCTATTTGCACTACTGTTTAGTGGCAATGCAGTGTTTTATTCGATGCCTTTTTATTTTCGTATATTATTTCAATGAATACAATTTATTTATTCATAAAAAACGGATCTGGTCTTCAAATCTTTTTTCCAAATATAGGTCGTCTTACAATGGGGTTTGTGTTTATATTATCGGACCAATACGGTACAGCGGGCGCTCACATGACGTTAAGCATTTCCTGGTGCATAATGTGACGCTTCAGAACCTAAAATCCCGTTTCTCCCCGTTGACACGACAACACATAACCGGCGTTTTCAGAAATCTCCACTTTGGCCGGAGTTTTTAGAAATGATCGTTTTCTGTGATAAGACAGGGCCTCGGACAGGGGGTGTTGCAGCACCCCCAGCACTCCTACTTCCCGCGGTACTGGGTGCAACTTACAGCTGAATGTAGTGCCATGTTGTTAAACGAAAACCTACGCTAGCCTGGCTCGCTCTCGCGCATCTCTGTTCGCGCTCGTGCATGATTGCGCGTCCAGGTACTTGGAATGGGTGGAGTCAGAGTCAGCGTTGAAGGAGAGGGGGTAGGACCATTTGAGTTGTGTATTTTCAAAATCTGCTGGCGTTTCGCAAATCACCTACCCAACCTTTAATATAGAAATATATAGATATATAGATATAGAATTGTAGTATAATTGAATGCCCTCTTTCATATTATATGATACTTCCACCACTGGGACGTGGCAACAACTCTCCAAATCCATATGGGGGCGGGGATGCTTTTGGACAGTAGGGGTGTACAGTAGACATAAATAGGAAGCAAACTCAGGAGAAGGAATGACCTCTCACAAATATTTATTGAATAAATTGTTTCAAATAACCCTGCCTCGTTAAATCAATGAACTTGGTGTTTTGCTTTCAAAAATAGGTTATAGAAGAAGTCTAAACTGCAGAAAATAAAAACATCCAAGCTGCCTTTTAAGGATACCTCGGAATATCTGTCTATTTTTTAACCGTCGGACCCCAGTTTACGACAAAAACAACACAATTTACGGCAGCTCCTTTGCCGCGTGGTTTTTAGAGCCATGTAAGGATTAGAGGGGGCGGTCGATAGCAACCACCATAGCAACCATGACGGTCAAGTGACTTGATGCAGCCCCGTTGAAAAAATAGAATACCACCCAACACACTCAGGAGATTAATGATATTTAAATTATTATGACCATGAAGTCTTTATTTGCATGGGTTTACATTTCGTTCTGTGTAGCATGGAAAAATCTGAGAAACACACCCATTCAGAATGCATTGTTTTACATTTCGTTCTTTGGAAAACGGTTCTTTAGTAATAAATAATAATAGTAATTTGAGGGAATTTTGTTGTTGTTTTAGCAGCGAAATGCACCGTGTGCGTGTGTGTGTCTGTGTGTGTCTGTGCGTGCGTGTGTGTGCTTGTGTGTGTGTGCGTGCGTGTGTGTATAACACGCTATTTTATGTTGAAATGCGACGTAATCCAGTGTTCACGAAACGTACACTGTCAACGTATGCTTTTGGCGACTGGGTTGGCTCTCAGATATACGTGTTTCTAACAAGATGATATCATTAAAAGTTACATAAAGTAACTGTTTAATAACACAAACGCAGGAAGCACGTGAGCTGCTAGTTTAGCGAAAGCAGCGTCCCTATTCCTAACAACCTGACGTCGTTGAAACATGCGAGCGAGCCGATCAAATCCTAATAACTATAAAACTAAAGATCAGACACAATCACTGACTGAAGATTATGCAAGTAAAAAGTATATTTCTCGCTAGAAATGTTATTAGAAACACGTTTAACGGTGAATCGGTCCTAAAATATTGCATTTCCCATTCAGATAATAAAGATTAAAAAGATCATACACATTCACTGACTGAAGATTATGTAAGGAAAATGTACATTTCTCGCTAGAAATGTCATTAGAAACGCGTTTAATGGTGTATCTGTCCTAAAGTATTGCATTTCCCATTCAGATAATAAAGATTAATATAAACTACGCCGTGTTCCGGAGCCGCGGGGGATTCTGGGAATTGGGGTTGTCAGTTGACAAATGGGGCTTTTGTTAACTTGTTTTGTTGTTAGGATTAAGTGGGGTTAATGGGTTCGGGATGTTATGTGGTTGTGTGTTGTTCTATTAACATTGTTCGTGTGTTCATTGTTGTCGACACCGTCACCGAGAGTGACGTGACCATTGTTTCCGGAAGCTGTTCCGTGTTGAAGTCTCGTTCAGTAAAAACCAACTCTCGTTGTCGAGCGTTCAATAAAAACCAACTCTCGTTGTCGAGCGTGCCCCCCCCTACAAACGTGTCTCCCCCCCCCCTCAACAACAGTCTACCTCCCCCCCCCCCCCCTAAACAATCGTGTCCACAATTTGCCGCGAAAGCCGTGAAACCCAAACCCCGAAACCCGCCTCCACAGCGGCATGCGTGGATACTGTAGGTATAACACGCTATTTTTTACGTTGAAATGCTACGTATCCAGTGTTCATGGAAACGTACACGTCAACGTTTTTTCTTGGCGACTGGGTTGCCTCCTCGAAGCAACGAAAATGTTCCATTCAATTCAAGATGGGTGCATGGGCGAGAATAGGGATATAGTGCCATACCGCCAATATGGTATGGCACTATATCCCTATTCTCGCCCATGACCAGGTGGACTCGGTCGTTGATACGGGGATCTGTGTGTGTGCCACAGAATATGTCATTAACTTGCATTGGAGCAAATCACAGACAATTTAAGTGATTCCTTCAGGCCACCACGGATTTTGAGTTAAGTGCCCATGGTCGACTCGTTCATTGAAACGGGTATCAGTGTGGGTGCCACGGAATATGAGGGTCACTAACTTCTATTGAAGCAAATTCCGTTGGCATATCACAGACAATTTAAGTGATTCTGTGAGGGCACCACAGATTTCTCAAAATTCTAAAGACAAACCTGAGAAGAGTTAATCATTTTGTCAAAACTACACAAATTCTTCTAAAAACTGATTTTTTCCACCAAACACAGCTTTCAAATGAATATCTCTTAGAGAGCACCAATTAAACACTTGTGAGATCAATTCAAAACTCTTCCATCAAAATACTATTAACATATGTTTTTGCTTTATTAGGCCATGTTACATATTCCATGTATATACATAGTATATACTGCTGCCATATTGTAATACAATACTTTGAATATATCTTATAAAAATTGCATTGACACAATCGTATCAGAATAGGATACAATGCATATTTGTCCATCCAATGAGCTCCAATGGGCTAAACTCACAATCCCAGCTTCCCAGAGTCATACTGTACGCTAGGTTAGTCAGGGTAGTGCTGGGGCTCGCATCAAGGGATCATGTGGGCAAGCTTCAGTTCCAACAGCTGGGCTGGCCCCCCCTGGAGGCTAGGGCAGTTCAGCTCCAGCTCAGGGTGGTCCATAATGTTTGCAATCACAAGTCACCGGCATACCTTAAAAATGACTTCATAAGGAGTAGGGATGCCCATGCTTACAACACCAGAGCTAGTAATGCAGACTTCTATTTGCCTAAGTTCAAAACAAACATTGGTAAGTGTACTCTCAAATATAGTGGTGTGGTGAACTGGAATAAATTACCTTTGGAAATTAAGAGCATAGACAACTATCATTGTTTCAGAAAAAGGGTTAGGGAAGATTCTTTTATATGTTTAGCTGCTCATAGTCAATTTTTTGTGAATTTTAATGTCATGTCTTTTAACATCAGGGACCATGATGGAAATAAGTGCTTGCACCTTGTCATGTTTTTCTTCTATCCCTTGGATATGTCTTTATTCCAAATAAATCAATATAAGATGGGTCAAAATGACAACTGAATACAAATGATACATTTTCTTCAAAATTGTTAGACCTATTTCATAAGTTCAACCTTTTTATGAGATCAACCATTAACACACAGTAAGTTATATCAAGACTAAGAAAGCGGTTACAATAAAAATAAGTATTATACTGCAACATCGACAAACATCCTGTTTTCCGTTTCAGAAAGACTTTAATTCCGACAACATGGCCCCCACCGAGGAGCAACGAAAGAAGTGATGGCGAGAAGAGGAGAAAGGACAACAATGATTGTGAAATATACTGACTTAGATGAAAGTATCCAAGATGCATATAAAACACTACGAATAAAGGGTGACTTGTAGCTTAGCTAGTCCTTAGAGAGGTCAGAAAACAGGCGGTACTAGCAACGTGTACTCCAGTCAGCAAAGCCAGAAAATGCTGTGCTGAATGGAGTGCTTCCACCAGATGAAGGTCTCCTTGGAAGACCGCCTCCATGCCCCGGCTCCTCTGTGGCCCCCTCAGGGGGAGTTCACAATGCAGTGCTGGAGACGGAGCAGTGAGCGCCGTGAACCAAAGCTCTTCACCTGCATGAGCATCAGGATCCGGTGGGCTGCAACACAGGACCTAAGCTGGTTCCCTGGACTGGTGTCATCCTGTGGAACCCAGTGAGTGAATGCTGGGCAGCCCGTCCACCACATGCCTGGGTCTTTACATGGGAGCTGAATGCACTAGTCACCTCGTACTCATTGACTCTGCATTGAGCAGAGGTTGCACAGATGCACACCCCTGGACTGATTCTATCTTTCGTAGTGGGACGTTGTGAGACTAGATTCTAAGCTTATTGGACCTGAACTAGTCGCTATGCAGAGGTCTCTTCCTTCGAATGATGTGCGTGACCATGCCAGCCATTCACTCGGTTGGGTTTCTTCCTGGTTTTGGTACTTATTCCACCTGAGGCCAGCGTTGTTTAATGACCTAAAGAACATTGTTGAAACACACATTGAGAAATTTCCAAGCTGATATTTAGTGTTGGGTAGAAATGATCGTAATGGACTCCTCCGTTCCTTCTACTCATTCATGCTCATTCTGCTTCTGGACTGCGAGAGACTGCGCAGTACAGCACATTATTGAGAGACCTGTGTATTTATCACTGTTTTCTACTACTGTACTGCAAGGTGGTTAAAAATAAATCTGCCTCCATGTACCGGGTCGCCTTTGTGTCCTTATTCAATAGACACAGGAGCAGGCACTTGGTTATATGCTGCCATCTGATGTTCTAGTATGTATTTCCGCTCTTCCTCCATGACCTTCAATTGATCGTAAACCTGTATTCTCCCTCATGCTACATTGATAACCGTACACTGCATCTTTCTCCTGTTTTCCTCCAGTCTTATGTAGAGTTGCATGCTCTTCTTCCAGATTAGCTTTCATTTGACCTTCCTCTTCCTTGCTCTGTATTCTTAACTTCACCTTCCATGCATCTCGTTCTAAACAATGCTTTACGACTTCACCAGTAATCTGCTCTTTAGCTTCTGCTTTTAGGTGCTGCATTTGTAATTGTTCCGTTTCTTGTTCTTCTAACAATTTCAGAACAGCTCTATAGAAGCGCCAGAACCCGATCGTGCGGTACCTCAGTCGAACAGAGCCTGCTTCCCGTCAATCTTGTCCTTCTTCTAGAATCCCTTGGTATAGTCGACTTGAGGCTCCGGATTCAATGAACCTGGAAATCTCTACACAGCGGTCCACCCTGACGCTTGCCCTGGTCTGGAGTTGAGACTTCTTATAGTTCAGCATAGACTCCAGAAAGGCTCCTGACATCACCAATGATATAATTTAGCTGCTCATCAGATTAAGACTCATGACATCACCAATGATATCATTTAGCTGCTCATCAGATAAAGACTCATGACATCACCAATGATATCATCAGGCAGGTCATTAGATAAAGGCTCTGCTTGTGATAATGGCCACTGAGAAGATTTAACTTGGGTTCTCCGTTATTTGTAAACATAGGTAATCCTTTGGGGAAGCGTTTTAATATTTTGGACCTGTGCTTTTCTATCCGAGTACCGGTTCTTTGACATGGGGTTCTAATTATGTTCAGACATATATGTGTTACCTACACTTCTGTTCCATTCACACTTTAACTTCTCCATACCTTGTTAATAATAATAAGTTAATAATAATAATAATATTATTAGAAAATAATATTAATAATGAATACAATTGATAAGTACGGTAATTCATTAATAATAATTATAATTATTCTTAATTGATGACACAATTAACCTCTCCTGGAACCGTCACCTTATCGTGGTGGAGAGGTTTGCGTGTCCCTATGAACCTGAGGGCTGTGTTGTCTGGAGCCTTGTGCTCCTGGTAGGGTCTCTCATGGCAGAGTGGTCTCAGGTGAGGGGCCAGACTAAGAATGGTTAGTCTGGCCCAATGAAAAAAAAAAATCCCCAATGAACAACGAAAGAAGAGGAGATGTGACCCGGCCCGGAGGAAGCCCGGGGCCCCCGTCTGGAGCCAGGCCCAGACGGAGGGCTCGATGGCGAGCGCCTGGTGGCCGGGTTTGCCACGGAGCCCGGTCGGGCATAGCCCGAACAAACTACGTGGTACCCCCCCTCTCTTCATCCCATGGGCCCACCACCTGTGGGAAGACCCGTTGGGGTCGGGTGCGCAGCCACATGGGTGGCAGCGAAGGTCAGGGGTCTCGAAGGACCAGACCCGGGCGGCAGAAGCTGGCTCTGGGGACGTGGAACGTCACCTCGCTGTGGGGAAAGGAACCGGAGCTTGTGAGGGAGGTGGACCGCTATCAGTTAGATCTGGTGGGGCTTACCTCCACGCACAGTCTCAGCTCTGGTACCGTACTCCTGGATAAGGGTTGGACTCTATTCTTCTCCGGAGTTGCCAAGGGCGTGAGGCGCCGGGCGGGTGTGGGGATACTCATAAATCCCCGGCTGAGCGCCGTGGTGTTGGAGTTTAAGGGAACATAAGGGTGCTCATAAGTGTACCTGGTACCAGAGTACCCTAGGCCGAAGATCAATGATCGATTTTGTGATCGTGTCATCTGATCTGAGGCCGCATGTTTTGGACACTCGGGTAAAGAGAGGGGCGGAACTGTCAACCGACCACCATCTGGTTGTGAGTTGGATCAGGGAATGGGGGAAATTTCCGGATAGACCTGGTAAGCCCAAACGAGTAGTGCGGGTGAACTGGGAACGTCTGGAGGAGGCCCCCGTCCTAGGTATCTTCAACTCACACCTCCGGCTGAGTTTTTCTGGCATTCCTGTGGAGGTTGGGGGCATTGAGCCGGAGTGGGCGGTGTTCAAAGCCTCCATTGCTGAAGCTGCGGTGGCTAGCTGTGGCCTCAGGGTCTTAGGCTCCTCAAGGGGCGGTAATCCTCGGACACCGTGGTGGACACCGGTGGTCAGGGAAGCCGTCCGATTGAAGAAGGAGGCCTTCCGGGATATGATATCCTGGAGGACTCCTGACTCGGTTGCAGGGTACGGTACCGACAGGCCCGAAGGGCTGCAGCTGCTGCCGTGTCGGAGGCTAAGCAGCGGGTGTGGGAGAAGTTCGGAGAGGCCATGGAGAAGGACTTTCGGTCGGCACCAAAGTGTTTCTGGAAGACTATCCGGCACTAGGGATGGGCACGAGTAGTAAATTCCAAACTCGAGTGATCGAAGGAATTCCTCGAGGATCAATCGAGTACTCGTTAAATCAAATCTATTTTTAGAATGCAACGCATCTGCAGCAGGAATAGGCCTGATGATGAACGGCAATATTACCAACCAAACATGTAATGCATATTCTCCATCAAAACAGTCAGAGTTATCAGAGCATTCATTATTTATTTTTGCAAACGTTCAAAACACATTTTCCTTACAAAAATAAATATGCGTCTCACAATTTAAATCACGTCGAACCAAGGCCTGTAACAGTTTAAAAAAAACGAAACAAGTAGCCTAACTATTGCAAATAATTTAAAGCTGCAAATAAAACGGCAGCAAATGGACTATGGAAATACTCAGCGTTGTGATCTTCTCTACACGCCCGGGATTACAGCTGCGTCTTGCGGCGGTGAAAAATAGCCGACACACTTTCACTTTCACCGTTGCTGCGGGTCTGCTTTCCCGAACTCACCGTTGTGTTTCAGGAGCATATGTTGCCGCATAGTACTTTCTGGTAGCTCGATTTCGCTTGGCATATTTTACATTTCACCTTATGATCTCCTATCTCTTTAAAGTATTTCAATTCTTCGCTGCGCTTTGCTTTAACCGCCATCTCTTAACTTTTTTAATTCTGGCGTGCCTGCACACGGCACGGAACGCGCCATGGAAATGGATGCATTTAATTTTCTTTGTGCCCACGTCATGTGTTAGTGGCGCCGACAGAAAATTGATACATTTGCTTCAGAAAACTTTGTTTGTGTGTGTATATGCAAACTCGAGTTTGCCTGTCCACCAACCGAGTTCATTTGTAACGAGGAGTACTCGAGTAATCGATTCCTCACGCCCATCCCTATCCGGCACCTCAGGAGGGGGAAACGGGGAATCATCCAAGCTGTGTACAGTAAGGATGGGACTCTGTTGACCTCAACTGAGGAGGTCGTCGGACGTTGGAAGGAACACTTTGAGGAACTCCTGAATCTGAATAACACGCCCTCTAGGTTGGAGGCAGAGCTCGAGGTTGATGGTGTTTCGTCGTCAATTTCCCGGGTGGAGGTCACTGAGGGAGGTCACCAGGGATTGATGAGATCCAGCCAGAAATGCTAAAGGCTCTGGGTGTTGAGGGGCTGTCATGGTTGACACGCCTATTCAACATCGCGTGGGAGTCGGGTACAGTGCCAAAGGAGTGGCAAACCGGGGTGGTGGTTCCCCTGTTCAAAAAGGGGGACCAGAGAGTGTGTGCCAATTACCGGGGTATCACACTTCTCAGCCTCCCTGGTAAAGTCTACTCCAAGGTGCTGGAAAGGAGGGTTCGGTCGATCGTCGAACCTCAGATTGAAGAGGAACAATGCGGTTTTCGCCCCGGACGTGGAACTACGGACCAGCTCTTCACTCTCGCAAGGATCCTGGAGGGGGCCTGGGAGTATGCCCATCCGGTCTACATGTGTTTTGTGGATCTGGAGAAGGCGTATGACCGGGTCCCCCGGGAGAAACTGTGGGAGGTGCTGCGGGAGTATGGGGTAAGGGGGTCTATCCTCAGGGCCATCCAATCCCTGTACTCCCAAAGCGAGGGCTGTGTTCGCGTCCTCGGCAGCCAGTCAGTTTCGTTCTCAGTGGGTGCTGGTCTCCGCCAGGGCTGCGCCTTGTCACCAATCCTGTTTGTGATATACATGGACAGGATATCGAGGCGTAGTCGTGGTGGGGAGGGGTTGCAGTTCGGTGGTCTGAGGATCTCGTCACTGCTTTTTGCAGATGATGTGGTCCTCATTGGATCATCGGCCTGTGACCTTCAGCTCTCACTGGATCGGCTGGCGGCCGAGTGTGAAGCGGCTGGGATGAGGATCAGCACCGCTAAATCTGAGGCCATGACTCTTAGCAGGAAACCGATGGATTGCTTACTCCGGGTAGGAAATGAGTCCTTAGCCCAAGTGAAGGAGTTCAAGTACCTCGGGGTCTTGTTCGCGAGTGAGGGTACTATGGAGCGTGAGATTGGCCGGAGAATCGAAGCTTCACCGCACCGTTGTAACGAAAAGAGAGCTGAGCCGCAAGGCAAAGCTCTCGATCTACCGGTCAATCTTCGTTCCTATCCTCACCTATGGTCATGAGGGCTGGGTGATGACCGAAAGGACGAGATCGCGGGTACAAGCGGCCGATATGAGTTTTCTCAGAAGGGTGGCTGGCGTCTCCCTTAGGGATAGGGTGAGAAGCTCAGCCATCCGTGAGGAACTCGGATTAGCGCCGCTGCTCCTCTACTTAGAACGGAGTCAGCTGAGGTGGTTCGGGCATCTGGTAAGGATGCCCACTGGGCGCCTTCCTTGGGAGGTGTTTCAGGCACGTCCAGTGGGGAGGAGACCTCGGGGAAGACCCAGGACTAGGTGGAGAGATTATATCTCTACACTGGCCTGGGAACGCCTCAGGATCCCCCCGTCAGAGTTGGTCAATGTGGCCCGGGAAAGGGAAGTCTGGGGCCCCCTGCTTGAGCTGCTCCCCCCGCGACCCGACCCCGGATAAGCGGACGAAAATGAGATGAGATGAGACACAATTAACACAAACAATTATAACTTGTCAAAATACTAATACAGAGATGCGAACGTCTCCAAAACCATCCTTCCACTTACTAAATGATTAATAATCAACCATATGGAGAGTAATGTGCAACATCTGCTCCCACTACTTTTTATATTTTACACTTATTTAAAAGTTAGTACAGTACAGCTTTTCTTGTTTTTTGTAAAGCTTGGTCCATTATTAATAACACATTAATCCAAAAAATATCTTCAGACATTACAGTTTCACTATCTAGCAAACAGTTTTATCAAAGGCAAGTATCTTTGAATTTGGTTTTGGATACACAACTTTACGAAAAGGTATTTGAGTTAGGTAACCCGCTGAGGATGCCTACAGGAACTCTTTTATGTAAACCTCATGCACGGTAATGCTAAGATGCTTTTGGTTTATTTGCATTGTTCCTTGCATTTGGCTGTACCCCCCTATAAAAATTGGTTATTGTGCAAATTCCTAAAACGTGTCTTGTTGAGGAAGGGTTGGTGGGCATTCAGAGAGGAGGACCAGCCGGGATGTTCTTCTACACCTTTCAACTACTTTGGCTATAGGTCAAGGTGTCAGCCATATACTTTAATACATCATTTGTGAAATGTTCAGTTGATACCCTTAGAATTTTTAAGATGATAATTGAACATTTATCTTTATCTCATATACTGTCATTAGTGTTCTATTCAGTCATAAATGCATCCACACATACACACATTACATACACACACATACATACATACAAACATATTCATACACAAACGAAATACACATGATTATACTTCATATACTAGGGATAATTAAGTGTTAGATTACGTGCTACACCCTTATTATTTTTATTTTTGCTCAGGTTTGCTTGTCATCCTCTCACATGGTGAATACCTCAATTGTAAGGCTGTTTTATTGATTCATTTGAATGTGACAATCATGAATGTGATCCATGTTGTTGACGCCATCGCATCAATACATCCAGGATCCTGCACTGGCTACACCAACCTGACGGATCCATGGCGCAACCACGCCATTAGAAGAGCAGACATCTGTGGCAAACCAAGCGATGACAGACTGTTGGTCAACAAGTGGTGGAGATTCACAGGGATTGGTGGAGATAGAGCAAGTGGAATTTGTGAAAAGAATGCGGGTACCTTCTTATTCCGATGGGTTGTGACGGTCACGTATACAGTCAATGAATCCCTGACACCAACAACAGGATCAGCAGGCAGACACCACTTTGGATGCCACAATGACAAAATTTCCATTGAGTGGGTGATCTGTCCTGGAGGCTTCCACGTCTTCAGACCACTTGGTGCTGGGCCAGTGCGTACCGGCTTCGATACCTGCGAGAATAGAATTGTCTACGTTTACATTCTCCCCTTCATCATGTACAGTGTGAAAATAATTGTTCATACCATTTTTAACGACTATGATGTGTGTGTGTGTGCGTGTCATCATTCAGATAATTCTGAGCGTGGTCTAGACTCCTGTGTTCCCCTTGCTGAATGTACCAGTACCCCTGTGGGAGGCTGTGATTGTGTCTCTGGGTATGAAATCCCCCCTGAGCACATTCCTGTTAATGGTTCCTATGGCTGTGTTGGTGAGCTCCATTGGCCTCTCTTCAGTTTAGTTCATTGTGTTTTAGCTAAGCCTGATTAAGCTTGTTTTACTTTAACTTGGTTAGCTTAGCTTATTTTATCTTAGTTTACTTATTCACTGCAGGATGAGATCAGCACGTTATAATATCCCATTATCAATAATTAGATTAGAAAAACTTTATTTATCCCAAGATGGGCAATTTCGTTCACATGATGAAGATGATGACGAAAATGATGTTGATTCTTATTTAGTGTGTAGTTGTGTAAATTATGCCTGTGGATTGACCACAGACATTGACGAGCGTGTGAGAACTGCTGATATCAGCGGTCCGGATACCATATGCACCAACGTCAATGAAACGTACAACTACCTGTCGGCCAGGATTCAATGATAATAATCCAGCAGAAACTAGGAACGACTCCCTCCTGTGAAGGTAGTGTGAGATCCTCCTCCTCGTCCTACGGCTTTATGATATTCTGATATTATAATAATAGCATGAATAGAAATTAATATTATTCTCTAACACAGTGGTGGGGAGAGGGTTCATCAGGCAAGAAGGACTTCAGCGTTTTTCATTAAAAACACAAGATGTACAAGAGTTATTCTAATTCTCATGTAGAGAGTAAAACTATATCCAGTAATTTAATAAAGTTAATAAAGTAATGTTGGCCAAATGTCTTTTGGGCTATTCGTTTTTGTTCTGACTATTTGACAAAGACCAAAACAGACGTAAAGTAAGAATAGGGCAGTATTGCGCTTTAATATAACTGAATTAGAAACACTTTTTTTATAATGTTCACTCCCTAAAAATGACTGTCCTCGTCTCTCTTCGCAGACACTGACGAGTGTCTTGAATATCCCTGCGGTGAGGATGATTGTCAGAACATCCCAGCAAGTTTTGAGTGTGATTGTCAAGTGGGGTATCAGCTTGGGCCGGCTGCAGCTCCACCATGCCAAGGTTTGTAGAAAAGACTCCAACAACAACTCACACCCCCAGCGGGAGAATATCCCTGTGATATCAACACAGCCGTCATCTGTGACGCACAACATAATAATACGTTTGTATTTCTGGATTGATTTTGGTTGGAGTTGAGTTCTGTTGGTTAAGATGTGTTTCTTCCTTCCACTTATTGCCCCTTGATTAGATATTGACGAGTGTTTCAATTCCACCGTCTGCGGCCCTCGTTCCAACTGCACCAATGTTCCTGGAAAACATATCTGCCAGTGTGAGCCGGGATACATAGCCACCGACCCGTCCACGGCCCCTGATGAGGACAACACCTGTGAAGGTATCTAGTCACGCCATCTGCTGAATGACCAGCGCCTATGTTCAGGGGACGTAGAGTCGCTCCCCAACAAGTCAATGTCAATTTCACTTTAGCGTACGAACAAAATGAGCCACTGAGACGTGAGAAGGTGAGCTTTACCATCGTCAGCAGAACGCTGATGGGTGAGGAACCAGGTGATGGTGCAGAGCAAGCATCACTTGAGATTTATTGTTATACCACAGCGAACAACAACAACAAAAAAAATCATGTAGATATAGTTGCTGTAGGAATGTGCATGCTACACGCCACCTAGGAGACGTTCACTGGGTTCTTCCGGACAAGGTGATAGGGTAGGGCTGCTAAAGCTGCTTTATTGTAAATTATGCTGGTAATGGTCCATGGCCTCCATGTGCTCCATGCTGCCATGAAGGAGATCTCTCTCTTAGTGTGTGTTGAGAGGGCTTGTAAACTATGACCTATCATTTTATAGACTAAGGCCCAATCCCATTTACACCCCTTACCCCTCCCCCCCTCCCCTTGCCCCTCCATACAGAGGGGTAAAACGTTACCCTAAAAAATTAGACACCCCTCCATTACATTGCGTCATATTTGCTTGAAGCTCGCGGACTGCTATGTCAACAGAAGCCAAGAGTAGGCGTGTTTCCGAATGACAACAGCTAGTAATAATAATAATATGATATGATATGATATGAAAACTTTATTTCAGACTCAAGTCCATAAATAGTATAAGTACAATACAAATACAATACAAAAATATAAAAAGTCAGTTAATATACAAACATTTCAGCCAGTGCACCCTCAGGCTGGAGGTAAAGCGAGCACAGCTCAGAGTGGGATTTACAAGTGCCACAATGATACCATTCCGAAATTCCTCCAAACGTTTCATAAATTTAAACATGAGATTTCTTAAAAGTGCATGGAATGTGCTCACTCCTGCAGTGACAAACATCTGGCTGGCACTGCCCCCTCTGGGTATTTTTAAAAGGATGCGCATAGCATCATTGTACGCAACTCTCAGCCTCTGCATGCTAGATTTCTTGTAGCTTGACCATAATTGAGCGCAGTAAAGCGGTGTACAATATGCTTTGAACAGGGCTACCTTCACCTCTGTTGAACAAAAGCTGAACTTGCGTGCAATTGTGTTTGCCTGGGCGTATAGTTTTCAGCATTGTCTGTACACATCATCATCATCATTCAACTGATCATTTATAAAATGTCCAAGGTATTTTATCCTTCTAGATACATCTAGAATATTGGCAGACAGTTGGAACGCAGGGAAATTGAGCCTTTTATCCTGCTTGGTTCTACATATTAAAACAGCACTCTTGCTAGCATTATATTTAATGCCATGTTTTAATCCATACTCAGTGCAGATATTAAGGAGTTACTGTAGTCCAGCACTACTTGGGCTCAAAATGACCAGATCATCTGCATACATAAGGTGGTTCACCAACATCTCACCAGTCATACACCCTGTGTTACAGGCTCTCAATTGCATGGACAAATCATTGTCATACAAGTTGAATAAAATTGGAGAAAAGATTCCTCCCTGCCTAACGCCATTGCCAACTCCAAAGGGTGCTGATATACTACCTCCCCATTTAATCTGCATCTTCTGGTGAGCATACCAGTAGATCAGAACCCATAATAATAATAATAATATCAGTCTTGTATAGCACATTTCTAGGACGAAATGCACTTCACAAAAGAAAAAAGTAAAGTAAAAGGGCTCAGAAAAACAAAGCAAAAAGGATTCATGACAGCTGCCAAATTTGCTGGCCGGCTTTTCCTCATAGCTCCCAATTTATAGTGTGGTCCTTTGGAAGCTTAATTTCAAGGGCTACGTAGCCCTATGGGATTGGGCCTAAATATTTAAACCCAATTTATAATCACTTGTTTCTTCTAAGTCACCCACAGTAGAATTGTGCTATTTTGTCTGATTCAAATCTTTGTCTGATAAAAAAATGATGGATACATTTTACAGAGTCAGCAAATATACAAAAGCAAAGGATTGTTGTGGTAAAATCATTTATGTAAAATATGTTTTGTGTCTCTGGACAGATGTTGTTGAGTGTTTGGAAGACGTCATCATCTGCGGCCCTGAGTCCGTCTGTAACAACACAATCGGGGCCCATTTCTGCACCTGTAACCATGGTTACTGCGTTAAATAAACCCAAAAGATTTTGTTCTCCAAATTGAGAAGCCAATCCCAATTTGCTCACTGCAGTACGCCCGCACAGCCCAGGGCGTCACATGCAGCCCCAACTCTGGTCTTGGGTTTCCACAATCTGCCCTCTCTGTGTATCCTCCTCCCAAAAAACTATTCAACCTTGCAACTCAGACACACTCAGCGCTAAACTCGCAGATTTTCTTAATGTAAATTCAAGACACAAGAAAAACAGACCTTCACAAACACTAGGTACACACAAGACCAGCTTTGGCCTGGAGCGAAACACACAAGTGGTGTGTTGGAAAGATGCTGTTGAGGCACATGGATAGTCAGGGAAACCGAGAGCTAGAAAACCACATGGGGGGGGCGCTAGTGAGCAAGTGATGGAGTAGACGTGTTTTGCTTGAGCTCCTCTCCGATTAATCGAGTTTTGCAGAAAGAAAGACTATTTATTGTACAATTCCCACTTTTAAGTGAGGCTGCATACGTTTCTACCGGCAACGAAACATAATGGTCCGTAAAAAGCCGAGAACTAATGATGAAAGCCCAGCATCTCCGTCGGCCGACGAGGGGGCTAGCGACGGGGCACCCGAGCTAACCATGCTATCAGCAGACGGTACCCCTGACTTGGCCGTCATTCTCACAGCCATAAGCGACATGAGCAAGAAGATGGACGATGGATTTCAAGCACTGGAGGTGTCTCTTCAAATCACGCAGGCTACCCTGACTGAACACGGTCAACGGATAGCTACGGTGGAAGAAGCAAGCAGCGACCACGATACCCGGCTATCTATCCTAGAGCAACAGGGGCTACGGCTGGAGAATGCTAACAAGCTTCTCCAGGACAAAGTGATTGATCTTGAGGCGCACTCAAGGCGCCAAAACATAAAAGTGGTCGGGCTACCAGAAAGAGCTGAAGGTGGTCGCCCCACAGAATTTTTCGCCAGCTTCATTAAAGATTTATTGGGGGCAGAAAACTTCCCGAACCCAATAGAGATTGACCGAGCGCATAGACTGGAAGCTCAGCCGGCTACTGACCCCGCACGCCCCAGAGTCATGATAGCCAAGATCCACAGCTACCGGCTGAAGGATCAGATAATGCGGCTGTCACAACAAAAATACCCGCTGAGCTACAAGGGGAAGCGAATTCATATCTTTCCAGACCTCCCGGCGGAGATAATGAAGCGGCGCCAGCTCTTCGAGGACGCGAGGAAGAGGCTAAGAGAGGCAGGCCTGCGGACCGGATTCATCTATCCCGCTCGGCTCCGTGTTACCCAGGGCACCGATACATCGATACTCAATACCCCGGAGGAGGCTAAGAGGTTTGCCGACAACATGCCGGGCAGGTCGGTGGCGCCAGTGTGATAACTTTGTCGGGGTTGGCTAACTTTGGCTAGTGGGTGTTCGGACCAACTTTCACATCCAACCTCGACTGGGAACCATGGTCACTTTATTGTGGGGTAGGCTTGAAGCCAGAGGACAGTATCTTAAGCCCAGCTGCACAGACTTTGTTCGTGTTCATCTATGTCCATCCCGCCGACACTGAATAGACTGCGTGCATCGGCTAACGTGAGCCCGGGCCATGCACGAGCTAAAGCTGAGCCACGGACACATATTTACTTACAGGTTCAGCGCTGGGCTATATGTATGTTTAGTTTTGATGGTTTGATGGTTTTGTTGGTGTTAAATGTGACTTAACATGTTCCGGAAGCAGGTTGATTTTACAGGATGGGTCCCTGTTCTTTTATTTTATTTTAAGGGAAACGTTACTATGTTTGATACTTTTATTTGTACATCGGAGGGGGGGCAGCTAAGTTCTTAACTAGCTAGCGGTTCTACAGCATAGCATTTAGATGGCTGGAGTAACCCCCAGTTACAGTATGCTAGGGTATTTTCCCTCACTTTGTTTGGGAAAGTGGGGAGGATGGGAGGGCATGTTCAAGGGATGTATGTGTTTTTGTATTAGTGGTCTAACTGTGTTTTTGTTTGGGGCAAACTATGGTGTCACTGCACGGGTATTTGGAATTATAACTTTGTATGGTACCCGGGGGTGATGATACACGTGGGGGGGTTACTATGGTGAGCTGGAACGTGCGTGGCATGGGTCATCCAATTAAACGAGCTAAAGTGTTTTCGCATCTTAAATCCCTATCGGCTGATATTGCGTTCCTCCAAGAAACTCACATTAGACCGTCAGAGCGGAACCGGCTGCGATGTAGATGGGCGGACCAGATATTTCAATCCGCATTTTCAAGCAAAGCACGCGGTGTGGCAATTATTATTAAGAAAAACATAGATTTTAAACATGTCTCTACAATAAGTGACCCAAATGGTCGTTTTCTTATAGTGACTGGGTACCTTTGCCTCTGTTCATGTAACACTTCTTAACATTTAAGGTCCGAATATTGATGACGCTGCCTTTTTCCGCAAAACCTTTGATACGTTACCTGACCTTTCGGGCACAAATGTGATTGCTGCGGGGGACTACAATGTAATCCTTGATGGGTGTCTGGACAGGTCGTCAAAGAAAACGAGCTACCCTTCTAATGCATCTACAGTTCTGAAAAACTTGATTTCAACTACTAATTTAGTTGACATCTGGAGAATACAACACCCCACAGACAGAGACTATTCCTTTTTTTCAAAAATGCACAATTCGTATTCTCGTATTGATTATTTTTTATTAGACTCAAAACTCTTACCCAATGTAATAGACACCAAATATCACAACATCCTGATCTCGGATCATGCCCCAACAGCTATTATTCTTGACTTTAAAAGATCCAAGCAGCGAGCTAATTGGCGGCTACGCCCCTCACTGCTCAATGACGGAAATTTTTGTAAATACATGTCGGGGAAAATCACTGATTATTTGGAGACCAATGATACCTCAGATGTCTCTGACTCCACATTGTGGGAAACTTTTAAAGTGGTCATGAGAGGTTATATCATTTCATATGAAGGGTTTTTAAAGAAATCTAGGGAAAGACGTTTAAAGGAGGTTGACTTGGAGCTCTCTTCGCTGGAAACATTATACAGAAACACGAATAACCCCCAAACTTTGCAAAATATTCTTAGTCTTAAACACGAGTATAACACTATTTTAACTAGTCAAGTCAGTGATCAGCTTCTCAGACTTAAACAACGTTATTTTGAATTAGGGGACAAACCACATACTTTGTTAGCCCGCCAGCTCAGAGGGCAACAAGCCAGCAGATCCATACATACAATAAAATCTAGTGGGGGTATGCCTTTAACTGATCCGAAACAGATAAATAATCGCTTTAAGGAATACTACAAGGAGCTGTATAAATCCAAAGCTGATGGTGATATTGACGCATGGTTAAAAAAGCTAGACGGCGCCTCCCGCGAGGCCTTAAACTCTGTGATGTCCCCTGCCGAAATCACAGACGCTATTAGGTCGCTGCATAACGGCAAGAGTCCTGGGCCAGATGGTTACGTAGTCGAATTCTATAAGAAGTTTGCAGACCAGGTGACCCCGATCCTGCATAGAATGTTTTCCGACTCAATCGAAGTGAAGAGGCTCCCACCAACACTGTATAACGCAAACATTTCTCTCTTGTTGAAACAGGACAGGGAGGAAACTAACCCATCCTCATATCGACCAATTTCTATGCTTAACTTGGATTTTAAGATTTTCACAAAAATTCTGGCAATTAGACTAAACAAGTTTATAGAATCTATTATTCACACAGATCAGACCGGGTTCATCCCCAATAGTTTCTCATTTTTTAATGTTAGAAGAGTCCTAAATATAATGTATAACAAATTTGACAGCTCTTCCAAACAAGCCGTTTTGTGCCTGGACGCGGAAAAGGCTTTCGACCAGGTTGAGTGGGGGTACCTGCTCAAGGTACTGGAGGAGTTCGGTCTCGGGGCTTCTTTTATTTCCTGGGTGTGTTTAATATATGCCCATCCCACCACCTCCATTCTAACGAACCAGGACAGGTCCACACCCTTCGCCCTTCAGAGGGGTACGCGTCAGGGCTGCCCCCTCTCGCCGCTCCTCTTTGCGTTGGCCATCGAGCCTCTGGCTATTAGTATAAGAGGGCACGCACTGATAAAGCCAATAACACTAGGTGGGATGGATCACAAGATTTCTCTGTACGCGGATGACATCGCCATCTTTGTATCCGACCCCGAGAATTCCGTCCCTCACCTACTCCAGCTAATTGATTCTTTCGGCGAAGTCTCGGGCTACACCATAAACTGGCAAAAAAGTGAACTCTTGTCGTTGACAGCAGATCTGGACCCAACATTCCTAGCCAATACGCAGTTTAAAACAAATTTGGTCAGTATAAAGTACCTGGGCATTAAATTATCAAAAAATCCAAAGACTCTTTTTAAGATAAATTTCATGGAAAGGTTGAACAAACTAAAGGAGAACGTAGAGAAATGGAGAACGTTACCAATCTCCCTTATTGGCCGTGTGAATGCAATAAAGATGGTCTCCCTGCCGAGATTTCTGTATCTATTTCAGAATGTGCCAATTTATATTCCCAAATCGTACTTTAAGTCGATTGATTCTATTATAATGCCTTTCATTTGGGGATATAAATCGCATAGGATCTCAGAAGCCCATCTTCAGAAACCCAGGGAGCATGGTGGACTGGGGTTACCGTGTTTTTTACACTATTATTGGGCTGCCAATGCTAGAGTGATGGTGTACTGGCAATTTACACAAGAAAAGGACGTTAGACCTGCTCTGCCCCCCTGGTTGGCCATTGAAAAAAGCCTGACCCCAAAAACTTCTCTTACTGCGACCCTTTTCTCTTCTCCCAGACCCCTTGCCTCGTTCAGGGAAGACCACTTTACCCTGTCCAACGGTCAGAGAATTTGGAACCAAATTAGAAAGGCATGTGAACTACGGAACACATCCATTCATGCCCCCATCTGGCATAATCATGCCAGATGGGGGCATGCTGAGTCGTTCACAGACTCAGCATTTAAGGATTGGAGTCGGAAGGGAATAGTGACAGTAGAAGACCTTTATATAAATGGTCACTTTGCTTCATTTGATCAGCTTGTATCAAAGTTTTCACCCTTGAAAACTCAATTCTTCAGGTATGTACAGCTGAGAAATTATGTCAGACAAAATATACCATCCTTTGAGTCCTTGCCTGCAGATGATTCAATGTCCAAGATTTTGCTGGGCTCACCAGAAGCTAAAAACCTGATTTCATCTTTCGTAGGAATATTTTTGAACCAGCAGGACAAATCCACTTTAAAAATAAAGCAGACCTGGGAAAGAGACTTAAACATCGAAATTTCTGACGATGTCTGGGAGGGAGCACTAAAAAACATAAAATCCTGCTCTATAAACTCGAGGCTCCAGCTAATTCAATTTAAGGTCACACTTAGATTGCACTACTCTAAGGTTAAACTGCATAACTTTTTCCCAAATCTCTCGCCTTTATGTAACAGATGTAAGATCGCCGAGGGTACGCTTGCCCACCATTTTTGGGACTGTCCAAATCTTTACAACTTTTGGTGTCTGGTATTCCAATGGTATTCTACTGTTTTGAATGTTTCTTTGACCCCTGATCCTGAAACCGCTCTCTTCGGACATTCCACAACCCTGGAAAATCTAGACCATAATGCTCGCACAATTCTGGTTTATGGCATGGTAATTGCTAAGAGATGTATTCTGAAATTGTGGAAATCAGATTCAGCCCCCCAGTTTGACACTTGGTTAAGAGAACTAATGGGCATACTACATGTTGAGAGGCTGAGATATGACCTGTCCGGCAACTCTCAAAAGTTCCTCGCCATATGGAACCCAGTGCTGCAGCACATCATGGACTGAAATATCTGCCCCCTTAGTGCCACTCGCCCTGATGGGTACCTCTTTTGAATTCTGCAGTGAAGAGAATATTTTGATGTACGTGTGAAATTTGCCCCAACTTTATTACTTTTTTCTTTTTATTTATTTTTTATTATTATTTATTTACTTTTATAGTTTATACTCTTAATTATTGTCTTACTTTTATTTTATTTTATTTATTATTATTTATTTATTTTTTCTGTGTATTTCTTGACTCATTGTTACAAGGTTTGCTACTTAGTTGTACATCCAGGTAGTGTTTACATATTATTGTAATTTTGACTGTCCTGTCTGATTGTGTGAGGGAGGGGGGAGGGGGGTGTACGTATTGTATGTGTCTACTTATTCTGATTTTTTTTTCTGTATGTGTGAAGTTGTATGTGTAAAAACCACGAAAATAAAAGTAAAAAAAAAAAAAAAAAAAAGAAAACCACATGGTCAATAGGCAATATGATGAAGGCAATAAACACACTCATACACGCAGGCACGCACGCACGCACACACGCACACCCACACACACACACACACACACACACACACACACACACACACACACATACACACACACACGAAGGTGACCAAAAGTGGAATATTATCTATCATGATCATTGATCGGATCAAGATCACTCAGATCTGAATTAGGGTTAAAGTGGAAATGAAGCACTGAGAACTATGTCAATTTTTTGTTTGTTTTTTCATTTTTGGAAACACATGGATTTTCATCAATACTGAAATTCAAGTAGTTTCACCGTAAAATGACATGTTTATAACGACTTTCGCCTCTAGGGCGCAGCCATGTTTTAAAAACGCAGGCGCTACGTCATCAGAATGGTTGGCTCTTTAAAATAAACATGTCGGATATTGGAAGAAGAACAGGGGGGTCCTTTTGTATTGCCCCTGGCTGTTCAAACGAATTTTATCGGTTAAAGGAGAGCGGTAGAATAGTTCATTTCCATGTAATTCCCGTCAAGAAGCCTGAAGTGCTCCGAAGATGGTTAGCTGCATTGAAACGCCTCAGCCCCCCAATGGAACCAGGGCAGAGAGTATGTAGCGACCACTTTATAGAGGCTGATTACATCGAAGAGGGAGCTTTTTCTGAAGATGGGAGATTTGTTCGCCGTCCCACCAATCGCCTGAAGCCAGATGCTGTGCCAACTATTTTTAATTTTAGTGGATATAGTGCTGGAGACACGGACATACCCGTCAGATCGGACCCGGGCGCTGCTCTTATGCGCAGCGAAAGAGCGCAGAAACGTGCTTGCCAGGCAGAGGAACGAGAGGTACACTTAGCTTCTACTACTAGAGAAACAGATAAATTAGTACAAGTACACTCACTGTTTGAAGATTGTCTTGTTTGCAGACTAGCTCGCTCCATGCTCTTGATAATTTCTAATCCATCGCCAAAATAATCCATTGTTATCGGAAATAATCCATTTGCAAACACCGTCGGTTGCACTATTTTCGCATATTCACGTGCACACCCAAATGGCACGACAATTACTTGTATCATGAAATTAACGAACTGTAAGGCAGCGTGGAGCCCAGCTGCTGCACCCGTGTACTTTACTTTTCTTATCTTATTATATTATAATAATTATTATATATATATATATATATAAAAAATATAATAATGTAATAATATATAATGTGCAATATATATACATATCTTACACTGCATTACTACAGGTTCATTTCATGGCAGCAGACACTCTCCATGTCAGTGGACATAGGGACACAAACCCCACACAAGCACCACCGATTGTTTCCTGTGCGCTCAGATACATCTCTCTCTCCTTCATCTATTTCTCCTCCATAGTCAGGCTCTGTTGGGGGCACTAAAACTCAGACTTCTCTTACTGGCTCAAAAGCATAGGCAATTGGATGCCTGCCCTCATTGGTGGGTCTATCCAATTCGTCCATATCCATTTTGTTGAGGCAGTAAGCTACCTGTGAGGCTATGAGCCGCTATGTAAACAACATAGAATGTTAATACCAACCATTCTCGTGACGTCATCGTATTCTGAAAACAGAGATGGCGGCGCACAGGCTGAAAACATTGTAATTAATGCAACGTGTTTGTGCTTCATTCTGAATAACGGGACATATTTCCGACTTTATTTGTATTTATGGTATATTTAAATATTTAACTAGTGCTATAGACATGTTTTATTTGATTGCTTCCTTTCCACTTTAAAGCTGCAATGTGATTAATTGACTGGCATTTTATGTGTAAAAAAGTGTTAATTCCAAGGAAAACCCGAATGGTTGTGTTGTGAAGACCTTAGAATGAGCCCACTATATCTACATAGAGAGCGGTCGTCTTCCACGGAGCCGCCATGTTTCTACGGCTCTAGAGCCGCTTTAATTAACAATCAGGATCGCTCTCTTACTTGTAAACTATGACGTATTGTTTCATAGACTTAATAACCAAACACAATTTATAATCACTTGCTTGTTCTAGGTCACCCACAGTAGAGTTGTGCTATTTTGCCAGATTAATAATTCTGTGGATTGTGTTACCAAATACAGTGGGTGTAACCCAACCAGCCAATGATGGATACATTTTACAGAGTCAGCAAATATACAAAAGCAAAGGATGGTTGTGGTAAAATAATTTATGTAAAATATGCTTTATGTCTCTGGACAGATGTTGATGAGTGTGTGGAAGACGTCACCATCTGCGGCCCTGAGGCCGTCTGTAACAACACAATTCGGGCCCATTTCTGCACCTGTAACCACGGTTACCGCGTTAAATAAACCCAAAAGATTTTGTTCTCCAAATTGAGAAGCCAATCCAAATTTGCTCACTGCAGTACGCCCGCACAGCCCAGGACGGCACATGCAGCCCCAACTCTGGTCTTGGGTTCCACACTCTGCCCTCTCTGTGTATCCTCCTCCCAAAAAAAGATTCAACCTTGCAACTCAGACACACTCAGACACACAGCGCTAAACTCGCAGATTTACTTAAAGGTTGTATAGGTGATTTGCTTTTTTGGCCATTTTTGCAAAATTACTTGAAATCCTTATCATAACCCGCTTACAGCCACTGAGTTAGAAGTACTGACATGAAAATTAAACAAGTCAATCATCTGTGGAACGGGCAGGGCTCGAAAAACTCCAGCCAATCATTTCCATTGCCACCGAGTTGCATTGGACAGTAAGTACGTCAATCAAATGGTCGTACTGCACTCCCCCTCCCCCGCGCCCCGCGCGCGACCCCTTCGTGCAGTACTCGTGACCCAGAGCTCGTGACCCAGAGCAAGCTCCTGTTTGTTGTTATCCTGCGGTAGCTACTGGAACTAGTTAATCCACATTTGGACCTAGCAGTAGAAGACAATTTCCATGGCAGACAAGACGCCACCATCCCCACCACCACCACCACCACCAGCAAAGAGAAGGAAAACTCTTTTTCAGAGAGTAATTGATAATAAAAACGCTGAAAGAGAAAAACTGAAATCAAGAATAATCCTAGGCGCTGCTTTCGAACGTTGGCGGCAACTGAAGGACGAGAAGGGTCTAAAAACCGATGCTTGTGTGGCGGTTGACCTAGTTTCAAAGTTTATACCGTTTATACTCGGTAATACCGGTGTGGAGACGAGTGTATTACTCGGTGTGAAAATGTCCACACCGCGGCAACCCTAGTGAAAACCAGGACTTCCAATACAATTATATGAAACAAACATACATTTTCTAAAAATAGTAATGATTTATGTGACCGTTTAATGTTTATAACATCTGGTCCAACCATTGCAGCGAGAACGTATTCTCAGCAGGGGGTGCTGGGAAAAAAAAAAACTCAGCCTGCACTAGACTCGCAACTCGTTACATTGATAAAAAAAGATGTATAGCAGCGCAGCTCAATTACACCAGTGCATGCGCGGACAGTTGAAAATCGATCGTTCACATCCAGCTGCTCACAGAACAAGTTTAGCGCACCACCGCTACCCTCACACTTTTTCATATAACCTTTTTTCAGCACTAGGTCATATGAGCATTAAATAAATGCTGCGTCTCAAAATGGCTTGGACAGCAGCGAGGATGACTCGCTTTGCCACGGGCCGAAACAGTTCGGAGCGACCACAGCCAGAGCGAACACAGCGGGGCAGAGGAGTGTCAGGAATAGTCTTTGGTGTACACATCAGTACGGCCTATTTGCACTACTGTTTAGTGGCAATGCAGTGTTTTATTCGATGCCTTTTTATTTTCGTATATTATTTCAATGAATACAATTTATTTATTCATAAAAAACGGATCTGGTCTTCAAATCTTTTTTCCAAATATAGGTCGTCTTACAATGGGGTTTGTGTTTATATTCGGACCAATACGGTACAGCGGGCGCTCACATGACGTTAAGCATTTCCTGGTGCATAATGTGACGCTTCAGAACCTAAAATCCCGTTTCTCCCCGTTGACACGACAACACATAACCGGCGTTTTCAGAAATCTCCACTTTGGCCGGAGTTTTTAGAAATGATCGTTTTCTGTGATGAGACAGGGCCTCGGACAGGGGGTGTTGCAGCACCCCCAGCACTCCTACTTCCCGCGGTACTGGGTGCAACTTACAGCTGAATGTAGTGCCATGTTGTTAAACGAAAACCTACGCTAGCCTGGCTCGCTCTCGCGCATCTCTGTTCGCGCTCGTGCATGATTGCGCGTCCAGGTACTTGGAATGGGTGGAGTCAGAGTCAGCGTTGAAGGAGAGGGGGTAGGACCATTTGAGTTGTGTATTTTCAAAATCTGCTGGCGTTTCGCAAATCACCTACCCAACCTTTAATGTAAATTCAAGACACAAGAAAAACAGACCTTCACAAACACTAGGTACACACAAGACCAGCTTAGGCCCGGAGCGAAACACACAAGTGGTGTGTTGGAAAGATGCTGTTGAGGCACTCAGGTAGTCAGGGAAACAGAGAGCTAGAAAACCACATGGTCAATAGACAATATGATGAAGGCAATAAACACACTCACACACACACACACACACACACACACACACACACACACACACACACACACACACACACACACACACACACACACACACACACACACACACACGCACACATAAAGGTGACCAAAAGTGGAATATTATCCATCATGATCATTGATCGGATCAAGATCACTCAGATCTGAATTAGAGTGAAAGCTGCAATGTGAATAGTTGACTGGCATTTTATGTGTTAAATGTGTTATTCCCAGGAAAACAAGAATGGTTGGGTTGTGTTTTGAAGACCTTAGAAGGAGCCCTCTATATCTACATAGAGAGCGGCCGTCATCCACAGAGCCGCCAAGTTTCTACATCTCTAGAGCCGCTTTAATTAACAATCAATATCGCTCTATTACTTGTAAACTATGGCGTATTGTTTCATAGACTTAATAACCAAACACAATTTATAATCACTTGCTTGTTCTAGGTCTCCAACAGTACAATTGTGTTATTTTGCCTGATTAATAATTCTGCGGCTCTGAGGCCGCAGAATTGGGGCCCATTTCTGCACCTGTAACCACGGTTACCGCGTCGACCTCTCAGATATGATCCCCAGATCTGAAAATCCATGCAAAGGTGTGTGGTTGGTCTTTCTGTGTCCAACAATGTTGTGCTTGTAATGCCCTGATTCAAAAGCAGGTCAGAGTCGACCAAACACCTGATTTCAGGCCAAAAAGATTTACCAAATGTTGTGTATTATTTTAACACTTTGATCTCTACAATTTGTTCATATGTAATCATAAAACCATTCTAATTATAATAGCACAATATTCTACATTCATATGTAATCATAAAACCTTTCTAATTATAATAGCACAATACTCCACATTCAGCATGCAACTATATCAAATGTGTACCTAGAATACCCACAAAATTGTTACTCACAACCCGCAGATCGATTGGGGAACAGGACGCATCCTGTCATGGAGTACCCATTGCTTGTCCCAGTGCTTGCGGTCCGCTCAGGCTCCTCGGGCGACAGAGTTCGAGCCGAACCCCCTAACCTGTCCCTCGAGTACCACGTACCACGACCTGGGGTCCGTTTTCAGTAAGTCCCATGCCCTGTCCTTGTCCCCCCACCGCCCTTATGACTGCGCCATCGATCTCCTCCCCGGAGCCCCCCTTCCAAGCAGCCGTTTGTTCAACCTCTCCCGTCCCGAACGTGAGTCAATGGAGGAGTACATCGGGGAATCCCTCGCCGCTGGAATCATCCGCCCTTCATCGTCACCCGTTGGAGCGGGTTTCTTCTTCATTAGCAAGAATGATAAATCCCTTTGCCCCTGCATCGATTACCGTGGTCTGAACGACATCACAGTGAAGAATAAATACACAGTGAAGAATAATTACCACTCATCAGCACGCCTTCGTCCCCCTCCACGGTGCCTCCGTATTCTCCAAACTAGATCTACGCAATGCGTATCACCTGGTCCGCATTCGGGAGGGCGACGAGTGGAAGACGGCTTTTAATAGCCCTTTGGGCCACTACGAGTACCTCGTGATGCCTTTCGGCCTCACCAACGCCCCCGCAGTGTTTTAGCGTCATTGGTTAATGATGTCCTCCGGGAAATGTTGAACCACACTGTTTTCGTTTACATCGACGACATTCAAATTTTTTCGAAGAACATGGAGGAGCACAGGATCCAGGTTCTGCAGAGGCTGTTGGAGAACAGGTTGTACGTCAAGGCGGAGAAGTGCGAGTTTCACGTCCCATCCATTTCCTTCTTGGGGTATATTATCAGTCAGGGTCGGGTTGAAATGGATCCCTCAAAGGTCTCGGCTGTGGCTGAGTGGCCTTCTCCTTCAACCCGCAAGAAATTGCAGCAATTCCTTGGCTTTGCCAATTTTTTTCGTAGATTTTTTCGCGGTTACAGTCAGATCGCGGCTCCCCTCACGGCCTTGACTTCCACTAAAAGCACCTTTGCCTGGACGCCGGTGGCGGAGACCGCCTTTCAGGGCCTTAAGTGGCGGTTCGTATCCGCTCCCATCTTTACCCAGCCTGATCCCTCACTTCAGTTCGTGGTGGAGGTCGACGCCTCGGACACCGGTGTGGGCGCGGTACTCTCCCAGCGTTTCCCCTCCGACCACAAGCTCCATCCCTGCGTCTTCTTCTCCCGAAGGTTGTCCCCACCGGAGCGCAATTATGATGTAGGCAACCGCGAGCTCTTAGCGGTCAAGCTTGCCTTGGAGGAGTGGCGGCATTGGTTGGAGGGCTCGGAGATCCCTTTTATAGTTTGGACTGACCATCGCAATCTCGCGTACATCCAATCTGATAAGAGACTAAATTCCCGTCGGGCCAGGTGGGCCTTATACTTTGGCCGGTTAAATTTTTCACTCACTTACCGTCCCGGTTCCCAGAATGTCAAGCCGGATGCTCTCTCCCGCCTGTACTCTCCGGTGGACCCCGGCACAGACCCCGAGACCATTCTGCCACCCACGTGCCTCATTGCCACACTCACCTGGGAGGTGGAGTCCGTGGTCCGCCTTGCGCAGAGGCAACAGCCGGACCCCGGTCTCGGCCCCTCTAATTGTATGTTCGTTCCGGACGCGGTTAGGTCCCGTGTTCTGACTTGGGCGCACTCCTCCCGGCTTACCTGCCACCCTGGAATATCCCGCACCCTGGATTTCATCCGCCGGCGTTTTTGGTGGTCCACCATGGACAAGGACGTCCGCTCGTTCATCTCGGCTTGTGCAACTTGCGCCCGGAACAAGACCTCGACCCGCCCCCATTCCGGTTTACCACGGCCCCTACCCATCCCTAGTCGCCCCTGGTCACACATCGCTCTTGACTTCGTCCCCAGTCTTCCCACGTCTGAGGGCAATACCACCATCCTTACCGTGATAGATCGTTTTTCTAAGGCCGCCCACTTCGTCGCTCTTCCCAAGCTTCCCTCCTCGAGGGAGACCGCCGACCTCCTGGTCAAACATGTCTTCTGCCTGCATGGCATCCCCGGTTTCCCGCGGACATTGTGTCAGACAGAGGTCCCCAGTTCACCTCGCAGGTATGGCGGGCATTCTGCAAGGCTCTTGGCACCACTTCCAGCCTCTCCTCTGGTTTCCACCCTCAATCTAACGGGCAATCGGAAAGAGCCAACCAGGAGATGGAGGCGGCACTCCGCTGCATCACCCACGCCAGCCCCACCACCTGGAGCTCCCAGCTGCCCTGGGTTGAATACGCCCATAACACACTTCTAAACGCATCCACAGGGTTATCCCCATTCATGGCCTTCCTGGGTTACCAACTTCCCCTGTTCCCAGATCTGGAGGAAGAGATTGCCGTTCCTTCGGTCCAAACCCATCTGCGCAGATGCCGGCGCATCTGGAAACGGACACGCACTGCATTACTCCACGCATCCACTCGCTCCCAACTTCAGGCTAATTAGCGGCGTCGACCTGCGCCTCAGTACGCCCCCGGACAAGCGGTTTGGTTGCGGGCTAAGGACCTTCCCTTGAAGGGGATTCCAGCCAAGCTCTCCCCACGCTTCATCGGCCCCTACACCATCTCCAAGGTGATCAACCCCTCTGCGGTTCGCCTGAACCTCCCCCCCGCACTCCGTCGCATCCACCCCACCTTCCATGTCTCTCAGATCAAGCCACTCTCTACCAGCCCGTTGTCCCCTCCTATCCCACCTCCTCCTCTGCCTAGGATGATCGATAATCATCCAGCCTGGACGGTCCGTCGACTCCTGGATGTGCGGCGCCGTGGGCGGGGTCACCAGTACCTCGTAGATTGGGAGGGGTACGGCAATGAGGAGCGCTCCTGGGTTCCCCGGAGCCGCATCTTGGACCCATCTCTCATCCAGGACTTTCTCCAGGATCATCCGGCTGTGGTGGGGCGTCCGCCAAGAGGCGTCCGTCGAGGGGGGGGGTACTCTTACGCCTCGTCCCGCTACACGGTCCAACACCCACCTCTAGCGGCGGCAGGTCGTAACGGATTCCTCTTCCCTCAACCCACCTGTCGGCAATCTTCAATCTACGTTCCCTATTTCAGTCGGGGATCCCCAGTCTGCCGGCGCCACTTCGTCGTTCACTTCTAGCAAGTTCGTATCGTCTAACCCGCTCTATTGCCAAGTCCTGCTCGAATTCCCTGTCCCTCTAGTAATCCCATTTCCCCTTCTCTAGTTCTCCCGCTACCTGCCTGTCTACCCGCTACCGGACCTCCGCCTGCCTGACTACTCGACCCTCGCCTAGCCCCCCACCAGCACGATCGCCCTCCCGGTTCCAGACCCCCGCCTACCTGACTACTCGACCCTCGCCTAGCCCCCCACCAGCACGAACGCCCTCCCGGTTCCAGACCCCCGCCTGCCTGACTACTCGACCCTCGCCTAGCCCCCCACCAGCCCGATCGCCCTCCCGGTTCCAGACCCCCGCCTGCCTGACTACCCGTCCATCGTCTAGCCCGTGACCACCTGATTGCCACCCCGTACCAGACCCCCTGACTTCCCGAACGTTTTTTTCGAATAAATTATTTTGCCTTTACCCTGTCTCCGCCTCCCTACGTCCTGCACTTGGGTCCCAGTTACCCGTACCTCAACACAAAATAATCATAAACATAATATTTTTCAGCAGCAATTGAAAAGTGGCATTTCAAAAATATGTGACATAATGATATACACTTCAGAAATGTGTGACCTAATATTATACTAAAAATCGACACAATAAAATATATTTAAAAAATATGTGACATGATAATATGCGTCAAAATAATACACAAAGAAATTGATATTTCATCATAATACAGTTTTAGAAATTTGATATTGTCTGCATGCTTGCAAGGATTTCAATGGCTCTGGTGGTCTTCATAAATTGGTGTGTTGAATACATCACAGTCCGCTCTCCTCGCCAGCTTCATTCGGATCAATTTCCCCATAGAGCTTCCGCTCCCACTCATTTGACTCATCTATGCTAGTTACAATGAGGGTCATTTCCCTGGAGAGTCTAGATGCTATCATAGATCTGACAATTGGAATACAACAGCAGAAAACCAATCCTATCACTGTTAGTACTATCAGGAGCAATACACCTATTTGGGCTAACATCATTCCCCACATACTAAACCTTGTTTCCAACCATGCAAACATACCCTCCCCATGGCCTGCATCATTCTTTACCTCCTTTCTTAGACGTTTTAGGTTGTTCATCGCGAGTGTAAATGATCCATGTCACCTATGAGAGCACAGACTCCTCCCTTTTCTGCTAAAAGCCAATCCAAGGCTTGCCTATTTTGCCAAGCCACAGCACTTGTGGCTTTCAGTTGTTCACCTTAGGCGGATAAAGCATCATCTGTGTAGTTAATAAACCTTTGTTGATTGTAATAAATGTAAGTGATCCATTCCGCATTTTTAGCGATTCCGATTACTGGAAGTCGTGCCTCAAATCCTTCTGCTATTTCACTTTGTGCTTTGAATTTTTCGGGTATGCCTCTGGGTTGTCCTATTTTGTAAATTATTATGTTCTCATCTGGTTCGTATACTCTTTTCCGCCTATTTAGGTTAGTGCTTTCTAAGTTACCGACAGCGCCTTCTAGTGATGGTAATATTGGTATTTCCGTAACCACTTGCACTCTTGCGCATCTACCTCTCCATACTTTAGCAAGTGAGGTACGAAGGATTTTATTGCCACAGATCCAAAAATGAACCGCAACCACTCGGTCCTGTGTTATGAATATACTTCCTTGCCACATGCTTGACATATATGCCTTTTTAGTTATTAGCTCTGGGTCTTCTGTGTGCTGATCACCTTTAATGACAGGTGGTTTTCTCGTAGTCGTTTCTGGTTGATATCGTGTCTTGTGATATTCCATATTATACCACATAGTTCCTCTGGGAGATGGCCTACATTTCTGACACCCTCGACTTCTTCATCATTTTGGTAACATTCTAATCCTTCCTCTATATTGAAATCTGTTCCTTTTGGCACTGTCACTTCGCCTATTGCTTCTGATAGAGTTTTGTCCATCTCTCGACATTTTTTCAAAATTTTGTTCAGGGGATCTCCGTCCCGACTTTTTTCATAATAAATATTGATAACACTCGATCCTAGGTACAATAAACATTGCATTGAACACACAACGTGCTTATCTTCTATTTGTTCTGTCGTTGGATTTTCTTGCCCAGTGAACCGTTGTCTCCCTTCTTCTCTACATAATCCCTAATTCAATTTAGTATTTTTTACTGTGGGGGGACGTGGGTCGTCTGGCCTGCAGGGGGAGTATGGGCAGGTTGGGAGCGCACCGGATTGGCTGGGGGGATTGGACCTGAGTGCGAGCAGGTGTCAGCACTAAGCTCACTAGGGGTATTGTCACGCGAGCACTTGCACCGAGCCCAGGAGAGTCAGAGAGCCTGTACGACAGAGGGACTAGATTAAGCGACCTCGTACTATTGCCCACCTCTAGCACCAAATGACTCGCGAAGTGGCAAGGGCCCTTTGTGGTCACAGGACGGGTCTGGGGGCGTGGATTACGAGGTAGCGCGTTCGGACAGGGGCGAAAACAAGCAGGTCTACCACGTCAACCTCCTAGGTCTACCACGTCAACCTCCTCGTGCACAGGCCTGGGGCGCAGATGGCCGTGGCAGACTTCCTCTCCCGCTCTGGAGGGGGGAGTGAGTTGGCGGCTGGATGTGACCCCGGCCTGTGTCGGGCGGTGGGGGTGTGTGGGGGGATGTGCGACGTCTGGCCTGCAGGGGGAGTATGGGCAGGTTGGGAGCGCACCGGATTGGCTGGGGGGATTGGACCTGAGTGCGAGCAGGTGTCAGCACTCAGGCCAATCAGGGAGAGTTTGTACTTATGTGCCTGCTTTGTGTTGTAGTAGGGAAGGAATCCAGGAAGGAGTGGGAGCAGAGAGACAGGGGTGATCTCCGCCTGGAACGCACCCTGTGACCGCTTTAAGCGGAGTTATGATTTATGTTTAACAACTTGTGTTTTGTTGGACTTCTGAGCGATCAAAATAAAAGGACTTTCTATGGGAAAAGCAAACCTGGTGTCCAAGTGCTCTGTGAATCCGTTACAATTACGTACAATGCTTTCTGACGATTTCTACTACATACATAACAATTGTCTGCCTCTATCTTTTTTCCGGTGAATTCCACCCATTTATACCAACTATTTTCTTTTGCTTGTCTGAACAACTGTTCTGTTGTTCTTACCTTAATGCGTCCATAAGGGTCAGGTTTATACTGTTTTAGGGTTCTTACTGTTGAATGGTAAACAATACTTTTAACATTCTTACTATCCTCAGGAATGTTTGCCTGCTCTTCAAGAGACTCTTCAGGAAACATGGGTGAGGATGTTAAGAGGTCAGCTGTAATAGTTTTGGATGTGGAAGTTGGTATTGAGATCTTATTTATCATAATTTCATATTTGACCATTGATATTGTAGTCGCCAGTGTTTCTATATTTTCCTCTTTTAATATCGTTGTTGGGGTCACCTCTACTTTGGTTAGCATTGTTGTCTGTTTTATCTTACTTTGAGCAGTAGCCGATGTACCATTTGTTGCTAGTGTCTTTATTTGTTCACTTATGATTGTTGTTTCTTCTCTAATGGGAGTTACATTAGTGACTGCTAGTATTGTTGTTTCTTCTCTAATAGAAATTGCGTTAGTGATTGCCGGTATTGTTGTTTCTTCTCTAATAGAAGTTACATTAGTGATTGATCGTTTTGCTAAATCCCTGACGTCAGAAGTTCCATTAATCTCGCCTGCATCTAGAGTCGAATTAAGTATATTAGTTGCAAGTGAATCTTTCCCAGTGTCTCTAACTGGAGCTTGATCTACTTTACCGGTGGCTGCAGTTGTATTCACTTTGTTATTATCCGAAGATTTTCCTGATTTACTTTGTTCGAATTCAACGACCTTAACCGGTGGATTTTTGATTATACAAGGAGCATCCGCTTCTAGCGTTAAGTTGAATGTTCTTTCTGACACTACTTTAAGAAGCAAATATTCCTTAATACATAATTTATACTCGGCGTTGTAGTCCCATGTCTTTTGTGATTTTACTGTTAGACACCATTTCATTGGTTTTGGCTGAATATGCCCTTACACTGACTTTTCCTCTGAGGTAGTTGATACATCCGGTGGAAAATGAATGCACATAATGGTTGACATGACAGTAAACACAATTTCATTAACATGGTTTTGCAGTGGTATCTGAGCATATAAGACTGTTCCATCGTCCTTGCTAACTATTCCTGAATGTGTCAGGGCTGGATTGTTCTGTGTCTCTCTTACGCTTCCTTCAGTACCAGCCCCTGATTCCTGGCCGTTCCAGGTCGGTGTTATCTCCATAGTTTCATCATTCCTCAGGATCTGCCCTTGAGCCAGCAGAATCTGGCCCAACCCGTAGAGGATCAGGAGCAGGCTTGCCATTTTCCGCATCATTGTGTGACTGTTGCTCCTGGCTCGGCTGGGTCTAGTCCCGGGGTAGTTGTTCAGCCCCAGCCGAGTCTGCATCTGGCTCCTCCTCACGCTCCATCTCACGCTCAACCTTGGTTTTGGGTTAAGCGGCTTTTGTGCAGTGGTTGAGGTGATACCAAGTGGCACATCCTTCCACCTGGATCGCTGTTGGTGTTGCGTTGGTGACTTTGTATGGTCCTTCTCTCCTGGGCTCGTTCCACTTTCTCCTGAACACCCTTAGGTACACTTGGTCACCTAGCTCCACCTCTCTTGGTGGTTCTTCCTCCAACTCTGGAACTCTGTCCTATCCTGTTGAGAAATAAGCCTGTGCAGTGTGTGAACTATACCGCGGCTTTCGGGGTGGCTCACTTATATTTGGGGGGGGGGGCTTGCGCGTGCCTCAGAGCGAGGTCTTACTCAAAACACATCCATTATTACAAGCCTGTATGCCTACTTGCCTTATGTCAGCACATATAAGCACATATCACCTCCAACCCTCCACACACGCATCAAATTTGACTGCGGTCGAGCCAGCCGCTACATTATACATACGCCCATATTGCGACCTTTATGGGTACTGCACAGAGAAGACCAGCTTCCCTTTTTCAAATTAAAATGAGTATTAAAAGGCAATTCTGACTGGTGGCGTTATTTATAGTGACTTGTTTGTTATTTATTATTATAAGGACCATTCAAAGCTAATAGAAAGAGGTGTGTCTTAATCAGCCTGTTTAGTCATGTGATCCACCATTGATTTGGAGTCATAAGGTCACATGACCTGGGCGCTATTGAGAAAGAATGCTGTATTTTTCATAGAAATATTAATATGTATAAATGGATCAGGCTTGCATGAAAGACATACTCCGTGAGCTACAGGGCCTCTCAATGAAACTTCAGCGGAGAGACATGTCACTAGTGGTGGGCCAGGCAATGTATGGAGTAACCATCATCAGCGGCCTCTGAGCTGTTGGCTGTTGGTGGGCTTTCACCGGCAGCAGTCCCCGCAGCGGTGGTGGTGTCAGTTGTCCCCAAGATAGCATCTGCCGAAGAACTCGCCTCTTGCTGATCCTCAGTCATTCGTCTTCGATTTCTTTGTAAATCCGAAATTTGCGAGTAGGTTTCCCTGTTTCCTTTTAGACATTATGACTGCAAAACATGCAATACGAAATTGCGCGGGTCCAGCGGGCGGCTCTCCGATGCCAGATTTTAAGTGACGTATTTGACATAGCGCCCTCACGCTTCAATGTTGAGGACAATAATTGCATGCAGGCCGGTATCTTAATGAAGATGATGAATCACCCTCATGCGCAATCATACATTAAAAATAGTCACATTTTACTCGTGATCCATGATTATGCAATACAAAAACTAAAAGAAATGCATGGGGAAAAAACAGCATTTTGCCAATATTTTAGAGACCCCCCCAAAATTTCACAAATCATGTTTTCAGGGGGGCTCATGTCTCATTAAGGGGGGCTGAGACCCCCCTGGCCCCCCCGTAGTTCACACCCTGAGCCTGTGTACGCCAGTTAGTTGTCCTATATAGCGTCTTAATTCAGTTTCCAATTGTTCTAACGGGGGTCCTTTATGAGGCCCTCGAATGACAGGTGAAGGCATGGGTCGACCCGTAAGCATTTCATGCGGGGTTAGATGTGTTGTTCTGTTAGCTTGCATGCGATAACTCAATAGTGCCAGTGGTAGTGCATCAATCCAATTCAATTTAGTGCTTGCACAAATTTTGTTAATTTTTTGTCTTGAGCGTCCCATTCACTCTTTCCACCATACCTTGTGATTGAGGATGAGAGACGCAGCCTAATCGTTGTTTGACATGCAAATGTTGAATCACTTGTTTGAGCGTTTTCTGAATACACGCTGCCCCATTGTTTGAGCTTATTTCTGACGGAATTCCAAACCTTGGCATCAATTCCCTGGTCAGAAATGTAATTACTGTAGCCGCACTTTGGTCTTTTGATGGGACTGCTTCTACCCATCTGCTGAAACCGTCAATGACAACTAACATGTACCTTTTACCACCTACACTTTTAATCATGTTGACATAGTCCATGACCAAATGTCTAAATGGTCCTTCAGGTGTGGGAATGTGTCCCAATGGAGTAGTGATTGTTTTTCTTACATTGTTTTTTGCACATACTTCACACTCATTTAGCTGGTTATCAATCATTGCTTGTAAGTATGGTGAAGAAAAACCTTGTTTTCGAATTCTCCTCAATACCTCCCCCTTTGCGCAAAGGTCAAAACCATGCGCATTAGTGATGAGTAACCCCAACAGTGCCGTAGGAGCCAACATCATCCCGTCATGAGTTCTCCATAACCCTGTGGAAGAGTGTATATCACCTCTTTTCAACCACATGTTCTGCTCATAGACACCAGCTTTCTCCTGCATGCGGACAATGTCGCCATCAGTAGGCGCGGCCTCGGGCATGAATAATACTGACTGGTGGTACTCAATGGTTACCCAAATGATCTCTGAAGCAAGATCCATCCGCGACAAATTCCTCTTCTGCCCCAATCATGGGCTCTGACAATAGATCGGGTCTTAATTTAGTGAAGGTGAGAGAATCAGCCACACAATCATGTGGTGTCCCTTCAAAATCATGTGGAATTCTGTCTGATGGATTCACCGTGAAACTTTTCTATGGTCACATCTGGAAATGTTAGTAATGTCAAATAGTCCAACAACCTAGAATCTGTCAACACAAACTTTCCCTTCTCAATCAACTCAGTGATTTTGTGATGCGTCCGAATCGTCACCGGATATCCCATTGTGATGGTTGAGGTCTTGTCGTAGGCATATTGTACTGCAGCCAATCCCTGGTAACATGGTGGGTAGCCCTGTGCTACCGCATCTAACTTTGAGCTGTAGTATGCTATTGGTTGACTCCGTCTACCACTACACAAGTCCTGCATTAACACTGCCGATACGTAACCCTGACTCCTATTTGCTACATACAACATGAACGGTTGGTGTAATCTGGAATTGCCAATGTGCTTGCCCCTTGCATTTCATGTTTAATGCTTTTGAATGCCGCCGATGCATCTACATTCCATGTTAGCCGGACTTGTCGGTTAGTGATTCCTGCCTCCTTCATGATTTCCCGTAATGACGCAATTTTCAAAGCATAGCTCTCTATCCAATCTGAGCTGAATCCTGTCATGCCTAGAAAAGTCATCATGTGTCTGACTGTTTCTGGCTTGGGTGTTTTACCAATCCCTTCAAGCTGACTAGGAGCTATGGTTTTAGTTCAATGTGCTACCAACCTGCCTAGATAATCAACTTCTGGCTGACAGTACTGTAATTTCTTATCTGACACCTTGTGTCCTCCTTTTTCCAATTTACGTAATACAGACATGGAGTCCTCATGACATTGTTCCATTGTGGGGGAACATTTCAGAAGATCATCCACGTATTGTATCAGTGTCCCATGCAGTTCTAGCTCCTCCAAATCATTCTTTAGCACTTGATTAAACAAATGTGGGGAATGTTTGAATCGTTGTGGCATTCTTGTGTATGGGTATTGTTTACCTCTATACATGAACGCAAATAGATATCTGCTTTCCTCCGCAAGCGGCACGCTCAAAAATGCTCCACATAAGTCAATTACAACCATACCTGTCCAGGTATGGTTGCCAACATCTCTTCTTTCATCACATTCCGCCTATCCCATGGTTCCCCTATTGAACTCTGTCGTTTTTTCTGAACTACCTACACTTCCTGCAGGATCATTGTTACATGCGCATAACACCAAATCTTTAAAAACTTCCCACAACATGACATGAGAACCAATGGATTGTCTGTTTTTTCCCAGGTTTGTTGTTTTTCATTGAACATAATTTCCCCCAGATTTCTTGCTTCAAATCCTTTGTTTATCAACATCGTAATATGGGCAACTTTGTTAGTTTCTTTAAACCAATCTTTTATCGCTGATGAGTGATCTGCATCTTGCATCCTCATGGCTGCTCCTTGTGGTCCTATTACTATGTACTGTGATTCTATCGCTGCTGCTTTCCATGCCGCTTTCTCCTGCCATTCTTTTTCCAATTCTGGGTTCTGTGTTGGGTCATACATACAGTACAATGATATCCTATCCTTGACTCCCTTGCATGAGGGATCTGAGCTTTGATGTGGCTACCCCATTTTCCCATTGTCTCTCCTACCTGGTCCTGAATTCTACCTATCCAATACACATTTGCTGCGTCAGGCTTTGATAAAAATCATTTGAGATGCTGTCCCTGCAGGTTCAATCATTATGCCCTTTGGTGTACATAATATCTGCAATCCTAATTTACACAGTGCATCTCTTCAAATCCAATTAGGGGACTTGGGAGTCATTAGTTTTAGCATTACTGGAGCTGTCATAGGTAAAACTGTGTGTGTCCCAAGAATCCTACAGATTTGGCGAATTTTCCTGCCATGGGGAGGTGAGAGACATATTTTGAACCTACGCAAGTGTAAGTGGCTCCAGTGTCGGCCATCATTGGCATGCCTCTATCATTAATAAGAACCTGCAGTATTGGTTCCTCATCAGCCTGTTTTGTGATTGCTACTAGCTGACCTCCCCCCTTGGATTCTCTGGGCACCCCTAGTATCCTTGTCCCATAAAGGGACCCGCCTGATAGTTGCCTCCTTGTTCCTGCCTTCCCTGATTACTGTTGCCCTGTCCATGCTGTGGTGGAAAAGGGTTAATTAAACAATTTCTCTTGGTATGTCATTCCTGGTTACAAACATAACATATTAAAGGACCTCCCCGTTGTCCTTGGGATCCTTGTTGTTGATTGTTTCTATACTGTCCCTGGTGTCCCTGTTGTTGATTATTTTTATACTGTCCTTGCTGTCCCTGTTGTTGATTATTTTTATACTGGCCTTGGGGCCCCTTGTACTGATTCTGTCTATTCCCATTTTTCGGGTTCCCATTATTATGTGTGGGTATCTGTATGACAGGTGGAGTGGGTGACTATTGTCTCTGAAGCTGTTGTACTGGGGGAGAGAATGCCTGTTGAGGAGGTTGGGTTTGTGGTGCGCCCTGCTGGACGGCTTGCAATATTGTATCAACCGGCTCTGAAACAACCGCCTGTTTTGTCTTTTCTTTTTCTCTCCTTGTGAGTTCTTCCAACTGAGCTGAGATAGCTTCCTCTGCACCTCTCTGCTTTGTTCCTGTATTTTTTGTTAATTTTGCTGATATTTGTCCACTGCATGAACCAAATGGTCGCTGAAATCTCTATGAGATCTTGATGTAACCAGTCCACCACATTTTCTAGCTTAGCTTTGACTGGGCTAGGTAGTATCTCTTTCACAGAGTTTCTAAACATGACAGAGAACATAGGATGGGTCTCAGGATCCTGGTCCGTCTCCATGCGCCATCTGTCCACTTGGGGCTGCAGGTAGGATACAGGATTCTCTGTGTCACTGATAGGGAGGCCTTTCATGTTTTTATGATCGATGTGGATCGGGAACTCCCTTCTGAGTGTGGCCCACATGGCCCCTCTGTAATGATCAAGTGTAGTTCCATCATACATTCTGTCCATTATATCCAACCCTCCATTTCTCAGTACAGACTCCATCTTGGCTAACCCCAATACTCTTGCCAACAGAGCTTTCAGGCCCCCCACTGCCATTAATCTTCCCACTGTGAGTTCCTCAAGTGTTCTAATCCATTTTGACGCCCCCGTTATGTATGTTAGGGAGTGTAGATATGACTCCCTCCAAGTCCTGTGAACCCCATGGTTGATAGTAGACCGGTTGTCCTTTGACTATTATAGGATAATTTCCTGGGAGTGTCGGGCTGCTTTTTTTCCCCTTCATGATCTCTTCAGTTTCCCCTGTGACTGGAGTACTAGGGGGCTTTGTAATGATGTACTGCAGCCAGACTCCTCTGTCCCTGGGTCCCCACTAACCGTCCATTTCTGTTTTTTGTTCTGATTCTTTAATTTCCCCTCAGCCTTCTTACTCATGGGCTTTACTAAACTCTCTTTTGGTTGTGGTGGCCCTTCACCCATTTGTTCATTATCATATTTCACATCTTCATCCTCGTGCTCATTATCACTATTCTCATCTTTGTCCTCGTGCTCACTTTCACTAGAGATAATATCGGCATTGTTACACTCTTCACTTGGTTTCCTAATCCCCTCATATCAGTCCATGTGTATGGGTGCGCCCCTCCTTCCCTGTGTGTTACATTGCTTATCTTCCTCATTTAAGGTGACTTCCCCTTTAATTCCTACCATGCCTGTTACCAATGGAGAAATTTCTGTTGGTTTGTAAGGCGGTGGCTCAACCTTCAGAGGCAATGGTTAAGCCTTTTCGTCTTTTGTTATTATCTCTCTATCCACTCTATGTAGTGTGCGCCATCTCTCTCCCTCCTCTTCGAACAAAGCTTGTACTAACTTTTCCCTGTCCCTCTTCTCTAAGGCCTTTTTTCCACTTCTGTTAGATTTGTAGTTCCTTATTACTACCTCCATGTCCCTACACACTATTGGATCAAAAGTCCCTCCCATTGGCCATATTGTGCCTGTTTTAGCTGTTATTTTTTCCCATTTCGCAGAGATCATTTTAATATCGTTTCTGAGCAACCGATTGTCTCTACTCAAAATTGTACCGCTTTCGGTGCCATTTTAAATTATTATTATTATTATTTTTTTTTTTTTTAAATACACTATTTATTAATACAATTTATTTGAGTTTATTTTACACGTTTGTTTAAATGTCCTATTTTGTCTCTAAGGCAGCAAATATGCACTCCTCCAAGGCGTTTGTCTCCCTGCCGAAGATTGGAATGTGCCCCCCCCGCTGTTCTCTATTTTTAACCCTGCTGCTGCAGGTCCCTGTTTTTGCTCGTCCCCGCTGTTTCTCTGTGCTTTTGCTCGTCCACGTTTTCTGCTTCTCCCTGCTTTTGCAGTTAGAGTCAGCGTGATAGTGTTTAATCAATTGTTGATTAAGCAATATAATATTGTTGACTATTCTTTTAAATAATGGTTGAACACATAACTACTCGACCAGATCAAGACCAAACAAGAAACTTCTAAAAATACCAACTCAAGCAGTACCCCAACCAAGAAACGTATCTATTCAAAAAGTGCGAGAAGCCTGTTTTCTCAAAATGCCAAGATCGGAATAAGAAATTCACCATCACTGGTGCAGGAACTACAGGTCAACTTTCCCAAGCTGAAAATGGAAAATTCACTAGTCGGCATCCCAAGGAAGCTCTCCTCAAATAAAAATGAATTCATCCACAGCAATGAATTCTAACCCTTACCCAACTCCAGCTGTGATACTCTCAGAAATCCAACAGGTACGCGCTCTTTCGACCTGTGGATCTGCCTGCACTGTTCTATTGGAACTTTCTCACTAATTCGTTCCTCTAGAAGACAACCACAGGACCTTATATTAGGCCTACTTAACCAAAACACCAAAACACCAATAACAACAACTCGTATCAATTGGGAGCCACAAAGCGTCTTGGTTATTTAAAACCACAAAGAGCTCATGGCTTATGTGCGCGCGCACGTCAATCTCACCCGGAGGTCCCCTATTTCTCTCCCTCTTTATCTATCATTTTGGTTCGTTTAATTGAAGAGACACTTTACCTGCTGCCAAGCGTTCAGACGAGGCAAAAACAGATCAATCAACCGTTTAATTAGGTAAGCCAAACTTACCCAGAATAAATTTTGTGCGCTTGGTTGAGTGATCCGTCCGCGCCCCGTCCTGCGGCCCAGCAGCTGGGCTGTCTCTTTTCTCAATCCTGATCGTAGACGCCAATTCTGTAGTATCAATTATGACCGAATTATCTATCACTTCCACTAACTATAAACATGAGGAATCGGGGTGTCCAGAAAAAGTATTGACAGAGACTTTATTGTTACCCACAAACTAGCAACAACAAAGCCGAGTGAGGTTTGCAAAGACACTGACGGGGGCTCCGATCCCGGTTTCTCTTATCCATTCAAACTGAGATGTTTTGCATGTAATATGACTGCCCTGGTATATGCTCAAAATTGCCTTATATGGCACGGACACTCAGCCTTACATTCCTTTAAATATGTGTTCATCTCCTGTAGTTAATCTAAATAATGGGAGGATGTCAGTAGCCTAGGCCCCAGGCTCCCTGGCGCCTTATGAGGCCCTTGCTCTGAGTCCAGAGGTGGTTTCTCTACTTTCCACCATTAATGTATATGCCTGATGTTTATAGGCCTGATAATATTCATAGTTAATATAAAAGTAATGGTTAATTTCTCCCATACCCGCAGAGGAACAAAGGCTGAGTCCATGAGAGGCAACGAATATTTGTTTTTTATTGTAATGTCGTTGAGTCCCCTATAGTCAATGCAGGGACGAAGGGTCTTGTCCTTCTTTGCAACGAAAAAAAAAACCTGCCCCTACCGGTGAGGATGAGGGACGAATATGCCCCGCAGCAAGAGAGTCCCGGATATATACCTCCATGGCCTCTCGTTCAGGACGCGAGAGGTTAAACAGGCGGCTGCTAGGGTGAGAGGAACCAGGAAGTAAGTCAATAGCACAATCATACGGGCGATGTGGTGGCAGAGATAGTGCGTGTTGTTTACTGAATACCGGGCCCAAATCATGATAATCCTGGGGCACCAACGTGAGGTCCGGGGGTTCCGGAACAGGCTGTGGAGCGACTGCCGCAGGTGCTGAGGCAGAACGTAGGTAGTTCAATAAGCAATGGGTACTCCAAGCAGAGTACCGGAGGTCCACTCTAAACTGGGGTTCTGAAGACGATGACCCAGTACCAAGGGGGTCTGGGGTGAATCAATGAGGTGAATTGAAATTTTCTCCTGATGGTTCCCGGAAAGCAGCAGGGATAAGGGAGCGGTCTTATGCTCTATCCTGGCCAGGTGCATTCCGTTGAGAGCGCTCACGTCCATTGACACGTCGAGTGGAATGATGTCTACTCCCAGCTGTCTTGCCACCTCTCGGTCCAAAAAACTCTCGTCTGCTCCGGAATCAACGAGGGCGGAGAGATGTAAAGAGCGGTTCTGCCACGCATGGGGCAGTGGAGGCGGATATGACGCACCCTACCGCAATACATGCAGGAACCCGTCCGAAGCCGCTGGTCGCACTCCTCCGTGGTTAGATGTGCACGCCTCAGCTGCATGGGCTCAGGCTCGGGACGACTCGGAGACTCTCGGTAGGCGTCGGTGATCCGTGGCGGAGGTCTCACTGTCGTGGACTGGACAGGGACGGATGGCGGGTTTCGGACGGAACTCTCCCTCCTTCGCTCCCGAATGCGATTGTCTATTTGCATAGAAAGAGTTATGAGCGCCTCTAAATCGGACGGCTCGTCCCGCAACGTGAAGCCCAGGTAAGCGCTACCCCCCACAGGCAGGCTATGAGGTAGGCAATGCGGGAGGTTTCGGTAGCGTAGGTGATCGGCTGTTGCTGAAAAAACCCTCCTACCTGGAGAAGAAAGCCATGACAATTGCCAGGGTCACTCTCAGACGGCGAACGACAGGGACCGTAGGGGGGGGGAACAAGCGAAACGAGCCAGAGGATGGACTCAAAAGTGCCACCCGGGATTCAAGGGACGACAGGGCATTGGCAAACCGGCTTAGTCTCACGGAAACCTCCCTCCGATTCCGGGAATGTTCTTCCCCGAGGGCGCCCTGACGGTGTAGCTCCAAGGTTAAACTCGCTACGTGAGTGGCCAAGGAAACGGCTGCGTCATCGGTGTCGGCTGGGTCCATGTTTGGCCAGATCTTACTGTTACGGCGGAAGACGGGGTGGACCCCAACGCACGGCACAAATTACCACAGACAAGAGCGGAGACAGTTGAACAGTTTTAGTTCACGGTTGATCAAGGCTGGTGCTGGTGGTTGCGTCCGTTAGTGGTAATCCTGAATCCACGGACCGGGTAGTCCGAACCGGGGTTGGATGAGTCGGCTGGCAGCCGAACCGACAGTCACATCCGATGATTCGATGGTGATGGTACTCCGGCAGTAGAGTATGGTTGAAATGTAGCTGTGATGATAATGACTGGTTGAGAGACAGAGGTATTAGGGATGCGCAGACTTGAACACGAGTAAACTAGAACACTAGGAACACAGGTATGAAGAATCATGAAGCTACTCAACAGGGTAAGTACAACTGACGATCTGGCGACGTATGGTTGGAAGGCTGGGGTATATATTCTGGTGATCCTGATTGGAGATGACTGTCAGGTGCGGGTGATCAACGAGGCTGGATCGGGGAACTGTGCTGGAATGCGATGCCCCCGCACATGAAACACAGCAACAAACAGGGACAGACAAGACTGACAGAGAGCGGTACTAGTGGAAGCTAGGATAAGGTGGTAGAGACCGTGAAACAAACAAAGGAAAGAGCTTTTCTTGGAAACATCACCCAACAGCTGAAGGATAGTGCAGGCGTTATTCTGTCAGAAGCGGTCAGTGTAAGGATCAACAGTTAGTTAGTTCCAAGACTCTCAAGACAGATGAGTGGCGTCTTTTTCTTTAGAAGCTCCAGCCTACATGTCTGTTATTTAGGGAGCCACGTTTTTGGTGACAGGATTCAAAAACCCAGAACCAGATCCAAGGTATTTCAATCAAGCACAATGCAGCGTTAATCTTTGATTACAAAACACATTCCTCAGTTATGTTTCCAGGGCGATATATTTTCATGAATACCGTGTCTAGGAAATTTACTTAGAATTTGGCAGACACTGGCTGAGGCCTTGTTAAAAAGTCTGCAAAGTATTCATCTGTCTTCAGAGACTACTTAGTTCTCCAACAGATGACCTGATTGAAGTTTGAATTATTAAACAGGGTAACACAAAGTAAACAGCCTAATGACATTGGGAGTTTGGTGTCTTTGCTTTTTTTTTCAGACGGTGAAAAACAGATTTTCTGCATCAATGGTACATTAAACTATTATGTCTGTTGAATCCATTAATTCCCTTCGAGAAGTTGTCACCCAACTACAGCAACACTTTCCTTCTGACCTAGGAAGTGTCAGGTGCTAACTCTAACACCGGGATTCCACCGGACGCGTACGCGCCGCGGAACGGCTGCGCCGCGGAATGGCTGCGTCCTCTGCCCTGCGTCCATTCCTACCGGGCGCGTAACGGCAGCGTAGCGCTGCCTTGCGAGCCAGCCGTATTCACGCGAGATCACGAGATCACGCGATAATCCTAAACCTAATGTACTCACCTTCCACTCCCAAAACTATTGCAATTAAATGCCACGCTTTGTCCTTTCTGACATTTTCCTTATGAAAAGGATGATTTGGTACATAAATGACTTCATGTTGCTGAACTTCGACAATGAGTCTCTCGTCGTCCATGTTGCCGACCCTCCGAGACCCTTTGATTGATTGACTGCTGACCTGGTGCCACCGGTCATGACGTAATAATGTTGATGTGAAGTTACATGAGCTGAGTATTGTGTTTTATTTTGAAAATTGACCGGATGCTCTATGGCTTTTACTTTTCACTTCCTGCCCGGCTCGACCTGCTCTGTCGAAATTGACGCGGTTTAGCAGCGGCTCGCGGCAAAAATAGAAGTGGACGGAAAGATAGCGCCGCGGCGCGGCACGCCACTCCTGGGACGCTGCTGAAACGTTCCGCGGCGCCCCCGGTGGAAATGGTCTCATTAATTAGAGTGGAAGCGATCAGCAGCGGTGACCGCGGCGCAGCCGTCCCGCGGTGCGTACGCCTCCGGTGGAATCAGGCCTTTAGTCGCCCTGTGTGTGATCCTGGACATCTCTGAGGGTCTGGTTTCTTCCGTGGTAGAACCCAACCAGAACGGAACCAACAAGACGCTCCAGACTGCAGTAGTAGGTAGGAAACGTGCCACTAAGGCATTAGAACTAGTCCCTAGGTTGTTGGAACCAGGTACTAGGAACTATGGTAAGATTTGCTAGATCACAATCAACTTGATGGTTTATTGACAACTGTAACTTTCGCTCTAGATTTGAGCATACAGACCTTCAGTCTTGGAAGCAGTTATGGAGAGAGTAATGTCCTTTCTGTCAAAGGAATCAGCATGGAGGTCAACCTCGAGGCTCTGGCTCAAAACAACAATGGTGAGGAATAGTGACACCCTCAGCTGGCTGGGTGGATTAACTGAAAGTGACCATCAACATTATTTAACTGGCGGCCGTCTTGGCTCCTTTGGTTCTACTATATTTGAGGATCATGAAAGTTTATAAAAATGCATTCTAGTGGGGAAATTACGTTTAGAACAAAAGTGAATGTGTTTCTGAATATTGTTCTTTGTTTAAAACTTAAATTTGTGTGTTCAGTTGAATCATGACTCTGTCTTCGTATTTATGGATACTGTGGTCGCTTTAGTCGCAATCTATTTCCATTTTCCATTGTGCCCATGACATTTTAAAATAAAAACTACCGATGTCCTGAATTCAATTGAAAGTAGACAAATCCTTGTCTGAACCTTTACTGGAGACTCCGATTTAAATCAAACGTTTCCCATAGAACTTTGTATCACGCCACGTCCTGTCACACGGTCCAACACCTCCATCTAGAGGCCGCTTGGTGCCACTGGGCCTCACCTCCTCTACACACCTCTTCGCGATTTACGATCACCGTCCCCTACTTAAGCCGGGGATCTCCAGTCTGCCGGCGCCAGTTCGTCGTTTACCTCTACTACCAGCATTACCTCTAGTCTAGCCCGTTTCCTCTGTCCTCGAGTAACCCTTTTGTCCTCCGTTTGTGGTTCTCCGTTCGTCATCCTGACCTCCTGTTGCCGAGCTCCTGCCTGCGTGACTACCCGCCTACCGCCGAGCCCCTGCCTACCTGACTGCCTGCCCGTTGCCGAATCCCCGCCTGCCTGACCACTCGCCTACCGCCGAGCCCCTGCCTGCCTGACTGCCCACCTTTTGCCTGACCCCCTTGCCTGTCTGACTACCCGCCTGCCTTCCAATAAACCCTGTTTCCCTTTACCTCGTCTCTGCCTGTGTCTGCACTTGGGTCCCCACGTTCCGTACTCCCCTAACACTTTTGGCTTTGCCAAATGTTCTGGATGTTTCTGGGAACATAATGAAACAGTTAGATTTGTTTTCATTAATGACCTTGTGGCATTTGATAAAATATAGGGGGATGAAACCATAGACTAAATACTATGGATGTAGCTTCTGTGAAGTCACCCAAGGCTTTACACAAGACTGCTGTGAAGCCGTAGATTAGCTAGATATTAGCAAAACATTTATACTTGGCATATTTAAAACTGAACCAAGAAAAATTTGATATGCTTTGTATTCCAGAAGGAAATCACATTTTGCCCTTTGACAATGCCTCAGGGAAAAGGGTCTCTGCATTTCCGCCTTCTTACCCAAAACCAAGCACTCCGACTTCACCCAACCCGTCAACTTCCACATCCAGCACAAGAAGATGAACCGTCTGACACTCACCCACCCACACATTCACCCATCCATCCATACCTTCACCCATCCATCCATACCTGCACCCATCCAACCATGCCTTCACCCATCCATGCCTTCACCCACCCATCCATCCAAACCTTCACCCATCCATCCATTCCTTCACCCATCCATCCATACCTTCACCAACCCATCCATCCATACCTTCACCCATCCATACCTTCACCCATGTATCCTGTAGTCTGTCCCCAATCCTTGAAGCAATTTTCTCATGTACTTTTTACTGTGTTACAGCCAATGACTGCTATGGCTGTGAAACGAAAGGGTAACTTATATTGGTGCTGATGACCCTACAGGGTAACTTATCTTGGTGCTGATGACCCTAGAGGGTCACTTATCTTGGTGCTTATCAGCAGTTTGGCACAACATGGTCCAGGTGAGCCAGCACCAGTTTGGCTGTCCACCTGCTGATGGTCTGTCTCTCTGTGTAGACTGATGGTCTCTCACCTACTGTTGGTCTGTTTCTTTGTGTAGACCGCTGGTCTCATCTACTGATGGTCTGTCTCTCTGTGTAGACCGCTGGTCTCACCTGCTGTTGGTCTGCTTCTTTGCATAGACCGCTGGGTCTCACCTGCTTACTGTCTGTTTATTTTTGTAGACCGCTGGTCTCACCAACTGATGGTCTGTTTCTTTGTGTAGACCGCTGGTCTCATCTGCTGTTGGTCTGCTTCTTTGTAAAGAACCGATGGTCTCCACTGCTTACAGTCTGTTTATTTGTGTAGACTGCTGGATGAGCAGCTAGGTGTGAGACTTGTTGCAGTCTTGACATTTGCATTTCAGCTTCTGGAGTTTGCCGTTTGGTTTTTGCTCGTTTGTTTTACCCTAAAGAGGTCGACACTTTAGAAGTGTTGTTTCAGCAGACGTTCTGTTTTGTGCGTTCTGTTTAACAGACAGAGGGTCGTTGGTTCTGTTTAACAGAGATGGTCTTTGGTTCTGTTTAACAGACGGAAGTTATTTTGATTTAAGCAGAGTCTGTTAGTTCTGTTTAACAGACAGAGGGCCCTATTTTAACGGTCTGAAAATCAAGTGAGAAGCGCCAAGCGCAAGTTGCTTTGTGGGCGGTTCTACGGCGATGTCGCCAGTTCACCAGCGCGAAAAATTACTCTTGCGCCCGGCCTATATCTAAAAAGGGTTGGTCTGAAGTAGCTTAATTACCCGTAGGTGTGGTTTGGGCGTAACGTGCAATAAACCAATGAGAGCGCCAGCTCCCATCCCCTTGAAGAGCATGAGCGCATTTTGATCTGACGAGTTGATATTTTGACAGCGCATCTGCCATCTCCGATGAGAGAGATGCACATGAATTTCAAACTTCAAATGGCTCAGTTTATGGCCAAATAATATGGCCTAATTCACACATGGAATAAGGTTTTCTTCCACAACCTCAGATAGTCCAGAGTCCTCAAATAAATTTCGGCAAAGAAAACTTATATGATATACAGAGCCGGACAGTAACGGAGTACATTTACTTGAGTACAGTACTTAAGTACAATTTTGAGGGATCTGTACTTTACTCGAGTAACATTTTTTGGGAGTACTCATGACTTTACTCAAGTACATTTGAGAGGCAAATATTGTACTCTTTACTCCGTTACATTTCTATCCATAACCGTGAGTACCCCTTACTCCTTCTGAAAAATAAAAGGAGAAAAGAAAAATCACGGAAACCCTCAATTTGTTGTTTCCCTCTCAAACGTGATTCCCTCTCAAACTGATTAGGACAGCCTTCAGCCTATCAGCAATCACCTTCGCTTTCCGCCAAAGCCAACTCCATGGTCAGAATTAGATGAGAGACGATTGTTGATTTGATTGATAAAAAAACGGAGAAACTCACACATACATAGAATTGTTAGCTGAATTTTCTTTTCTGATATTGCATATTTATGTAAGCTGAGCAATTGTTTTTATGTTCTTGGGTATACTGTTATACTGTATACTATTGTGCTATTGCCATGGTAAAAAGATGAAAATTACTTGATTTTACTTTCAATTCCTTTTACATTCTCCAAGGTGTTAACATTTTTCATAACTCCATGTAGGACGTTTCTATACATAAATGTAAGCACTGTGGCAGTAGTAATGCAATATTTAGAAAACATACTCTTGTACTCTTGATACTCAAGTACTTTTAAAAACAAGTACTTCAGTACTTTTACTTAAGTAGACATCTGACTGTAGTACTTTTACTTGTACTTGAGTAAAATTTAGCAAGGGGTATCTGTACTTTTACTCAAGTAAGGAAGCTGTGTACTCTGTCCGCCTCTGATGATATAACATATGATATGCGGTAACTGTGGTTCTATTTAATGATGTATACGCAATACATTATAAACATGGTTTCTTATCAGTATTTTATGCATTATCGTTATCGACTTGTGTTCCTAATATGCATGCGTACCCCCGTTAATATACAATGCCATGGACTGTATTATGGGTTACGTGTTTAGTTTGTGTGTGTTTAAACAGATGGACGCACACACGCGCGCCCGCACGTGTGTGTGTGTTACAATACACACACGTGCGCCTGAAGTCATTCATTCTATTTAACACTCACTCGTGGTAAAACAATGTTTTCTCACAACCAAATACAAATCAATCCTAAAAGTTATGGGCATGTACACGATGTCTGTGTCAAGAAAATATGAAATATTATAGTTTTAGTTAGTTTTTGAACAGTTCCTGGTTAACCTGCCATTTATGTCAACTGTTTTTACATTGGTTTTGCATCCTCAGAAATCGGGGGCTGGCCTGGTGACCTGTGTGTACTGGAAGGGCAAAGACCAGACGGCCGTGAAGCTGGAGGCCTCCGCGGGTGAGGAGGCGGAGGCCAGCTGTTGGGTGGCGGACTCCCATGAAAACAGTTTCATGGGAGACGTACGTACCAAGTAGCCCACCCTGAGGTGGGTCGACTGCTCGATGTGTCGTCTATGTTCTCTGTGGACGCTGTCTTTTCCTCCTCTAGCTGACAGATGTGTCTTTTCTAAAAGAGAGCCACAGGACCAAGGAGGACAGGTGTCCATGCCTGCCTTGTTTGATGCAGAAACTGCTCCAACGTTGTGACACATACCGATACAAAAGAGGTCGCCAATTCAACAATCGGTTTTACAGTAGAGATCTCATCTCTAAAGTCAGAGAGAAAGTTTGTCAAAGTCCAGCCTGTAAGCCACACCTGCACAGATGAACCACATCTTAACCACTTAAGCCAACAACCCCTCCCAGCCCTGTCCCACTGGCAAGAGAGACAGATTTCTGTCAGATATACTTCGGTAAAAAGAGTGAATAATTGCTAAAGAAAACGATCTAAACCAATCTCAATTTACCCCAGTGATCCCTCCAGACCAAACGCTGTTAGTGTTGCTTTATGGCCAAATTACAAGCGTTGATGATTGATATTTTCTTTTCTTGCGCCTCACCAGCCTCCTTCAGAGAATCCCTTCTTGGAGTGGCTGAACGGAGTGTGTGTGACCATGGGCATGTTCTTCTTCACACTGGCCATTGTGACCTTCCTCCTGTGCAGCTGGAACGCCAAGATCAACAACACAGCCCGTCTGCAGCTCTGCATCAGCCTCGATTCCTCCCACTTCCGATGCACTGGATGGACCGATGCGTTGAGGATAAGTTGTTTGTTCACACAGTAGGGGAACAGATACTCCGCCTGGGAGGATATATGGTCTCCTCATGATACCCTGAGGGCCTTCTTAGTGTTGAATGGGAGGGAGGGCATTCTTATTTTTTGAGGTATTGCCTTATTAGCGTTATATTTTACAAGGGGCTTGACCAAATGTTTCATAGACACAAAAGCAAGCCAGGGTCTTATAAGGAAAGGAAGGTAGGCCCTATGCTATGAGGGTGTAGGAAGGTAGGCCATATGAGGATGTAGGGAGGATGTAGAGCATAGAAGAGGATCGGTTAAATACCTTGATCCTGGTCGCAACAGATACCTGTCAACAGGTATCATGCTGGTATTGTAGTCTAGACCCATTTTTCTGGTAACATCAGCATAGATTGTTTACGTGGCACTTTAACGTTTATGTATAGGTTAATGACTTGGTTATTGACTTGGCTGCCGACCAGAACCAGAGGATCGCTTCCATAAATGCAGCTAACCAGGACACTGTCAGCTGGGACTCCTCTGCCCATCCTCTCCCTTCCTCCTACTCCACTCTCGACCATCATCCCTCATGGACAGAAGTGGTCGTCCGAGGGCGAAAGAGAGACCCGGTCAGGGCCTCACCTCCTCGCCTGAGCCTCTCCAACCACTACGCGGCTCTCCCTGGCGACACTCCTGCTCCACCAGTCGATGCCCCTACTCTACAGCCACAGGTGGCAAACAGTGCAGGGGAGACCTGTAACACAGATGTGGGTCCAACTCTACGCTCTGAACCGCGTACGGAGACCTCCGCCTCCCGCCGCAGGATCGTAAAGGAAGCCGTGCTGAGACGCTCCGGTAAACATCCCCCTTCGGCCGTGACGGTGACCCAGCGCCCTGGTCCCGACGCTGCTGGCTCTCCTCACCACTCGTCCGCCCGGTCCCGTTGTGTGGATCCCACGCCCTGCCAGGGGGAGACCGGTGAACCCTTACATTCACCACATCCTCTGGTTTCCCCCACCACCTTGATAGTGGGTGACAGCATCACCAGGACTATCCATTTTTTCAATGCCACCACACGTTGCTTTCCTGGAGCCAAAGTCTCAACCATCCTGGACAAACTTCCAGAGCTTATTAATTCCCTTCCGTCCTCCATACATCGAGTGATAGTCCACAAGGGCTACAATGATATGGCCCGTCGACAAACCGAGTTGACAAAGCGGGATTTTAACGTCTTCTCCTTCTTAAAACGCTGCGGAAAGTCCGTTTTTATCAGTGGTCCCCTGCCAACCATGTCCCAACGCCCAGAGCGGTTTAGCAGACTCCTAAATCTCAATATATGGCTCCAGTCCACCTGCAAAATCCATAACTTCACATTTATCGATAACTTCAATCTGTTCTGGAACCGCACTTCGCTCTATAGCACTGATGGAATCCACCCAAACACTCTGGGCAGTTCGGTGCTGGCTGCAAACATACAGCATGCCGTACAATCTGCTCCACACAATGGTCCTCATAGTTGACTGCTCTCAAATGACACATTCCATATACAGACAAATGTTTTTTTATTTGCATTTTTATATTTATGGGGATTACATGCCCATCATGCAATCAGTAGTGGATCCGTTTTCTCTGCTGGTCTATCCCACCCACTATCAATCCGATCCAACACACACTCCGATCCCACGACCTTAAATAACCCTGAAGCTTCGATTTCTGTTTCTCCCTCACCTAAACCTGTCAAGTCTCTGACTTCCCTCCCTGAAATACCTCCCCCCCATAATAAATCCCAAACCACCAAGCCTCGTAGGAGGTCATTCCATCGTAGGAAAACACCCTCCACTTTAAGTGAACTCGGTAGGGTCAGAGGCTTTAAGATCTGCCATCTTAACACCCGAAGTCTTGTCCCTAAACTAGACTACGTGAAATTATTACTTGCACAATCAAAAACCGATGTACTGGCGATCTCAGAATCATGGCTAAACTCCACTATCCCTGATTCTTACCTCTCGATAGTAAATTACCAGCTGTATCGCAAAGACCGCACCGACAAATCCGGGGGCGGAGTTGCTTTATACGTGAGTCAGAAATATACGCACTCAGTGAGCAAACTCGACACTGAGACGGAGACACTTCAACTGTCAATTAACTTCACGACGCAACACGCCATAACTGTAATTGTCACCTACAAGCCTCCTAATGTCAGCGCAAGCCGTTATCTATCTCAGCTCTCTGACATAATTAAACCAGTCACAACTAAGGAGCTTGTAATAATGGGCGACATTAACCTCGACTGGAATGACGCCGTATCCAAGCCTTTGAAAGCCATTGCAATAAAACTTGGCCTATATCAACTAATTAAAGATTCGACCAGAATAGGCCAGACACGCAGATCGATTCTGGATCTTATTTTCACAAATCATCCGGCTAAATATGCACTCTCCGGTGTGATTGAGTAGATATATCTGATCATCTGCTTGTCTATGCAATCAGAAAAAAAATTAAACCACCAACCACCCATGCCCATCTTTCAGAACCAAAAATATCATTGTCAAAACTACCGCAGTTCAATACTGAATTCAGAGAAATTGACTGGAGTGACCAGCTATCACTAGGAAATCCAGATGTTATTCTGGCTCAATTTCACACTAAACTCAACATAATACAAAACAAATATACTTCTATTGGTAAGGTACGCCCTAGGCAGATTAAATTACCATGGTTAAACTCTCAGATACTCAAACTCCTTAAACAGAAGGCTTCATCACTCAAACAATTTAGATTACATCGAACACCTGAGAGCAAAAATGACCACATAAAAATAAGAAATCAATGCACTTCTGAACTACGCAAGGCAAAGACAACATATTTCCAGCAGCAAATCACCCAATCCGCTTCAAACCCAAAGTCTCTATGGCAGACTCTTAAAGTCATCACTGGAGAAATAGAAAAAAATAAAAGGCCAAACTTGGAAATTTCTCTGCATGGCAGTCTCATCTCAGACTCTGAAAAGATTGCAAATGCCTTCAACGAATACTTCATATTATCAGTTCAAGAATTAGCAGCTGTCTTTCCCACTACCTCTCATTCCATATCTCCCCCACCCTCAACAACTGATATGTTTTCTTTCTTTGAAATCACACAAGACGATCTGATAAAGAATATAAACGCTCTAAAAAAACTCCCACAGTCGTGATAGTTATGGCTTAAACACTATGTTTTTGAAGACTCATGCTAACAGCCTTATACCTCTTCTCCCCCACTTAATCAACCTTTGTATTAGGCTGTCCATTTTCCCCTCCAACTGGAAAAAAGCCCAAATCTTACCAATTTTCAAAGCTGACAACCCTTGTCTGGTTTCTAACTATAGACCTATAGCCATACTCCCAACAATATCTAAGCTGCTTGAAAAACCATACACAATCAATTAAGCTTCTATCTTGAAAGCAACAACAGGCTAAGTGACTGCCAACATGGTTTCCGTGCAAAGCGGTCCACTACGTCAGCTCTACTACTCTTCACTGAGGAAATTCAGAACTCTATAAATAGAAGACACACCACCGGAGCAATTTTTATTGATTTTTGTAAAGCGTTTGACACAGTAGACCACCTGATTTTATTATCCAAACTTCACTCTTTTAACCTATCACCCTCTGTTCTAGATATGATTTCCTATTTTTTAACAGACAGATCACAAGTTGCAAAATTTACCATGCAACATCTCAGCCCTTAGGATGTGACATGGGTGTTCCACAAGGAAGTATCCTTGGGCCTTTGCTTTTTCTTTTATACATTAACGATCTCCCGCAAGTGTGTAACTACTCTAAATGCCTAATGTATGCTGATGACACCGTGCTCTTTCTGTCCGACTCAAACCATGATACCATAAACTCCAAACTGTCATCTGATCTTCAATCTTTGCATAAATGGTTAATTGACAATCACTTAACCATCAATGTTACAAAAACTAAATGCATGTATTTCCACTCATACAGAATGCATCTGTCCTTTACCAGTCCCATCATCTTCTCAAAATCAAAATCTTGTCATTACCAATACATATACGTATCTGGGTGTGTTACTTCACTCACACCTCACTTACCGCGAACACACCTCCAAGTTAACTAAAAAGTTGCATCAGAAACTACATGTACATAACAAGATTAGACAAGACAAGATTGAGGACCATACCTATCCTCAACTGTCTCCGAAACCTACCTGCATGCGATTGTATTCTCAACCATCTCCTACTGTATACCAATATGGTCTCTCACCACCAAGGAAGTTACTGAATCCATCGCACGACTATACAACCGAGCTTTAAAGATCCACAGTAATCTTCCAAAATGGACACACCACTGCACTGCACTCACTCAATCTCACGCTCTGTCCTTTCAAAATTTTATTCACAGTCATGCTATCACATTTTATTTTCACCTCCAACACAGCACCTCACAAACACTCATCTCCCTCTTACCAACACATAACATGCCCCAAGTGCGATTCACTAGATCTGTCTCCATGGCCCTCCACCCAGTGCCTGCTTTCAATAACGGCTATGGACAGAGGTCCTTCATCCACACTTTCACCAAAGTCTGGAATGGCATTCCCCATCACATTAGAGTATTACAATCCATCACACAGTTCAAAAAAGCATATAAATTGTTACTCCTCAACACATACACAAACACTGACTTACACGTGCTATGTCCCTGTTTTTATGTTTTGTATGTAAATGTGACGTGCGATGTGCCTTGTCCCTGTATGTTATATTGTGCTGCAAACAGGAACCTGCTGGAAATCAGTTATTTTACTGAGACAGGCCCGATTATATTGTAACTTTGTTACTTGTAATACTTTCCTGTATAATAAAAAAAAAAGAAAAAAAGAACTCCCAGCAGGGCACCTTCCTCTTCATCGTGCACTGTCTGCTCAACAAGGAGGTGGGTCCAAATCAGGAACACTTGTTATGGTTCATCTTTATACAGGACAGTAAAAACAGAACAATGCTCATCCAAATAGTATTCATGTTTGGGTTATAATTAGCAGTTAAACATTAGTATTAATATCAAGTCAGTCAAGCATTATGAGTGAAAACAAATATTGAAAATACACAATTGTTGACACACTTTAACATGTGCCATTCAGTTTTTATTATTAATTATTATGTTTTGTTGTTTTACCTCCAAGGTAAGGGGAGAGTACATCAAATGGCGGTCCTGCATGTTCGGGAAATCTGGAAACGCCACAGCAGCAGTATGTGGAATAAACTCACTCAATTATATACATATTTACACATTACAAAATCAAGGATATGTACCAAATGTCATGATTGTCATGATTATTGTAAATATTTTGTGTCTTGAGCAATACATTCCACCATCAAAACATAGTAGGTTATGTTATGTTGAAATAAATTTAAATAATTATATTATTAAAAATTATGTTATACATTAATTCTATTATGTTGTGATAATCACAACAAACATCCTGTTCCCCCATTTTAGAGAGACTTTCATTCCGGTTCAGACAAAATGGACGCCACTGAGGAACAAGAAAAGAAGTAATGGCAAGAAGAGAAGAGCTAAGAGGAAAGCAATGGATGTAAACAAAGTCTCCATAAAACATGTAAACCACTGAGAAAAAACAGTTACTTGTCTCTTTTGTCTGTCCTTTTCTCATAACAATGGATTACATTTCTTAACACCAGTAACATTCTTAACACACATTACCCTAACAATAGTTGTTTTTGATAAGTAAGTAATGAGTAATGACAACAAAATCACTTTACTGTTGAGTTTTGAATAATCGACATACAACACAGCCAAGACGTTCTATGTACATCAACTCAGGGTGATCCCACAGGATCGCTCACCTTGATAGCCTGTTCTGGAGGAACAGCCTTAGAGATGTCAGATAACATGATGCTAGCAGGGATCATGTAGTCCAGTCAATCAGAGTGAACATTTCATTAGTATAGGCCTTTATCACAGGTACAGTCCCAAAAGGCTCAACAGGCCGTATATTTATGACACGCCATATATCTATGACGCCCCCCTGACCCCCTGAAAAACTCCCTTAATCAGAGATGAAGAAATCTTGAGAAGGAGTCAGTGGGGGATCCCTCCTTCCAGGGATGATCAGTAGTGCAACTGATCATCCCTGGAACTGATCATGCATACATAAAGTGTAAGTATGCATGATTGACATCCATACATACACTGTGCTGGATGGAGGGCTCCCACTAGATGAAGGTCTCAGAGGAGGTCCCCTTGCAGAACCTCCTCCATGCCCCGCCCCCTCTCTGGCCCCCATCAAGGGGAGATCAAAGCGCTGGAGACGGAGCAGAGAGCGGCGGGAACCAAAGCTCCGGTGGGCTCTGGTGGGCTGCAGCACAGGACCTCAGCAGGTTCCATGGACTGGTGACATCCCGTGAAACCTAGTGGGTGAACGCTCGGCAGCCCGTCCACTACCAGCCTGTGTCTTTACATGGGAGCTGAAAAGAATGAGTCAGAACTGTGTATTTATCACTGTTTTCTACTATTGTACTGCAAGGTAGTCAAAAATAAATCTGCCTTCATGTACTGGTTCACCTTTGTGTCCTTTCAATAGACACAGGAGCAGGCACTTGGTTAACTGCTACCATCTGATGTTGCTTCACCTTCTATGCATCTCGTTCTAAACAACACTTTACGAATGCTGCCTCTTGACGAGCAATCTGCTCTTTAGCTTCTGTTTTTAGATGCTGCATTCCTAATTGTTCCCTTTCTTGTTCTTGTAACACTTTCACAACAGCTCTATTGAAGCGCCAGAACCCGATTGTGTGGTATCTCAGAAAAACAGAGCCTGCTTCCGGACAATCTTCTCCTTCTTCTAGAATCTCTCTGTATAGTCGACTTGAGGCTCCGGATTCAATGAACCTAAAAATCTCTACACAGAGATCCACCCTGATGCTTGCCCTAGTCTGGAGTTGAGACTTCTCATAGTTCAGCATAGACTCCAGAAAGGCTCCTGACATCACCATTGATATCATTAAGCAGGTCATCAGATAAAGACCCCTGACATCACCAATTATATCATTAGGCAGGTCATCAGACAAAGACTCATGACATCACCAATGATATCATTAAGCAGGTCATCAGATAAAGGCTCTGCTTGTGATAATGGCCGCTGAGAAGATTTAACTTGTGTTCTCCCCGTTTTTTGTAAACATAGGTAAATCTTTGGTGGAGCGTTTTAATATTTTGGAGCTATGTTTTTCTATCCGAGTTCCGGTTCTTTGAGTTTGTCTTCGCCGTTGCGCTGCCTCTTGCTGGGCTAAAGAATCCCTCCCTCGACCTTCATTCCCAAGACCTCCCCGGTCTTGGGAATTTGCACCCCTAACACACTTTACCTGTATTGTAGGCTTAATTGCCTCTGGCATTTTTTAATTTCTGCTTTAAATTTACTGAATTCTGTAAACAGAGAATGATCATTAAATTAACTTTGAACACTTACTCAAATATAAATGTCGTCTTAATGTAAATACTTAAAAGCTTAACAGAACCAAATGTCATGTCACATAATTTCAAAATGCTCAAAGGAAACAGCTTGATTCAATTTTGGATATATCTTTCAAAATACACTCAATGTATACAACCCATTTAGAGAACTACAATAACAAACGGCAAATGGCCTATAAATATATAAAAACGGCATATTTATATATATGATATATAAATATGACGCATCATTTTAAAGGAATGATGTTGTTCCCCTTAATGCCATACTGTGCCTCGGCTTGAAGGTGACTGGGCTGCACAGCAATGGCCGAATGTCATACATTAACGATCTCCCGCAAGTGTGTAACTACTCTAAATGCCTAATGTATGCTGATGACACCGTGCTCTTTCTGTCCGACTCAAACCATGATACCATAAACTCCAAACTGTCATCTGATCTTCAATCTTTGCATAAATGGTTAATTGACAATCACTTAACCATCAATGTTACAAAAACTAAATGCATGTATTTCCACTCATACAGAATGCATCTGTCCTTTACCAGTCCCATCATCTTCTCAAAATCAAAATCTTGTCATTACCAATACATATACGTATCTGGGTGTGTTACTTCACTCACACCTCACTTACCGCGAACACACCTCCAAGTTAACTAAAAAGTTGCATCAGAAACTACATGTACATAACAAGATTAGACCATACCTATCCTCAACTGTCTCCGAAACCTACCTGCATGCGATTGTATTCTCAACCATCTCCTACTGTATACCAATATGGTCTCTCACCACCAAGGAAGTTACTGAATCCATCGCACGACTATACAACCGAGCTTTAAAGATCCACAGTAATCTTCCAAAATGGACACACCACTGCACTGCACTCACTCAATCTCACGCTCTGTCCTTTCAAAATTTTATTCACAGTCATGCTATCACATTTTATTTTCACCTCCAACACAGCACCTCACAAACACTCATCTCCCTCTTACCAACACATAACATGCCCCAAGTGCGATTCACTAGATCTGTCTCCATGGTCCTAACACACTTTACCTGTATTGTAGGCTTAATTGCCTCTGGCATTTTTTAATTTCTGCTTTAAATTTACTGAATTCTGTAAACAGAGAATGATCATTAAATTAACTTTGAACACTTACTCAAATATAAATGTCGTCTTAATGTAAATACTTAAAAGCTTAACAGAACCAAATGTCATGTCACATAATTTCAAAATGCTCAAAGGAAACAGCTTGATTCAATTTTGGATATATCTTTCAAAATACACTCAATGTATACAACCCATTTAGAGAACTACAATAACAAACGGCAAATGGCCTATAAATATATAAAAACGGCATATTTATATATATGATATATAAATATGACGCATCATTTTAAAGGAATGATGTTGTTCCCCTTAATGCCATACTGTGCCTCGGCTTGAAGGTGACTGGGCTGCACAGCAATGGCCGAATGTCATGTACATAATTGTTTAATCGGGATTCAAACTCAAACTGAGCATCACCAGTACAAGGCATTATCCCATTGAGCCACTGATATTCCTGAACTGTAAGAAGCCTCAATCACATGGTGAATATGTCAATTGATAAGCACACAACACCAAGAAAACTCCAAGCACACATTTCGCAAGAGAATTAAGGGCTTTCTTAAAAGTGTACACATCTGAAAATTTGCACTGTTAATGGTATCCACCTAATGATAGCGGTATGGTAGTTATACAATAACAAAATGGTCATATAGGCAAAATGGGTTGAGACTGTGGACATTTGTCTTTTCTATGAAAACGTTTTTATTGCAGAAGACCAAGGTGAAAAAGATGCATCTGATTTTAGAGATTAATATGATGAAAGAATTTGAGTCCAGGTCAATCTGGTAAGGAGAAATAAGGCTAGTTGATATTTATTTTAAATAGCGCCACCTTTGGGTGCAGTACCACAATTTGGGTTCATTAGTAGTGGGGGTTATTGGTAACCATACCTGAAAATTTCAAGAGATTTCAACTTATGGTATAGGCTGCAATATGACTTTTACAGAATTTGAGGGGAATTGAAAACGTTACAAAAACAATAGGGCCAAGCAGCTTCGCTGCTCGGACCCCTAATTATTATTCAACTATATGGACATTGATAAGCAACATCTGCTCTCAGTACATTTCATATTTGACACTCATTTTAAAGTAATTACAGCACAGCTTTTCTCGTTTTTTGTAAAGCTTGGTTAAATAATAAGATATCAATCAAAAAAATGTCCTCTCCAGACATTGCAGTTTCACTATTTAGCAAATAGTTTTATCAAAGGCAACTAACATTGAATTTGTTTTGTTTTTATACACAACATTACGAAAAGGTATTTAATTTGGATAACCTGCTGAGGATGCATACAGGAACTATTTTATGCAAACCTCATGCACGTTGATGCTAAGATGCTTGTGGTTTATTTGCATTGTTCTTTGCATTTGGCTAACCCTCCAATAAAACTTGACGACTGAGAAATTCCTAAAACGTGTGTCTTGTTGAGGAAGGGGTTGGTGTTCATTCAGAGAATAAGACAAGCCAGGATGATCTACTGGGCCCTGCTGTTACATCTCAGTAAGTCTTTCCTATACTGCACCTTTCAACTACACTGTAAGGAATTAAAAATAATCATTGTATAGAAAGATTTAGGCCTAATGATTTGTTTAGGGTATAGTTCAAGGTGTTATACTTAAATATATTATTTGTGAAATGTTCAGTTGATACCCTTAGAATATTTAAAATGATAATTGAACATTTACCTTAATCTCATGAACTTGCATTAATGTTCTATTCAGTAATACATGCATCAATCTACACATGCATGCCTGCCTGCATACATACAGTACATGCACACACATACATACACACACTAAAATACACTTGCATACATAACAATACTTCATATGATAAGGCTATTTAAGTGTTTGGTCACATTCTTCGTCCTTATGAAGAATGGACTGCTTCATTCAGTTTTGGAATGTCAGTGGCTCAACAGGATAATGCCGTGTGCTGGTGGTCCTTAGGTTGAGTGTTCGATTCCTGATTAGTGCATGCTGAACATGACAATCTGTAATTACCTCTCATATACGAATCACAATATTGAACAGCACCTGTAATTCATCAGGCAATAATCATTCAGGCCCATTAGTGTCCAAGAATCGGACTGTTAAGACAATGTATGGCATTAAGGGGAACCGCTTCGTTATCCATTTTTCCTTCATAATTAATTCTGTCATATTTATATTTCTTCCGTTAGTGTTCTTGAATACAAATGTTTAATTTCCCCAGAATTTCAAAGATTTTTCAGGTATATGCTTTAAAGAAAGCCCTTAATTCACTTGAGAAATGTGTGCTTGGAGTTTTCTAGATGTTGTGTGCTTATCAATAGACATTTTGACCACGTGAATGAGATGATGAAATCTTCCTTAAATATGACAATTATATGTTATATTTATATATCTTCCATTAGTGTGTTCTTGACTTTTAATTTTGCTTGGAACCCGTTAATCACTGCTTGCAGTTATATTTATTTTTATTTCTTCTCAGGTTTGCTTGTCATCCTCTCAAATGCTGCAGACCTCGACGGTAAGACTGTTCCATTGATTAATTTGAATGTGATTTTCATGAATGTGATCCATGTTGTTGACGCCATCACATCAATAGATCCAGGATCCTGCACCGGCTACACCAACCTGACGGATCCATGGCGCAACCGCGCCTTTACAAGAACTGATTGGCCCGGCTACCCCAAAAATGACTTCCGGTTAAGCAACAAGTGGTGGAGATTCACAGGGATTGGTGGAGATACAGCAATTGATGATTGTACCTATAATAGAGGTGGCTTCCAACACCCGTGGCAAGTGGTGGTGTCCTATCCAGACATTGAATCCCTGACACCAACAAAGGGAACTACCCGGACATGGGCTAATGGATGCGGAACACAAGGAATAATGATTGACTTTGTGTTGTGTCCGGGAGGCTTCTACGTCTTCAGACCACTTGCTGCTGGGGCAAGCGAATCCGGCTTTGCTACTTGTGAGAATGTGCTTTTTTAATATATTTCACCCCTTAACTATAAACACATAGGGCAAAACAAATGTTGAGTTTTGGGTGACTATGATAAGTGAGTGTTTGTATGTGTGTGTTTGTGTTGGTGTGTGTGTACTCTCATTCAGATCATTCTAAGTGTGGTCCAGACTCCTGCGGTCCCCTTGCTGAATGTACCAGTACCCCTGTAGGAGGCTGCATTTGTTTCTCTGGGTATGAAATCCCCCCTGAGCACCTTCCTGTTGATGGTTCCTATGGCTGTGTTGGTGAGCTCCATTGGTCTCTATTCAGTTTAGTTAAGTAAAAGTTAAGTACATTTTTTTGGTGTTTTAGCTTAGCTTGTTTTAGCTTATTTTAAATTAGCTTGTTTAGCTTATATTTTCTTAGTTTACTTGTTCACTGCAGGATGAGATCAGCATTTAATAATACTGATAAAAACAACGAAAACATTTTTTTTTTTTCCTAATTAAAATTGTTAATAAAAATGATGAAGATGATTCTTATTGAGTTCGTAGTTGTGTTAACGGTGCCTGTTGAATTCCGCAGACATCGATGAGTGTGTGAGAAAACCTGATATCTGTGGTCCAGACTCCATATGCACCAACCTCAATGGAACGTACAACTGTACCTGTCTGCCAGGATTCAACGACACAAATCCAGCAGGGATACTAGGAACATCTCACTCCTGTGAAGGTATCCCTCTGAAACAGATTTAACAGCATTTCGGGTTCAGATATTCTTTCTTAAACAATCATCTATGATGTTTGTAGATCAAACATTTATACTGTCAGGCAAGGCTAATGTGCAGCTTGAACAATCATGCATGCACACACATGCACAAACACACACACACGCACGCACGCACACACACACACACACACACTCTTTATTTTATTCATTTGAAATACATAAAATAATTCAAATAAAAGGCACACATCCAGCTGCCTCAAACCAACAGATGTTTCTTCTCCCTGACCGAATCCGACAGACCAGTCAGAGATTTTTCGTTCCATCTCCTCTTGGTCTGTCCTCTGGTTTTCATGACGTTCACTCCCTAAAATGTCTCCTCGTCTCTCTTCACAGACATAAACGAGTGTCTCGAAATGGACTGCGGTGAGGGAGATTGTAATAACATCCCAGCAAGTTATGAGTGTGATTGCCATGTGGGGTATCAGCTTGTGCCTGCTGCTAGTCCACCATGTCAAGGTCTGTAGAAAACACTCCAACACCAGCTCCATCCCCCAGGGGGACAATATCCCTTTGATATCAACACGGCCGTCATGTTATCTGTGATGTACAACATTGTATTACTTTTGTATTTCTGGAGTGATTTTGGTTGGAGTTGAGTTCTGATGGTTAAGATGTGTTTCTTCCTTCCACTTATTGCCCCTTGATTAGATATTGACGAGTGTTTCAATTCCACCGTCTGCGGCCCTCGTTCCAACTGCACCAATATTCCTGGAAAACATATCTGCCAGTGTGAGCCGGGAAACATAGCCTCCGACCCGTCCACGGCCCCTGATGAGGACAACACCTGTGAAGGTATCTAGTCACGCCATCTGCTGAATGACCAGCGCCTTTGATCAGGGGAATGGGTGACTGAGAGACGTCGAGCTCCCAACAAGTCAATTGCACTTTAGCGTCCGAACAACATGAGCCACTGAGAGGTGAGAAGGTGAGCTTTACCATCGTCAGCAGAACGCTGATGGGTGAGGAACCAGGTGCTGGTTCAGCAAGCATCACTTCAGATTTATTACTATACCACAGTTAACAACCAAATATTAAGAATATTCAAAATAAAGCTAGCATGCGGTATAATAAGGAATATTCACTTTTCTTGGTTGTATCTCAATTTTCAGCGATTACATCGGGTCTGACTGACACCCTGAAAACATTCAAGTCGGTCGATTTCTTTGAGGCAAAGAAAAGAGAACTTTTCGTAGACATTATAATCAAAAATGTAATATAAATATGGTAAACACATTGTGTAAACCTAGTATATATTTTTTTTTGCCAATTTAAATGAATTAGTATAAATTTCCCTTGGACCTAGAGATGCCTCCCTCCCTCTCTCTCACTAAAAGGTGTAAAATACTTTGGATTCCACTGTAGCCACAAAGTCTGATACTGAGGCCACTCGACTGACTGCTCTGTAGATTCCTTTAGCTATCTCGTAGCCTTGCAGACGTATCCACTGCACCCGTAGTGTATTGCAAATTAACTTGGTCTCTCCCGCCATGGCTGACCAGCCATGGCCAATCCTAAACTGTCCATGGTGGTCCCGCCCCCTCACCTGTGTTTCCTTTGTTGATACTGCCCACGATGTGAACATTTCCATGTAAGAATAATGTACACCCATTGTCTCACTGAATGTATGCTTGGTAAATCGCTGCGTGTATCTTCCCATGATCATGTTCATAAATCAAATCAAATATTTTGCAAGAAATATCCTTAAAAAAATAAATGATTCTTCATCACTGCTTGAGCCAATAGGCTTTGCACAGCATAGAAATGGAGTAGTTCTCTCCACACATACACAAACACGCATTGCTAATTTAATACTTTTAAAGATTTTGATACACATTTCAACTGCATCTGAGAGCTACTAGCACAATCAGTTATGACTAAATCAAAATGGTTCAAAATTCGTTGTTGTTGTGGCACATGTTTTCAAGGTGATGATGATGCATTCAACAACCTTTATTTTCTCCACATTGGGACATCAATCCCTATTGCAACATAGTCAAAACAATAACAACAAGTCGACTGTTAAAAAAAATACACTAAGAAGATTCAATTTAGACATGCAAAACAGAAGCACAGAGCTAATCTCACAGATTTACTTAATGTAAATTCAAGACACTAAGAAAAAGAAAGAGATACAACATTTGAAAACACAAGGTACGCTCAAAAAAATCTGCGGCCTGGAGTTAAATACACAAGCGTGTACTGGATAGAGGCTGCTGAGGCACTCAGGTAGTCAGCGAATCAGAGAGCTAGAGCAACCATAAACAATATGATGAAGACTCTACCAGGCCAGCAGGAGCCAATGTGGCCAAAGGTTGAATACTTATTCATCATGTTCATTGATCGGATCAAGATAACTCCGTTCTGGAATATGGTAAGAGTTAAAGGTGCAGGGTGTAGAATTGAGTGGTATCCAGCAGAAAGTTAATGCTTGCATTCGTGTGTAAAAACGAGGGTGAATGATCTTAATGTCTACATAGGGAGCGGGTTCACCCTGTTGCATCACAATGTTTCTCTGGTAGCCCAGAACAGACAAACGTCTCTCAAAAGATGTGTTTTCATTAATACCAACATAATTGCTATCTTACTTGTAAGATATGACCTATAATTAAACAGACTATATAAGTCTACAATTTATTAATCTATCAAGGGACCTCATTGCCTGACACTATCTTGTCCTGTACAATGACATCAGCTAGGAAGTAAAATGTAAAATGCATCTCCTCTTCCGGCTTTCAAAAGGGAGGGGTGAGAGGGTAGAACCTGAAACCTCACTTCTAGATGGCACTAAATCCTCGGCACTGCTTCTTTAAAGATTGTGGGTTCAAATTTAAGTAAACTTTAAATGTTGGGGATGGAATGTTCAAGAACTTGTAGTAACACACCCCATGTAGAGATTTACTCTTTTGTCTATTTAATGTGATTATAAATCCTGTGGATTATGTTACCCAATACAGTGGGTGTACCCAAACCAGCCAATGATGAATACATTTTCAGAGTCACCAAATATGAAAAAGTAAAGGATGGTTGTGGTAAAACAATTTATGTAAAACATGTTTTATCTTTGGACAGATGTTGATGAGTGTGTGGAAGACATCACCATCTGCGGCCCTGAGGCCGTCTGCAACAACACAATCGGGGCCCATTTCTGCATCTGTAACCACGGTTACCGCGTCGACCCCTCAGATATGATCGCCAGCTCTGAAAATCCATGCAATGGTGTGCGGTTGTTGTTTTTTGTGTCCAATGATGTTGTGCTTGCACTGCCCTGATTCAAAAGCAGATCAGGGTCGACCAACCTCCTGTCTTCTCTACAGACATTGATGAATGCAGTGAGACGGTGGATCTTTGTGGAACTAAAACCGTGTGTACCAACGCACCAGGGACCTTCGACTGCTCCTGCCCTGATGGCTACTTCCCCACCACTGGGGTCATTTGGGAACTGGATGTAACATTTTGCAAAAGTGAGCAGAAGCACATATAAAAAAAAGTGTAGATAGCAATGCCATTCTAAAGGAATGAAACCGACCTAAAGAGAGCGCTAGTTATCTCCCATCGAAATTCAGGATTCTACCAAAGCCCTATGATGTTATGATTATTTATCGAAATTATTAATATATTATTGTCTTAAACATGAACCTAATAGGTATTCCGGAACTTCTTGATGAGATTACACCTCCAGAGGCAAGTATGTTTTATTTTAAGCTTATAAACTAATCTGAAATAAATAGTCTTGTAAAAGCATCTTTCCAAAGTTTGGAAATCGGCTATTCCTCAAAATGTAATGGAAAATATTTGATGGTGGATTTATATTGCTGTTTCAGGGACAAACAAAAGAAAGAGCTTTTCTTGGAAATGTTAACCAACAGCTGAAGGATAATGCAGGCGTCATTCTGCCAGAAGTGGTCAGTGAATGGATCAACAGTTCTCTCAAAAGACTGGCATCTTTTAAGAGACTCCAGCCTACATGGCTGTTCTTTAGGTAGCCGCGTTTTGGGTGACGGGATTCAGAAACCTAGAGTGGGATCCAATGTATTTCAACCAATCATGATGCAGAGTTAATATTTGAATTCAGATCCCATGCCTCGGTTCTGTTTCCCGGGCGATATATTTTGATGAACACCTCGTCCAGGAAATTCACTTAGAATTTGACAGACTTGTTGGCTGTAGAGTTGTAAAAGAAAAGTCTGCAAGCTACCCATCTTTCTTCACAGATTACTTAGTTCTCAGATAACCTGATTGAGGTTTGAAACAGGGTTACACAAAATAATCAGTATAATGACATTGGAAGTTTGTTGTCTTTGCTTTTTTTTTTTCAGACGGTGAAAAACTGCTTTTCTGCATCAATGGTACATTAAACTAATATGTCTGTTGAATCCATTAATTCCCTCAAGAAGTTGTCACCCAACACTAGCAATGCTTTCCTTCTGCCCCAGGAAGTGTCAGGTGCTAACTCTAAGCCGCCCAAGGCGGTGACCAGTGATGGTGACGCAGATACAGGCAGTGTGATGCTGGACATCTCAGAGGGTCTGGTTTCTTCCCTCGTAGAACCCAGCCAGAACGGAACCAACAAGACGCTCCAGACAGCAGTAGTAGGTAGGAAACATGCCACCAAGGCATTAGAACTAGTACCTAGCCCGTATGTTGTTGGAACTAGGTACTAAGAATTAGGCTCCATGAACTATTTCGTAGAGCCTCATTCTGAGTTTATCATTCCTCATTCCTTGCTGGGTCACAATAAACTTGTTTCTTGCCTTATGTCTCTGTAACTTTCCCTCTAGATTTGAGTATACAGACCTTCATTCCTGGAAGCAGCAATGGAGAGAGTAATGTCCTTTCGGTCAAGGGAATCAGCATGGAGGTCAACCTCGAGGCTCTCGCTCAGGACAACAATGGTGAGGAATAATGACCCCCTCATCTGGCTGGGTTGAAGAACTTAATGTGACCTTATTTACCTGGCGGCCATCTTTGGTTGTTTGGTTCTAATTTATTTGAGGACCATGAAAGTTAATCAAAATGCATTCTAGTGGGGAAATAAAATTTGTAACGAAAGTTACGGTGTTAAGTTGTCATGGTATCCAAATATTTTCTTTGAGTGGAAATCATGAATGTACGATTTTGTGTGTTGAACATAAAATCACTTGACTGTTTTGTTTTCATGGATACTGTGGTCGCTTTTAGGGTCCTATTTTAATGGTCTGAAACACAAATGAGAAACGTGAAACGTAAGTAGCTTTGTGGGTGGATCTCTGGCGATGTTGCTTTTATACCGGCGGATAAATGACTCTTGCCGCCGGCGCAAATCTAAAATGGGTTGGTCTGAATACCTGTAGGTCTGTTTTGGGCGTAACGTGCAACAAACCAATGACAGTTCCATCTCCCATCCCCTTCAAGAGCCAGCGCATTAGAACCTGACGAGTTGATATTTTGACAGTGCGCTTGCTGTCTCCGCTGAGACAGATGCATTACCACATGAATTTCAAACTTCAAATGGCTTAAGTAATGGCCAAATAATTGGCCTAATTCACACATAGCGTTTTCTTCTACAACTTCAGAACACTGAATCGTCGTGTAAATTTCGCCAAAGAGAACTTAATAGATCTATAGGGTCTATTTAATGATGTGCGGCAAGACATTAACAAACCTCATTTCTTACCAGCATTGTATACATTATCGTTATCGACTTCTTTTAAATACTTACTCGTCGTAAAACTATGATTTCTCAGGGTCAAATACTTATCAATCCTAAAAAGATGTCTGTGTCAAGAAAACATGTGTTTTCTGTACAGCGTTGGTATTTGCATTGTTTTAAAAGTACAACTTCTTACCGCTGTATCAGCTCTTCTTTCCCAAATAATTTAACCAACATTATAATTTTACCTAAAACGAGATTTTGTTTTGGAAGGTTGGGTTATCACCTACCTTGACCAAGTTTATTATTGTTATTATTGTTATTATTATTATTATTATTATTATTATCGTTATTATTATTATTATTATTATTATTATTATTATTATTATTTTAATGCATGGCATAGCCTATTACAGTGTTAATTATTGCAGCCACTGTGGATAATTTTTTTTCACAATCCACATCATCATCATAATATTCCACATGCAAGCTTGCATTTTTGTGCTGTGTGTAGCTTACTGGGCCCAGTTTCCCGTAAATATATATATAGGCTGTAAATATGGGCTATTATGACACGGCTCTTCCCAATGCCGTGGAACGCTCCGTTCATTTGCATGGGCCCTTCACAACAACGTCAGCTTCTTCGGTTGCTAAGCGACGTCAACTTCTTTGGTTAACTATTTCTCTGCTGATCAACACTACGTATGGCAAGTTGGTAACAAATAAATTGTAAAAAAAAAAACACCTTGTGAAGTTATTTTTTCGTTTGGCAAGTAGCCGCTCATTATCGAAAATAAATAATAAATTATCGAAGCACCTCTGTTTCGAGTCGGTGTCCGGTTCGCCCTGTCTGGCTTATTTTCCCGATAATGGCCGGCGTTCTATTATCCCACTTAACGTCAATATAACTCTGCATGTGGAAGGGAAAATAGGTTTATTTGTAATTACAATATTATGCTGCTGTATTTTCCGAGACCCCCACAGATATTTGAGTTTACTGCTTTCATGGGAGCCAGACCTCTCTCTATGGGAGCTAAGCTCCCACTGGCTCCCACCTAACTCGAACCCTGGCTATAGATCTTTCAACACTGCCGAGCCGGTTCGGTCGCAGCTTGGCACCCCCGGCGATTTCACCTTCTTATCTGTAGGTTTCCTGTATAAAACCGAAGGAGTCAAATCCCCCGTTCGTCCGGCGCTGGGTTTCTTGGTTCATTGCTGGGGAAGGCGGGGCTGTGCACGGAGTCTCTGACCTCTTTAGAATACTTTGTATTATTGCAACCTCCCGAATGTTTTAATTTTTTATGAATGAAGACACCCGCATGCAATAATGAGTTCACTCTATAGTAGGCTAACAATGCTCTTAACGTCCTACGAGTACCCTGGAGCACTCGTTAGCTACGAGCGTTTTCACGATGTTTGTTACCAACGATGCTTTCGGGAAATGGTGTGAAAACTGTACGATGCTCGTACGACGCACTTCACGATCCACTTAGGCTAACGATGCTTTCGGGAAACTGGGCCCTGGTGTGTAAGCTTTTTTTGTAGTTCCGACCTGTCATGGTACGTCAAAATAGCAGCACCAACTGCGCTATCAGCTAGTGCACTTAGACCAGGTATTTGTCTGTAAGTTGTGGAATTGCTTGTGGCATTTGATCAAATATTAGTCTATGATCAAATAACCATAGACTGCAAACACTATGGATGTAGCTTCTGTGAGGTCAACCAAGGGTTTACACATGACCGTTGTGAAGCCATAGATTTTTCTAGAGATTTCTGAAACCAGGATATTTTCAAAGCTGCTATGTTTGGCACACTTATGGATGGAAGTCAATGGCCTTGCAGTAGACAGCCAAAACAAATTACTATTAAATCTTCATTCAACTTTATAATGAGATAAAATTGAACCAAGAAAAACTTTATTTGCTTTGTTGTCAAGAAGGATATCACAATTTTCCCTTTGACGATGCCTCAGTGAATGGGTCGACTCTCTTGGTTATCATAATGGAGAAAAACCCTTTTTGCAGGATCGGCAGCAGCTGCAGTCCTCACCCTCCATGGCATAGAGGGGATGCTCAGTCACCGCTTCTTCAAGACCGAGAACCAGACTGAGATGAACTCTGACATCATCACCGCCTTCCTACCCAAAACCAAGCACTCCAACTTCTCCCAACCCGTCAACTTCACCATCCAGCACAAGAAGGTGAACCGTTTGACACTCATCCATCCATACCTTCACTCATCCATCCATTCATACCTTCACTCATCCATCCATACCTTCACCCAGCCAACCATACCTGCACCCATCCATCCATACCTGCACCCATCCATCAATACCTTCACCCATCCATCCATACATTCACCCATTCATCCATACCTCCATCCTTCCATCGATACCTCCACCCATCCATCTATACCCCCACCCATCGTCTGTCCATCATCCTTGAAGTGATTGTCTCATGTGTTCATTACTGTGTTACGGCCAATGACTGCTATGGCTGTGAAAATAAATGGTCACTTTCTCTTGGTGCTGATGACCCTACAGGGTAACTCAATTGGTGCTGATGACCCTAAAGGTTAACTTAGATTGGTGCTGATGACCCTAAAGGATAACTTATATTGGTGCTGATGACCCTACAGGGTAACTTATCTTGGTGCTGATGACCCTAGAGGGTCACTTATCTTGGTGCTTATCAGCAGTTTGGCCCAACATGGTCCAGGTGAGCCAGCACCAGTCTGGCTGTCCACCTGCTGTTGGTCTGTTTCTTTGTATAGACTGATGTTCTCACTTGCTGATGGTGTGTTTCTTTGTGTAGATAGCTGGTCTCACTTGTGTATGGTCTGTTTCTTTGTGTATACTGCTGGTTGAGCCACAATGTGAGAGAGTTGTTGCAGCCTTGAGATTTGCATTTTTCTGCTTCTCCCTGAGGGCGTTTGCCATTTGGTGTTTGCTCATTTGTTCTTCTCTCAAAGAGGTGCACGCTTTATAAGTGTATTTTTGCTTAAGCAGAGATTGTGGGTCTATTTTCAGAGGGTCTATTGGTTATTATTTTTGGCCTTGGCTACCTAAAAGCCATCCCTTCCTTTGTTTTGTTCCTTTATTTTATACAGTGAATGCTAAATAAATTCTTTGATTTTGAACAGTTCCTGGTTTTATCAGTTTATATCAGTTGATTTACATATATCAACTGTTTTGTCGTTGGCTCTGCATCCTCAGAAAACGGAGGCTGGCCTGGTGACCTGTGTGTACTGGGAGGGCAAAGACCAGACGTCCGTGAAGGTGGAGGCCTCTGGGGGCGAGGAGGCGCAGGCAAGCCACTGGTCGGTAAAGGGCTGTTTGGTGGCATACTCCGATGAGAACTACACCATTTGCAGCTGTTCCCACCTCTCCACCTTCGCTCTCATCCTGCAGATCGGAGATGTACGTACCAAGCAGCCCACCTTGAGGCGGGTCGACTGCTCGATGTGTCTTCTGTGTTCTCTGTGGACGCCGTCTTTTACAGCTGAGAGATGTGTATTCTCTTCCAGAGAGCCACAGGAGCAGGAAAGACAGGGGTCTATGCCTGCTTGTTTGATGCAGAAACTGCTCCAATCTTGTGACATATACCAATACAATACAGGTCGCTAATAAAACAATCGGTTTTACAGTAGAGATCTCAATCCCTGAAGTCAGAGAGAACATTTGTAAAAGTTCAGCCTGTAGGCCCCACCTGCACAGATGAACCACATCACCACTTCTGCCAACAACCCTCCCAGCCCTGCATCACTGGCAAGAGAGAGGGACTTCTGTCAGATACACATTGGTAAAAAGAGTGAATGAAAACAATCCAAACCAATCTCTCAGCACTTAGATCCCTCCAGACCAAACGATCAGCAGACAGCTTGTTAGTGTTGTTTTCGGGCCAACTTAGAGGCGATGACGATTTTATCGACCGATCCATTCCCGATATTTTCACCAGCTTCACGTTTTCTTGTCTTGTTCCTCAACAGCCTCCTCCAGAGGACCCCTTCCTGGAGTGGTTGAACAGAGTGTGTGTGACCATCGGCCTGTTCTTCTTCGCACTGGCCATTGTGACCTTCCTCCTGTGCAGCTGGAACGCCAAGATCAACAACACAGCCCGTCTGCACCTCTGCATCAGTCTCGCCTCCTCCCACTTCCTGATGCTCTGGATGGACCGATACGTTGACAATAAGGTGTTTGTTCACACAGTTGGGGAACAGATCCACCGCCTGGGAGGATATATGCTCTCCTCATGATACTATGAGGGAATTCTTAGTGTTGATTAGGAGGAAGGGCATTTTTAGTGTTGATTAGGAGGGAGGGCATTCTTAGTGTTGACTAGGAGGGAGGGCATTCTTAGTGCTGAATGGGAGGGAGGGCATTCTTAGTGTTGAATGGGAGGGAGGGCATTCTTAGTGTTGAATGGGAGGGAGGGCATTCTTCGTGTTGAATGGGAGGGAGGGCAACCTTAGTATTGAATGAGAGGTGGCGAGGGTATTCTTAGTGTTGAATGGGAGGAAGGGCATTCTTAGGATTTAATGAGTGGTGGGGAGGGCATTCTTAGAGTGTAAGGGGAGGGTGGGCAACCTTACCTTTTAAGGAATTACCTCATTAGCGTTACTTTTTACAAGAGGCCTGACCAAAATGTTTCATTGACGCAAAAGCAAGCCAGGGTCCAGACTTGGTCGACCTCTTTTTCTGTTGACATTGAAATCTTTATTTTGTTACTTCTGTAACCAATTGCAACTGGCAAGGCCGTAGAAGGTTAGGTCATATAAGAAAAGGTCATAGGAAGGTAGGCCCTCGGATATGAGGGCATAGGAAGGTAGGACATATAAGGATGTAGGGAGGATGTAGAGCATAGAGGAGGGTCGGTTAATTACCTTGAACCTGGTCGTCTCTGTAGGTGGCTTGTAAAGTCATGGCCGGCGTGCTCCACTTCCTGATTCTGGCCAGTTTCTCCTGGATGCTCCTGGAGGCCCTGCAGCTCTTCCTGCTGGTCCGGAGACTTTCCAAGGTCCAGGTCATCCAGAGGGACGGCCTCCCCACACCAGTGCTGTACCTGATTGGCTATGGTGCACCGTTTGTGATTCTGGGCGTGTCTGCTGCGGTATTCTCTGATGGATATGGTGCCACAGACTCACAAGTGTGAGTAGCACTGCCAGTGACCCACACCCATCTGACCATATGTACCTTTATGTACATATATAACATACACACACTTTTTCTCATAACTGTAGGTGCTGGCTATCAACAGAACGCAGCTTCAACTGGGCTCTGACAGGGCCTGTGGTCGCTCTCCTTGGTGTGAGTACATTGGCTTTATTTGTATTTGACTTTTTTGTTACACTGTGAGATGGGACATAAATCGACATGTAGCATTAGCAACCAGTGACTTTGTATTCTGTACTGCAGTTGCCAGCAAAGCATGTTTTTAGTTTACTTTCCTTGTTCCTTCAGTTGTCAGCTGAAGGTTTGTCAAAGTCAAAGTCAAAGTCAAAGTGTGTTTATTGTTGCATGTACCAAATTGCTTCAGCACAGCAAAATTCTTACGACTTGGCAAGCATCATTCATCTACGCAGTAGACATCATACATATAACAAAAATAACATAAAACTCTATAACACTATGACAATAAAACATATAAAATGAAAGTGAAGTGAATTGTATGAGTGGGGGAGCAGGGAGTAGGTGTGGTTTGCCCAACATTTTGAATAGATGTTGGCCAACGTTCTAAAGTGTGTGCTGGGGTGGTGTGCCAGCATGAGAGGTCCTCTGATTCTCTTTGCCCAATCCAGGATCCCCTAGAGATAATGCTGTAGGCTAACATATGGGCTCCTCTAAGATGTGCCTTTGTGTTGTTGAAGATGAACTTGGTGCTGTTCTGTGCCACCCTGGTGTGCCTGAGGCCCACACTGGCCAGCATGAAGAGTGACGTGTCGCAGTCCAAGGACACCAGGTTCAACCACACTCTGTTCTCTCCATCTGTCTGTCATTACATTAACTGGAACTATTCCATCCAACGAGGGTGCAGTAACGTGGTTGGTCCAGAGGGGGCGCCCTGTCCCTGATCCCCCTCTCTTCAACGACTCTGCAGGTTGATCGTGTTCAAGATCCTGGCCCAGTCTGTCATCCTGGGCTGCACTTGGATTCTGGGCCTGTACCAGGCCAACCTCTTCTTCCAGGTGCTCTTCATCCTGCTCAACTCCCAGCAGGGCACCTTCCTCTTCATCGTGCACTGTCTGCTCAACAAGGAGGTGGGTCCAAATCAGGAACACTTGTTATGGTTCATCTTTATACAGGACAGTAAGAACAGGACAATGCTTATCCAAATAGTATATTTATAATGGTGATATGATAAGCAGTTATAGTATTATAGTTAATACAAATATTGAAAATACACAATTGTTGTCACACTTTAACACTCATTCGGTTAAGTCATTCGGTTAGTTCATTATTAATCCATGTTATGTTGTTATACCTCCAAGGTGAGGGGAGAGTACATCAAATGGCTGTCCTGCTCATTCGGGAAGTCAGGAAACGCTGGAGCAGCGGTGAGTGCGTAGACACTCAATTAAACGATAGTTGCGTATGTAATTACGGTTCTATGAATTCCGGATGACCGCCAGAGGCGGTGCTTTAGCACTGGATGTTCCATCTCGAGCATGCGCAGGTCGAGTAATTATACCAACAAAGTCACCTGTGACACCTGGGTGACCCGAGAAGTCTGAGTGACAGAGAACTCTGGCGGTCTTCCGGAATTCATAGAAGCGTAGTTACATAACGTAACTATTGTTCTATTTCATTCCTACTGCCCGCCAGAGGCAGTGCTTTAGCACTGGATGACTAATACCAAAAAGGTCACGAAGAGTGCTCACCAATTAAGGTCTCGAAGCAATCGACAATACAGCCGTCGGCACAGGATGAGGAGCAGCGACATTTACCCTGTAGAATCAGGCAAACGTACATTATGAGGAACATGTAGCCGCGGAGCAAAGGTCCTGAAGTGGAACCCCCTTCAAGGCAGCCCATGATGTAGCCATACTCCTGGTAGAGTGGCACCTAACGGCCCAGGGCCGGGGAGCCCCTGTGCTCTATATGCATTCAAGTCCACATCCACAATCCAGTGGGAGAGTCTCTGTTTCGACAGGGCAGCCCCCTTCCTGCAGCCCCGTAACAGACAAAGAGGTTATCCGTCTTACGGAAGCTGGGTGTCGCTTCAACATATGCTCTATGCTTCCCAGTAGCTCAGGTGCTGCTGAGAAAAGCGTCCGACAACCGGCCCTTGAACTTCAGTACCGACCCCCCTAGCCCCTAGGGGCCCTGGGGGGAGGCGGCGGCTGGGCGCCGGACCTCTTGGCGCCTGAAATGCTGCCCGTGGCGCAGTGCTACAGCGCTGGTCAACCTGCGCTGAGGAGTGCTGGCCCCTCGACTGTCCACCTGAACTCGGTTGAGAGCTATTGGCACGGGGTACCGCAGAGATCCCCGGCCTAGAATGTAGCAGAGGTGAACGCCATAAGCTAGCAAACTGCTGGCTAGCCTGGCCGACCTGTACACTTCGCTCCAGGGCCAGAAGAGCAGCTGGCCCGAACGTCTGGCCTGGGATCACTGGAAGAGAATGGAGGGTCCGTCGACACATATCCGACAGGGGCGATTGCGCTAGCCAAACCTGGCGGCGTGCCAACATAACAGTTGACATTAATCTGCCTAGCTCCCTAGTCATATACGCAAAAGTCTGCAGTGAAGCATTACTGAGGGTCTGTGCTGAATGATCAGCACCTGACCCCCGTATAGTTTGAGACAGCGCAAGAAAGATGTGAGAAAGCGAATTCCCAAGACGTCCCACATGGGCAGCAATGTTGCAACTCCTTTTAAGGAGGTCATCTGTAATCCGGCACTTGGGCCGAGGGCAGCGCACATCGGCTCTCAGAGCCTCGTCTTGGGAGACAACCAGGGATGCAATAGCAGGCTCAATCGGAGCAAACCGGTCCAAGCCACAAGTATCAGCGTTGGCCGTAGTTGCTAGAACTCTGCTATCACTAGTGTAATGGGAGAGAGCCCTTGAGTCTGGCCAGCATCTATGTAGCTCTGCGATGTAGTGTGGAAAAAAGGCATTCACAGGGGCAGATGAAACAGGAGCTTCATCTAAACCCGGTCTTGCCAGGGCCATTCGCACGGCTGGTCTAACAGTGTCGCGGCCGGACCCTCTAGCCGAGCCGCACAGAGACCCTTGAGAGAAAGCCTGAGAGACAAAGGACGCTACGTCGTCGACCCCTTGTTCTTCCTCCTCTGTAAAGAGACTATAGGACGCAGCTGTAGACAGCATGTCATCCACTGGATTGAAGTAAGTTGTGCGGCTGGTACACCCTGGGCTGGCTGGAGGTTCTGTAGGAGGGTTTTAATCTGATCAACCTCATCCGAAAGTGTATCCACTTGGTTTGCCAAGTTGACGACCTTACGGGACTTCCCGGGGGGTACACCAGCTGCCGAGGCACGGCGCCGGGGCAACCCTGGTCCGCCCTCCACCTCAGCCAACCTAGCTAGCCTCAGTGTATGAGGCATGAAACTACAGTTCATCCATGGGTTATCTGACACTGCTTCCCTCATGTTTTACCCCCGAGACATGCAGGGCAATGGTCATGGCCATCCTCCGCCTGCAGGGAGGCCATGAAGGTGACACATTATGGGTGCTAAACATGTCAGCAAAAATGAATTGAAAGTAAATTAATTAGTATGCGAGGCAGTCGAGCTTTAGGCGAGAGCACCCGAGCAACGACGCGACACCCCGACAATAACACAGTGACGGCGATCCTTTGAAACCCAAGCAGCCCACTGGAGAGCAAATTAACGCAGGCTAGGCAATCAAGCTATAGGTGAGAGCACCCAAGCAACGACGAGACACCCCGACAATAACACGGTGACGGCGAGCCTTGGAACCCAAGCAGCCAACTGGAGAACAATTTAACGCAGGCTAGGCAATCAAGCTATAGGCGAGAGCACCCTAGCAACAACGCGACACCCCGACAATAACACACTGATGGCGAGCCTTGGATACCCAAGCAGCCCACCGGAGAGCAATTAGTGCAGGCTAGGCAATCAGGCCTCAGGCGAGAGCACCCGAGCAACTATGCGCCCGAAAATCAGTGGGCTAGGAAAATACAGTGACGGCGACTTTTGAAACCCCAAGCCACTCACTGGCGATCAAATCAAAGAATGCAACCGGCTAAATATATATAGTTACGGCGGCTTGGACCCCAAGCCCAGCACTGGCGAGCATACAAATGAGCAACCGGACTTAGGCGAAAGCGCACGAGAAACGGTGCGAGACCGAAAGAATAACACAGCGACTGAAAACTACCCGCCGACTAATGCTCTAAGCAAATTAAAGCAAAGGTGGAAAGTTGAATTCAGTTGACGCGCTAGCCGACGGCTACGGGTAGCCTACACACTTTACTCACCCCTGGCCGCAGCCGAAATCGAACAATTGCAAGTCGCAGCCTTTGGTGGACGAAGTCAAATCGAGGCACCAACCCGTCCGTGGGTTACAAGGCTACTTGCGACAAGCTGATATGGTATCTTACAACAAACAATGTTTGTGTGTCCTGCTAGTCCGCTACCGCAAGAAGATAGAAGGAACAGACCCTCGGGTGACTTCCGGAATATATAGACATTCTCGGGTCACCCAGGTGTCACAGTAGCCTGGTTCTACCAGACTCTCGTACTTCACTTCATTTCATTTCATTTGTACTGAGAGTCTGGACCTAATCAATTGACAAACATTAACTCACTTGAAGGCGGGTGTCTGTTAAAATGATTGGATCTGACCAGTGCCACTCTGGATCTGCCATAACCAATCGCTAACGTTTGGTTGTGACGTATGTCATGCGCCGGGAATCACGCGCAGGTTGTACACAAACCAAACACCTTGCGCGTCTGCACGAAAATGTCCGTCAACGACAGCTGCAGGTTTTGTTTGTCGAATTTAATTTATCAGGTAAAAATTGCACATTCTAAATCAACTACCGACCAACAACTCAAACTGGCGCACGACTTTATCGTCATTGTTCTCAGACACGCCCTCTGTTCGCTGATTGGGCGCCGCTGTGGCGGTGCCAGAATACCAAATTACATACAGCAGGTCCAGACCTAGTACTGAAGGGAAATTCAAATTGAGCGGAAGTACTTAGGCGGGCGGAGCCAGGCTAGTGTCACAGGTGACTTTGTTGGTATAATTACTCGACCTGCGCATGCGCTCAGTAGAAATGAAATAGAAGAAACATTTAGACATTTCAAATTAAGGAAATATACCAAATATCCTTCAAAATCTTTTGTTTGTAATGATTATTGTACCTATTTTATATCTTGAACAAAACGTTCAACCATCAACACATAGTAGGTTATGTTATGACAAAGATAACGGAACATTGATTTTTTTTTTTACAATTTATATTGTTACAATTGTGCTGTGATAATCCAACCAACATCCTGATTCCCCGTTTCAGAAAGACTTTCATTCCGGTTCAGACAACATGGACGCCACTGAGGAGCAAGAAAATAAGTGATGTCCAGAAGAGGAGAACTAAGAGGAAAGCAATGGATGTAAACAATTATGACTTAAAGTCTCCATAAAACATGTAAAACACTAGGAAAAAACGGTTACTTGTCTCTTTTGTATGTCTTTTTCTCATAGCAATGAATTACATTTCTTGTAACACCAGTTTTCTTATCATAAATAATTAATGAGTAAAGACAACAAAATCGCTTGACTGTTGAGTTTTGAATAATTGACCAAGACGTTCACCTATTTTACATCAACTCAGGGAGATCCCACATGGATCGATCACCTTCACAGCATGTTCTGGAGGAACAGCCTTAGAGATGTCAGAGAACATGATGCTAGCAGGGATCATGTAGTCCAGTTAATCAGAGTAAGCGCTGCATGGGAATTCAATTTTATAAATTACATTTCATTAGTAAAGCCCTTAATCCCAGGTACAGTCGCAAATGGCTTAACAGGCCGTATATCTATAGGACACCCCCCTGACCCTAGCCTCCCAAAGGGCAAGAAAAAACTCTCTTAATAAGAGAGGAAGAAATCTTGAGAAGGAGTGAGTGGGGATCCCTCCTTCCAGGGATAATCGGTAGTGCAACGGGGCCATGATTGACATCGATACATACACTGTGCTGGATGGAGGGCTCCCACCAGAGGAAGGTCTCAGAGGAGGTCTCCTTGGAGGACCTCCTCCATGCCCCGCCTCCTCTGTGGCCCCCATCAAGGGGAGATCACAGCGCTGGAGACGGAGCAGAGAGCGGCGAGAACCAAAGCTCTTCACCTGAATGAGTTTAAGGAACCAGTGGGCTGCAGCACAGGACCTCAGCTGGTTCCATCGACTGGTGTCCTCCTGTGGAACCCAGTGGGTGAATGCTGGGCAGTCCGTCCACCACCAGCCTGGATCTTTACATTGGAGCTGAACAGAATGCACTAACCAGTCACACACACACACACACACACACACACACACACACACACACACACACACACACACACACACGCTCCTACACTGTCGATTTCTGCAATGTGGATGTTTAAATGGGGTTGGTTTACCATCAAAAAAAAAAATTGAAATATGAAAAAAAAAAATCAAGCTTCCGATAATCGTTTGATTTTGGGGGTATTTTCGAAGAGTTGAACATCTGAACCTGTTCAAATGGAGCTATTCTGCTCTTGCTCTCGATTAGGTTAGCTTAGCAGATAGCCGACATGAAGTTGGTCCCTTGAAATAAAAGCCCAGGAAACGTGGAACGGTTTAGGCCTTGATAAGGTTCCTTGTTTTACTTCCAAACTTGTAAAACTGTAAAAAGATGCAAAACATGAATTTACAATCTGCTCATGTAATCATGAATAGACAATAAACAAAGCTATGATAAGCTTAGCAATAGCATTAAATAAAAGAGTATCCATTAACATCAGACTTTGTAATCCCACTAGCTTCAATGCTAATTCTACACTGTAATTCAATGGGAAATGCTACCGCGATTAGCATTGGCGATTTATAAGTAAAACTAATCATTCCGAAATTAAACAAACATAATTGTTAAGCCACAGAAATTATTTGAATGCTTTAAACATTAATGCTCACGGACTAAGACTTCCTCTGGACAACCAAAAAGAGAAGGAACTGACATGCTGTGCTCTCTGGAATGTTGCATTAACCTAGGTAACATGGTTACTATGGTAACACAGGAGAGCCAAAATACAACTCACTCATGCAATGCCATTATCAACCACTAGCCGTCTAGAGCAAAAACAAATTGTGGGGGCAGAACACTCCCCGCCTGATATTTTATATTATCACTAAGTCTCCCTTCTGAGGAGGAGTACCACTTCTATAACAGGTCTCGAATGCACCTTAGGGGTACCTTGTCGGATGATCTTGACATCAACCTTCCGAATTCTTCCATCATGGCTGGGAATGGTTCCCACGATAGCTCCCATTGGCGACTCATTCCTCTTAACTTGAGTGTCCTTCAGGAGTACAACATCTCCTGTTTGCTGGTTTGATCTGTCCGATGTCCACTTGTTACGAGGCTGAAGAGTTGCCAAGTACTCTTGCCTCCAGCGTCTCCAGAACGTCTCAGCAAGAGCTTGGACTTGGCCATTGTTAGGTATAAAGATCCTTGAGATCCACGTCCTCTTGTGGAGCAGAAACTGTGTCAATCTTCTGAGTGAGCAGCATGGCAGGTGGGAAGACAGCTGGCATATCAGGATCAGAAGAGACTGGACTTGAAGAAGTTCATATTTTTTCTGACTACAGACAGATGTTTTGGAGAATAATCTGGCCCTTTGGATGAGCCTGGCTGTTGCACGGGGTAGTGATTTCCAATTGGAGAATCTTTCGAACCGATGTGATCCAAGAAGTTCACCAGTAACTTTGGTAGCGTAGGTTGTAACTTCAGGGCGAAGCCTTACATCGGTTTCTGGATGTTGAAGGTCATGCATCACTGGCTGTTCAAACTCTGGTAAACCAGTTTGAATCTTGAAGGAACTGGAAGGCTGACACTGACCTTGATCCATGGTCTGCTGGATTATGTTTGGTAATGATGTAGTTCCACTGATCTGGCCGAGAAGATTTCCTGATTCTTGTCACTCTGACAGGTAGACTTAAAAGTTCATGGACGTGTTGTAGATGTAACCCAGTACTATCTTGCTGTCCGTGTAGAACTTGACTGCATGAATCTCTACATCAATTTCCTCGATTATCAGGTCTGCCATTTCCGTTGCAAGAACAGCTGCACATAGTTCCAAACGAGGAACAGTGTGCGCAGGACGTGGCACCAGCTTAGCCTTGCCCATGATGAAGCCAACGTGGCTCAGTCCTTCCGTGTCGGCTACTAGAAGATATGGCTAGAATTGATGCGTCGGAGAAGATACCGATTTCTCTGTGGACAGTGGTGAGCAGAGAAACAGGCATGTCCTTCGGATCTGAAGCTGTAAAAGCTCCGTCAGGGAGTCTCTCCAAGCGGCCCACTGTATTTCCTTCTCTTTTGACAGTGGAGTGTCCAAGTCATGCTCTGCTGTGGATATCTCTCTCATAAGTGCCTTGCCTCGTATCGTGATTGGTGATACAAAACCCAAGGGATCAGAGAGACTGTTTACAGTTGAGAGTATGCCACTTCTAGTCAACAGGTTTTCCTTGTTGGACACAGAGAAGAAGAAGCTGTCTGTTTGTAGGTCCCATCTGAGGACGAGACTGCGTTGGGGATGCAGCGGATCAGTTTTAAGGTCAAGATCTTTCAAACCTTTCGCATGGTCTTCTGTTGGGAATGCGTCCATAACGGTGCTTCTGTTAGATGCAGTCTTATGTAGCATGATGCTAGCCTGGTTCTACCAGACTCTCGTACTTCACTTCATTCAATTTGTACAGAGAGTCTGGACCTAATCAATTAAACGTTAACTCACTTGAAGGCGGGTGTCTGTTGAAGTTTAAAATGATTGGATCTGCCCAGTGCCACTCTGGATCTGCCATAACCAATCGCTAACGTTTGGTTGTGACGTATGTCATGCGCCGGGAATCACGCGCAGGTTGTACACAAACCAAACACCTTGCGCGTCTACACGAAAATGTCCGTCAACGACAGCTGCAGGTTTTGTTCGTCGAATTTAATTTATCAGGGAAAAATTGCACATTGTAAATCAACTACCGACCTACAACAACAACTCAAACTGGCGTACGACTTTATCGTCATTGTTCTCAGACACGCCCTGTTCGCTGATTGGGGGCCGCTGTGGCGGCACCAGAAAACCAAATTACATACAGCAGGTCCAGACCTAGTACTGAAGGGAAATTCAAATTGAGCGGAAGTACTTAGGCGGGCGGAGCCAGGCTAGCATGATGCTTGACTCGGCTAACATCTCCCTTGTTCTTTTCATAACATCAACGGCTTCTCCTGCAGTGGGGAAAGAGGTAAGTCCATCATCCACATAGAAGTTCCTGATGATGAAATGCTGAGCATCTGTCCCATGCTCTTTCCGTCCCTCTCGTGCTGCTCTTCTCAAGCTGTAGATTGCAACAGCTGGTGAAGGGCTGTTACCGAAAACATGTTCTGTCATTCGGTAATCGGTCACTGGTTTTGTGAGGCTAACCCTTATCTTCAAACCACAGGAATCTAAGAAAGTCACGGTGGTCCTCACAGACTGTGAAACAGTAAAAAATCTGTTGGATGTCTGCCGAGACTGGAACCTGCTCTCTGCGGAAGCGGATGAGGACACCGAGAAGAGTGTTAGTTAGGTCTGGTCCCTTTAAGAGGACATTGTTTAACACCTTCGTGCTTGGCGCTAGAGTCGAACACCACCCGTATTTGGTCTGGCTTCTGGGGAAGGTAGACGCCAAATGTTGGTAGGTACCAACACTCTTGATCTTTCTTCAATGGTGGAGCTAGCTCTGCCTGGCCTGACTCAAATATCTTCTGCATGAACTCGATTTGTTGTATTTTCATGTATGGCTTTCTTTCTAGAGTGCGACTCAGAGATGACATACGTTTTGCTGCTTGCTCCCTATTAGTTGGGAGGTGGCGCCTCGGGTTACGGAATGGTAACGGAGCCACCCAGCCATTTGGATCATTCATGTAGACATTTCTATCCATGATCTCTAGAAATGCCTCATCTTCCAATGACAAGGCTACTTTCTCATCATCTTTGGTCCTTTGGAATACATTGACTCCAAGTTCATCTGTGTTGTCTTCCAGGAGGTTGGGTTCTCTTGAGCTTTGACTTTCTCTTTTCTTGTCCAATTTTTCCTTTATGTGGTTTACACTGGCACATGGACTAAGAAAAGATATTGTTCCATTTGGTAGAACGTTGGTCCTGTAAACATTGATGGTGCTTGGCTTGTGGGTTCCTCCCAGACAAACATCTCCAACAATAACCCAGCCAAGGTCGAGTTGTTGTGCATAGGGTGTATTATTGAGTCGGTTGTAGTGTTTAAGCACTTTATGTACACGTAGTATGTCTCTACCGAGGAGAAGGAGAATAGCTGCTTCTGGATCGATAGGTGGGATTATATCCATCACTGCCTTGAGGTGTGGATAATGGCGTGCTATCTCGGGTGAGGAGATCTCAATGCAGACGTCAGGCATCATATCACACTCTATGATGGTAGGCAGGCAATATATGCATCACACAAAATAGTAACACAACTTAAGTTCATAGATAGACCAAAAACGTAACAACATGTAGATTTTCCATCACAATCCCCCCTTTGATTATTTATAATCACAAAATTATGCAACCTTTAGGATTAAAATGATCACTTAATCACAACATGCATATGTTCATAATCTACTATGTCCGACAATGGCCTCCAAGTACAGATATTTATACCACCGTTCGCTTTGACAGAAGGTAGCATAAAATCTCCCAACATCACAATCAAGTCATCTGTTTCCATATATTCAAAAGTCATAAAAATAAAAACAGGAAAAACAAAGAAACAAGGCTACCTTTTAAAAACATTTCTAAACAAAAAATATTCTTATTTGATGTGTCCTTAATGCTGCTTCCGTGATACAAACACATGAGTAGTTGGCAAGCACTTAATGTTTACTCTAAACATTAATTGTCAATCCAGTCAGTATCAATAACACACAGTATAACCCAACATTTTAACGGTATTCCTCTTCTCTTTCCCATTGTCCTTCATGATGTCTCTGAGGGACACTGCTCTTCTCTCCATCCGCCTGGACATGCCTCCACCTCTCTCTGCTTCCTGCGTCACAGGCTGTCCTTTGAAGTGCCTGTCCCCACGTCTCTCCCGTCTCTGAGACCCTCCTTTGTCTCAATGTTCAGGCCACTTCCTTGTGGCTACACAGGCACCATGGAGGCCACCACTCTGGTGCTGTTGGTCCTGCTGGACTGTCTCCTTGTGTCGTCCAGCAGACCGTTCCGTAGCTCTTCAGGTGGGCCTCGCATGGTCGGTAACTTCATAAAGTCTGATGGAGAGGAGTCATGACGTGGGGTATTTGCACTGTATTGGGCCGCTGGTCGGGCTGAAAGCAGGAGGGGGAGGAGCGTTGTCCAGGTCCGGATCTATTTGAACAAAACTCGATGCAGATGGGTAATCTTTCTCCCCACCCCTTTCCTTATCTTGTCTTGCCTTACGTTCTTATCTATCTCTTCTCCTTCCATAACACATACTTCTTCCAATCTCTCTCATACGTTCATTAATTCACCTTCTTGTCATTTGGCCATAAAACATTAACAAAATATCATAATATAAAAATCTGCATTTTCAATATTAGGCAACACACTTCTGTTGTCCCCGTCACGTTGTCAGTCGGGGGTCAGTCGGGGTTAGTCTGGGTCAGTTGGGGTCATGTCATGTCTGTGTGATATGGTTGACCATTAAATTGGTTGTGATAGATTGTAAAAATCGAGTATCCACTGTCTACAATAGCCCGTTGTTTACTATAACCATATATAATAAATATATATAATAACCATATATAATATTACATTTAGCTGATCAGGTCGCGTAAGGGTGGTGAGAACCATACAACAATAATTTGGATGTGGTGCTTGTGTGCGTTGTGACGCCGAGTTACGTGTTATGGTGCTCATACCTCCTCCTTGGACCTGGCCTGCTCCTGCGTCCCGTCAATGCGAATGCCCCCTTCCATCTTTGCCTCTCTCTTTTTCCTTGGGACAGTCTTTGATCAAATGATCCTCTGCTCCACAATAATGACAGTTCCATCGTCTGGCGTTCTCCTTTCTCTTTTCTTTCGGACAGTCTTTGATCCAATGATCCTTGGCTCCACAATAATGACAGTTCCATCATCCGGTGTAATAATGACAGTTCCATCATCCCAGAGCCTTTGGTCTCTGTTGCGACGGGTGGGCTTAGGATTCTCCAGGGCCTCCAGTTGGGCGAGCTGGAGCTTCTTGGCTTCGTCCCTCCCGGGCATGTCGCCTTGGCTGTACGTACAGAGTTGGCGAACTTTGCTGATGGAGGCCTTGTGTTGTTGGACCAACTCTTGAAGGGCTGTGGCGAAGGCAGCCCCTCCCACTGCAGATGGGTCTGGGAGCCATTCCGCTATGTCCTTAATGTCACTGGGTCTCCATGCACGGAAAACGTATGCTGGACTGCCATCCTGGGGGTTCAGTACTTCGATCATGGGGAATTGTCCATCCATCACGTCACCATGTTTAAGAGTTGGGGAGAACGCCATTCCCTGGTTTCTCAAGCGGCTGGCGACGGGTTCCCGCTTGGTCGGTGTGGCCGTCGCCTGCTGGAATGATTGTGGAGCATTCCCCTGGCTACGAGTTGCAGGCCTATCTTCTCTCGCGCTGCGAGCGGGGGCTTTCTCCTCTTCTTCGGGGTCAGGGTAGGCGGCTTCATGGGCGTTTGTCATACGGGGGAGGAGAAGGGGGATTCGCACGCGGTCCGCCGGTGCAGTCCAGGTCCGGGTCTATATCTCGGGTGACATTGAGATTAAAAATCCCTACACTCTCTACGCTCTCTGTCCCTGGCTGATTTTTTTTCCTATCCTGGCCCTCTCTTTCCCACAAATAAAATGCGCACCAACATAGTTTGGAACTTTTCTTTTTCATTTCTGACTCCAACAATCGTTTCTCTAACTCCTGTAATCGTTTTAAGCTAAAACTCCCCATTTCAGGAAAACCCAGTTTGCACCAATATTTTAAACCCTCCAGAGCCGCTTCACCATACTTCTCCAACATCACCTTCGCAGGTCCCGTTATCTCAGTTTTTCCAGATTTGTTCCCCATATTTTAGATCCTTTTACACTAGTTATTATTTAACAAATTGTCTAATATCGCCGAAACCTCCTTGTTACTACACACATATACATATATTTATTAATGAATACCTATTATTATTATTTATATATATATATAACACCAACCGCGCTTCAACGGGTTTCCCTTTACCGTCCCTGACAGACCCTAGCTGCCCTTTCTGTTACCTATATAGCCATATATATATTGACGGAAGCGAAACGGAGCTACCGCATGTTCCTATAACAGAGTTTCTTTGAACGAGGCCTAAGTTCAGATATAAGTTTACGTTTACCGAAACATTTATATACCGTTCCTGTAACGGATTTTATTTTGAAGCTTTAACAGTATTGTGATCTCACCTGCTCGAATTCTTTTTTCCTTTGGATACCGTACTGAAGAACCACTAGTTTATCCCCACAGGCACCCTTTCCTCGACCTCTGGCCATAAAACAGTCTGGTTACAGTCACCTGGAGGCGAGGTAGAGCTTTGGGACTGAGAACGAATCCTCAGACCTGTATTGGAAGCTGATATTTCGTAGAATCTTCAGGTTAGATATCCCTGACGAGCCCCCAACTGTCGTGGCAATTTCTGTATCAGATATTGCGTCTAAGCAGATGAGATATTTAGATGCAAAAAGCACACAATACTGTTGACAATTAGTGGTTATATATATTTGTAATAAAAGTACGAACAAAGATACATCACAACATGCATCAACAAACAACATAACAGGCATACATTACAATAATCTGAGGCCTCAGATGGGAGCTCCTCTTTGCGTGTTACTTCATTCTCTGAAGGTACGCTCAGACAAGTCCACTGAGTGTTTGAAATCAATGAGTTCTTATTCACTTCGACCAGATGGTTATCTTTACAACTGAAGCTCCCCTGGATGCCATTGGAGGGGGTAGTGGCCGTGCCACCTAACCCCCTCTTCGTTTACGCTAGCCAGGGGGTCGTGGAACAAGCCCATACATCAAAGCGTGGCTTGAAAGCTGATTTACAACACACGAAAAGATAGGAAGAGGCAGGCAATAAAATGCATCACACGACCCTCTAACGTTCACACTTTAAATGACCCAAAAGGAGAGCAGAAGGCAGGCAATATATGCATCACACAAAATAGTAACACAACTTAAGTTCATAGATAGACCAAAAACGTAACAACATTTAGATTTTCCATCACAGTAGGAAGAGGGATTTGCGTGTCTCCATCCATTGACTCCACAACGAGATTGCTTGCACGTCTCCCAGACGCCTCTGCTACCCCTGAGCAAGTTTTAAGGGTGTATGGAGCAGCACCTGCTTCAATGCCAAAGGTGTCAAACTGTTTGGTCTTGGCCAAGGACCGGTTACTTTGTTCATCAATGACAACGTATGCTTTAATGGCTCTGTCTCTTTGATCTGCAGGGTAGACTCTGACCAAACATATTTTGGAACAGGATCGCGAGCCGAATGCGTTCCCGCAGACTTCTGTGCATTTTGACATCACCTCTGGATTCTCGTCCTGTTGCTGCTCCCCACCTTGATCTTCTGTTACAGCGGAGTTCACTGGTTTCCATGGAGCTGGCCCTGGATGAAGTGCAGATGGATGTCTGTTACTGTTGCACTTATTGCACAGCACAGCTTTGTTACAGTCTTTGGCGAGGTGACTGGTTGAGGCGCAACACTTGAAACCGATGTGTTTCTCTTTAAGGTAAGCTTTTCTTTCATCCAAGCTTTTGTTGCGGGAGCAATAGATCTCCCAGGTCTTGGAATTTCTGGTTGTCCTTGTGTGTGATCTTTGGAAATTCTTCTGATTTCATCAACAGAGAGTTCTCTATCATTTCAGCTGAGCGGTAGGTTTCTTCCAATCTCCTCCACAACATCTGAAGCCCCAAGCTGACGTTATGGATATGGACTGCATGGATGCGTTTGGCCTTCTCTGCGGACTGTTGCCTGAGCCATTTGGTCAGTAGATCCATCTCCTCTCGTGCGGAAAGATTCAGGTCAATAGTGGAGTTTGCAATGGAAGCTTCTCAGGCCCAGTAGTTCTCTGGTCTGTCGTCGAACTTGAGGAGTCCAGAGCTAACCACTTCTTTCCATATCAGATATTTAGCTAAGTCTGTCATGCCTGACTGATCATTTGGAGGCGTTGTAGAGTACCTGTAGTTAGGTTTACCTTCAGTGGGTGTGAAGTGAGTCTGCAGAGGACTGCGTTCTTCTTTGGTGAACTTTGGGGGACTAAAATGGTTTTGCTGTGCATAGCCTGCACTTACATGCTGGCGTTGTGCTGGTAATTCTTGGAATGCTCATGCTTGCTCCAATGTGTAAAAACCACGATTATCTGCGATACTGTTGTCCATTTTTGGCTGGCACTCTGGTGAAGAGATTGGTTTCTGTCCCACAAGTTGGGGCTGTTGTTGACCATGGTTCCAAGAATGTTGTTAAACGTATTCACCAGTGTGTTGAGATGAGGGATAAGGAGCCAGATTTGTGTCATTCTGCCTTGGTGGTACTTTATCCTCATAAGCTGCCTCTAGGATTATGGCCTCAGTGTTAGCTGCTTCAGCTGCACCCTGCATTTTTAGTGCGTTCAGGTTAGCCTTTAACTGCCCTACGTTAGCTGCCCTACGTTTCTGTTCGGCTTCTAGTTCTGCCTTTTTCTTAAATCCTTCAGCCTCTAATCTTGCCTGTTGGATAAGCATGTCTGCTTCTTTTTGAGCGTATGAAGCCTTGAATCGAGCAGCTTCAGCTTTAGCTTGTGCTCTAGCTACGGAAGAGCTGTTTGTTGTAGCACGGCTAGAATTAGCTGAAGCACAGCTAGAATGTCTTGCACACGATGAGTGTGGGGACTGCCCATCTTGTGTGTCTGCAAGAGGATTTTCTCCTATTTGATCCTCCACGATAGATTATTGTATCTAGGCTGAGCTGTTTAGTATGCAGTGTTTATATCTTACTTTGGTTGAAGACTGAAAGTTGAGTCCTTTTACTATTCTGCTCTTGCTCTCGATTTGGTTAGCTTAGCAGATAGCTAACATGAAGTTGGTCCCTTGAAATAAAAGCCCAGGAAAGGGTAAGTTTCCTTGTTTACTTCCAAACTTGTAAAACTGTAAAAACTGTAAAAACATGGATTTACAATCTGCTCATGTAAATGAATATACAATATACAAAGCTACGATAAGCTAAGCAATAGAATTAAACAAGAGAGTATCCATTAAAATCAGACTTTGTAATCCCGCTAGCTTCAATGCTAATTTTACACTGTAATTCAATAGGAAATGCTACCACTATTAGCATTGGCGATTTATAAGTAAACCTAATCATTTCGAAATTAGACCAACATAATTGTTAAGGCACAGAAATTATTTGAATTGATTGATTGATTGATTAATAGTTTAATCCCCAGGGGGAAATTATTTTTGTCACAAACTCCAGATATACATACACAAATACTAAAGGTTGGGTATGGAATTTTCTTTTTTGGCAATTTTTGCAAAATTACTTGAAATCCTTATCATAACCCACTTACAGCCACTGAGTTAGAACTACTGTCATGAAAATTAAACAAGTCAATCATCTGTGGTACGGGCAGGGCTCGAAAAACTCCTGCTCGTGACCCAGAGCAAGCTTCTGTTTGTTGTTATCCTGCGTAGCTACTGGAGCTAGCTAACTAGCTAATGGCTCGCTCTCGCGCATCTGTGTTCGCTCGAGCATGATTGCGCGTCCATGCATAGACATCTTATATGATAGACGGAGCATCGAATGCTACCGCCTACTAGCGCTGACGAGACGCGGGGCCGCCATCTTGGAGTGGTCATCTGCTCCACTCAGTGTAATCCGTTTGGCTGGAGCAATGAACTGTCAGCGCATTTAATTAATCATACCTCACTGAATACCACTGATTTTCATGTGTTTTTATGTCATACGTGTAGCTATGATAAAGGCCACATGGTTTGGCGTGTTTTATTTTTCAATACCAATTATACCAATAGTACGGTAATGTTAAATCTTACTTGTGAAAAGTAATCCCCCGATTCCTATTGTGGATGGTCCGCCGATTTGAACAGGAATACGCTGAACTACAGCCCGGCATCCTGTTTCTGCGGCTGTTGCTGCTCCCGGTTGACCACTCCAAGATGGCGGCCGTATTTCTCGCGTCCCAGCAGCCAATGCTCCGTCTATGCTATAAGATGTCTATGCGTCCATGTACTTGGAATGGGTGGAGTCAGAGTCAACATTGAAGGAGAGGGGGTAGGACCATTTGAGTTGTGTATTTTCAAAATCTGCTGGCGTTTCGCAAATCCCATACCCAACCTTAAAGAATAAAGTATAATATAAAATATAATATAATATAATTTATATATATATATATATATATATATATATATATAATATAAATATATATACATACATAAAAGATACAACCTAAGAAATACAAATATACAAACAACATAAATTGAAGGACAATATAAATATATATATATATATATATATAACACCATATATACTGTGGCAACCCGGCCCCGACACGGCGGCCCTGGAAGCCCAGAGGGCAGGTAATACAAGCAGTCTACCACCCTTTTCCCCCAGAGGGCGTCAAGGGCCGCATTGGCACGGTCCCACTCAACGGCAACGGGAGAAACCTGTGTACCAGGCCAATCAGACCCAGGTGAGGGCTATATAAGAGAAGCTGAGACGTAGTCTAAAGGCAGGAGGTATGTGACCCATGTAGGAGCCGAGAGCGGACCGAGATTCCCTACCCGGACGGACCTTTGCCCCAGGACCCGGTCGAGAGAAGACCACAGGACTACACGGAAGGACCTCCTCATCTGGATACCGGGACAGCGCGTGAGATACGACCAAACCAAACTTTCCCGGGCCACATTGACCAGCTCTGACGGGCGGATCCCGAGGCCCCCTCCAGGATCCTTGCGAGAGTGAAGAGCTGGTCCGTAGTTCCACGTCCGGGGCGAAAACCACATTGTTCCTCTTCAATCTGAGGTTCGATGATCGGCCGAGCCCTCCTTTCCAGCACCTTGGAGTAGACTTTACCAGGAAGGCTGAGAAGTGTGATACCCCACTCTCTGGTCCCCCTTTTTGAACAAGGGAACCACCAACCCGGTTTGCCACTCCTTTGGCACTGTACCCGACTCCCACGCAATGTTGAATAGGCGTGTCAACCATGACAGCCCCTCAACACCCAGAGCCTTAAGGATTTCTGGCTGGATCTCATCAATCCCTGGGGCTTTGCCACTGCGGAGATGTTTGACTACCTCAGTGACCTCCACCAGGGAAATGAAGATGAAACACCATCAGCCTCGAGCTCTGCCTCCAACATAGAGGGCGTGTTATTCGGATTCAGGAGTTCCTCAAAATGTTCCTTCCAACGTCCGACGACCTCCTCAGTTGAGGTCAACAGAGTCCCATCCTTACTGTACACAGCTTGGATGGTTCCCTGTTTCCCCCTCCTGAGGTGCCGGATAGTCTTTCAGAAACACTTTGGTGCCAACCGAAAGTCCTTCTCCATGGCCTCTCCGAACTTCTCCCACACCTGCTTAGCCTCTGACACGGCAGCAGCTGCAGCCCTTCGAGCCTGTCAGTACCCTGCAACCGAGTCAGGAGTCCTCCCGGATATCATATCCCGGAAGGCCTCCTCCTTCAATCGGACGGCTTCCCTGACCACCGGTTTCCACCACGGTGTCCGAGGGTTACCACCCCTTGAGGAGCCTAAGACCCTGAGGCCACAGCTAGCCGCCAGAGCTTCAGCAATGGAGGCTTTGAACACCGCCCACTCCGGCTCAATGCCCCCAGCCTCCACAGGAATGCCAGAAAAACTCAGCCGGAGGTGTGAGTTGAAGATACCTAGGACGGGGGCCTCCTCCAGACGTTCCCAATTCACCCGCACTACTCGTTTGGGCTTACCAGGTCTATCCGGAAATTTCCCCCATTCCCTGATCCAACCCACCACCAGATGGTGGTCGGTTGACAGTTCCGCCCCTCTCTTTACCCGAGTGTCCAAAACATGCGGCCTCAGATCAGATGACACGATCACGAAATCGATCATCGATCTTTGGCCTAGAGTACTCTGATACCAGGTACACTTATGAGCACCCTTATGTTCGAACATTGTGTTTGTTATGGATAATCCATGACTAGCACAGAAGTCCAATAACAAACGACCGCTCGGGTTTAGATCAGGGAGACCGTTCCTCCCCACCACGCCTCTCCAGGTGTCTCCATCGTTGCCCACGTGGGTGTTGAAGTCTCCCAGCAGAACTACGGAGTCCCCTACTGGAGCCCCATACATGACTCCATTCAGGGTCTCCAAGAAGGCTGAGTACTCTGAACTGCTGTTTGGTGCATACGCACAAACAACAGTCAGAGTTTTCCCCCCTACAACCTTTAGCCGTATGGAGGCGACCCTCTCGTCTACCGGGGTAAACTCCAACACCGCGGCGCTCAGTCAGGGATTCATGAGTATCCCCACACCCGCCCGGCGCCTCACGCCCTCGGCAACTCCGGAGAAGAATAGAGTCCAACCCCTATCCAGGAGTACGGTACCAGAGCTGAGACTGTGCGTGGAGGTAAGCCCCACCAGATCTAACTGATAGCGCTCCACCTCCCTCACAATTTCCGGTTCCTTTCCCCACAGCGAGGTGACGTTCCACATCCACAGAGCCAGCTTCTGCCACCCGGGTCTGGTCCGTCGAGATTCCTGACCTTCGCTGCCACCAATGTGGCTGCGCACCCGACCCCAACGGGACTTCCCACAGGTGGTAGGCCCATGGGATCGAAGAGAGGGGGGGTGCCACATAGTTTGTTCGGGCTGTGCCTGACCGGGCTCCGCGGCAAACCCGGCCACCAGGCGCTCGCCATCGAGCCCTCCGTCTGAGCCTGGCTCCAGACGGGGGACCCGGGCTTCCTCCTGGCCGGGTCAAATCTCCTCTTCTTCCGTTATTCATTGAGGTTTTTGAACCTTTCTTAGTCTGGCCCCTTACTAGTGTTGCTTTCGTCAACGAAAATTATGACTAAATATCGTCGTCAACGACCCTTTATCACGTGAGGAAAACGAGACGAGACACAACGTAAATGCTGGTCATGTGACAATAACTTTAATTCAATATATCATGCAATATTGTTGACGAATAAAAACAAGACTAAATGCGTTTTACAAAATAATACTCTTTTTCGTTGACCAAAACTAGTCGAGATTTTTTTTATTTATTTTTTATTTATGGGGCTGTATCAGGTTACGTTACTTCCTGAATCCCCGCTCGTCGCGGCATTATTTAGATTCACAAGACGCAGTTGTGGTGGTAGCGTTAATGAAAACGTAAGGCCCTGTCCACACTAATCCGGGTAAATATAAAAACGTACAACTTGTAACTAAAGATACATAGTACATTGCACAGAGAAATCATCATTTCCATTTCCCCTGCCATTTTTTTTAGATCGAGTGCAAGCTTGTGGCAGCGTCATGGCAGTGTCATGGCAACCGAACGCCATCGTATCTGAAAGCCTCTGTCTACCCTGACCCCACTACAACGCAAACCCAGCGTTTTCATATTTATCCACCTCAGTGATCGTTTTTGAAGAGTATCGTTTTCAGTGTCGGAATTCGCCGTTCTAATGTGGACGGAACATGTTTGGTTGGTAAAATAAACACGTTGTAAATTCATATCAGAGTGTCTTCCATGTCTGGAATGGATGTATTCTTGAGACTATTAGGTAACAATAATATAATAAGAAGATGACCTTGTTTTAATTGTGAAATGGGTTTGGCAAAAATAAAATGATGGTTTTGTCAATACTACTAGGTAGCCTACTTATACTATATTGACATAGAAGTTACATAGAATTGCATTACAAAAAAGTGACTAATACAATCTGCTTTGACTAAAACTAGACTAAAATAGTCATGGATATTTTTGACTAAAATAAGACTAAAATGCTCAGACTTTTAGTCGACTGAAACTTGACTAGACTGAAAGGAGTATGAACGTGACTAAAACTAATAAAAACTAAAATGACAGCTTGAGACAAAGACTAGACTAAAACTAAAATTAAAACAGGCTGCCAAAAACAACATTACCCCTCACCTGATACCACTCTGCCATGAGAGACCTTACCAGGAGCACAAGGCTCCAGATAACACAGCCCTCAGGTTCCCAGGGACATGCGAATCTCTCCACCACGATAAGGTGAGGGTTCCAGGAGAGGAGTTAACTCACTATTAAGAAAATCAAGGGATATTTAGCATAGTAAGAAAATTGCGATTAATAGTTAACTCACTATTAATCGCAATTTTCTTTCTATGCTAAATATCCCTTGATTTCTTTGTCCCATTCATTTTTCTCATTTTAATGCTCTTATCAACATGGAGAAGTGCATCGGCTTGCCTTGTGCAAATGTTTTTTTATTGATAACAACATTGGCATATACTGAAATATACTGAAAACAGGACGATAAAAAAATAAAGCCTATGGTGCAATTAAACGATGAACATACAAACATACTGCCTTGAACATAGCAGTCAGGCTACTGCTTCTTTGTTTTGAGCCAAAGAAATAAAAGAAAAAAAGAAAGAAATTGCGTCAATCGCTTGATTAAAAAATTAACGCTGTTAAAATTGATTTGAATTGGTTTGCGTTAACGCCGTTAATAACGTGTTAAACTGACAGCACTAATATATCTATATCTATATATACACACATATATATATATATAAAAGACAGCACTGTACAAAAGTATTGTTCAGTATTGTGCAAAAAGTGCAAGAATTATAGTCCTTGTTTGAGGTCAGAGATTACAGAGAGGGGGTGTCGGACTTTCTAAGGGAGGCGTTGTAAAGTTTAATGGCCACAGGCAGGGATGATTTCCTGTGGCGCTCTGTGGTGCATCTGGGTGAGAGGAATCTTCTGCTGAAGGTGCTCCTCTCCTGGGCCAGTGTGTCTTAGAGAGGGTGTGAGACATTGTCCAAGATGGACTGAAGCCTGGACAGCATCCTCCTCTCTGCCACTGTCGTCAGGGTGTCCAGTTCCTCCCCCACAACATCACCGGCCCTCCTGATCAGTTTGTCAAGTCTGTTGGTGTCTGCAACCTTCATCCCACTGCCCCAGCATGTGACAGCGAAGAAGATTGCACTGGCTACAACAGACTCATAAAACATCCTCAGCATCGTCCGGCAGATGTTAAAGGACCTCTGCCTCCCGAGGAAAAAGAGTTGGCTTTGGCCTTTTTTGTAGACAGCCTCAGCGTTTCTAGTCCAGTCCAACTTATTATTAAAGTACACCCCCAGGTACTTGTATTCCTCAACAGTGTCCACAGGGACCCCCTGTATGGAAACAGAGATCACTGGTGTTTTCTCCCTTCTCAGATCCACAATGAGCTTTAAAGAATGCTGACATGCTGTGCTCTCTGGAATGTTGCATCAGAGGGGAACCCTCAGGGCCTTCTACGCCTTCAGAGAAGGCCTTAAAAAATTCTGAACCAAAAAATCAGAGTATTAAATGATATATGCTATCTAAATAATCTAACTAATTTAATTTAATACAACACATTGAATACATTTTCTCTCATTTATGTTCTAAAGTTATGTTTACTGGCAAATTCACATCAGCAATGAAAGGGTTGCTGTCCTGAAACATGTTATCAAATCAGAATAGTCCGTCCCTAACGAAGCCCGGTTAGCTGGCTCATTAATTGGTTAGGACCTCACGAATCAAGTCGGCCTTTCAAAGAAAAACTTAATGAATAAAAAACGGAAGACTAACTCCAGAACTGGAATTAAAAGAAAAGGTTAAGACAGTGGAAAGGCATTTCAAAACCGAAAATTATCGTAGATATCCATGGATGAAGGGCTGTAAGAAAAAACAGGCTGTACTGCTGGAGTTGTCTACTTTTTACAACTGACAAGTCATCCACTTGGGTCAGCGTCGGATTTGTCAGCCTTACAAATCTGACAAAGTCAGCCCACCGACATCAAGATTCTGCGGCACACCTGCAAGCGACGGTCAGTTTTGAAAACTGACCTCCGCCTCTTCCCTTGACATTCAGTGTCTGACAAACACACACCTGGCCTTATATTACCTGGGCCGTGCAAAACACGCATACAGACCCCTACAGGTTAATTGCAAGAAATACATTTCCAGCCTGCAATTGTGACCTCATTTTATCTTTCCAGATTTTTCATTAGAGTATATTTCTTGTTGCGGAGAATTTTATTGATGTTATGGTCTATTTGTTTAGGCTACATCCTTGACATCATTAATTAAAGGATTGCAGTTGTTAAACGCTTTCAATTCAGCGTACTGTGTCTTTTTGTGAAGGCCCGGCTGTAGTGCTCATGGTTCGCCACTGTGTTGCATTAAACTAGTGCTGTGTCTGAAATCTCGCACTTCTATACTTACACTTACTTTTCTGAGTGCACTTTGCGCAAAAACAGAGTGTGCCAAAACTTAGTGCACTGGAAGTACCTCGGTGGCGCACTCAAAACAATCTAAAACTTGAGTGTGGACCGATGGACACTTTCCAACCTCAACGGCCGCCATCTTGTCTACGTAGCGGAGGGGGCGGGAATTTCAAATCGGAAGATGGAGGACATTGTAACATTTGAGACAGACGTGCTCTGTGAGTAAAATTACACATATTTGGTTTGTTTTTCAGTACAACTACAATGTTTTAGGCCAGGCCTATTCAACTAGCGGCCCGTGGGCCAAATGCGGCCCCTCTCAATTTTTTTCTGGCCCGCAAGAGGTTGCATGCAAAAAATAAATAAAATAAAGGAGAAACATAGTTGAATGCAAACCAGGTTTCTGTGTGTAGCCGGTGATACTAGCCAGTATCAGTATCCCACAATCAGGAACTGGCATCACTTATTCCGACAATGTTTGGCTCAACCGATACGTGTGAGTCTTGCTTTTCTCATATGAATGCCATCAGAACAAGGGCACGTTGCTCCATGACCTATGAGAAGCTGCATGAGTGTCTCAGGATGAGCCAAACTAGGCAAACAAGGCAGTGCAATCTTTCTCACTGACTCACTGGCTCAAAATGTCTCATATGTACAGTAGTTCTGTTTTGTGATGATTCAAACAACATTGTTTAATTCTAAATACGTGTCCAAAATATGTGAGAACAAAATCTTTTATAATGATACGATTAAAAGTGAAGAAGGAAGGAATGCGTCTGACAAGTTTATTCCATGTAGTAGTACTATATATATTAAGTTAACACTACTTTAAGTATGATTTATTTGTAGCGATTCATTCACGTAGTTTTACTCTGTGTGGCCCATGAACCCCCAGTGATTTTCCTTTTCGGCCCACTTGATAAGGAGGTTGAATAGCCCTGTTTTAGGCTGTATCCGACCAGTGTTTTTATATTGTTAATTCTGTAATCAGTTGGTATCAAGAACGATGATGTGGATACTGCTAGATTGCTAATACAGGCGACTAACGGAAAGGATCAGGCAGAAAAAAAATACCACAGAAGAAGAACCGTCAAACGATAGTTACGTATTGTAACTCTAGATTCTATGAGTATGTATATATATATTTTAAGGCTATCGCTATTGGGTTATCCCTAAGCGTGAGCCATAGCACTGAAAAAATTGTAATCCCCGCCCACCAACAGCGTGGGGCTAAATTACGTCTGCGTGCCTCAACGACGTCCGCATTTCGCAGATATAGTCGGGCGCCGGCGGTCGTTCTGCTCCCAATAAACAGCTTTTCGTCAGCTATTTAAAGGACAATGAGGCAGACACTTAAAAGGCTGCGCCTATACTCATAGACTCTAGAGTTACAATACATAACTATCGTTCTATGTCGTATAGGCTATTGGGATAAAGGGCGAAGCACGATATAGTCTATGCCTCATTGGTCCCGATCAGTACCAGAAACACAGCTACATACGTGCTAGTATCATGCCTCAGACATAGCATAACATACGTCATGCGTCTAACGGCACGTCATCAACGAGCAGCTCCAATGTGTCTGATAAGACACAAGAGCTCTCAGCATGAATATTTGACTCCTCCTCACATTTTCTAATATGCGAGGGGAATAGTCACACAATCACACTCACTCTGACAAAGCACCTAGAACTGAGTATGTCATAGAGGGGCGCGACATGTCTCTTAGGTAAAACCTAATAAAAGAGCATGGGGAAGCCCAGGAGGCTGCTGTGCAGATATCCTCCATAGGCATCCCTCTTTGCAGAGCGACAGAGGACGATATTCCTCTGGTCGAGGGAGCTCTGATAGTCTCAGGTGGCTCTGCCCCTGCTGACACATAAGCCTGTGTGATAGCATCACACAGCCAATGCGACAGCCGTTGTTTCGTCAGGGGGAGGCCCTGGGAATGTTCTCTGTAATGCACAAATAACTGTTGAGATTTGCGCAGAGCCTCCATGCGCTTCACAGGCAAGCGCGCGTACCGGGCCCAAGAGATTGGCTGTTGCCTCCTCCTCAGATTGATGAGGAGGGAGAGAGAAACCATTGAGTGTTATTACTCTCGATCTGAACGAGCTAGTAATACTTTAGGTGTAAAAGCCGGGTTTGGGCGTAATATGGCCGAACTGCCGTCCCCTTGTATTCTAAGACAAGGGGCTACAGAGAGTGCAGACAGGTCGCTCATTTCCTTAGCTGACCTCAGGGCCAGCAGCATAGCTGGAGGAAAGAGAGCAAATGCGGCAAAGGGCAGGAGGTACCCTTTGCCGCAACCCCTCTCCGTGCACCATTTCTGGAAAGCCGCCCATTTAGCCGAGTAACACGCTCTGGTGGAGTCAGCTCTGGCACCCTGGATGGTCCGTACGACCTCTTGGGAGAGGCCGAGACCCTCTAGGCGCTCGCGTTCAGCGGCCAAGCCCACAAGCGCTGGCCGATCTCTGGGTAATCTATGATCGCTCCCCCTGCCTGTGAGAGAGCGTCCCGCCGTCAAGGGAGTTCCTTCGGCGGCCCCGAGAGCAGACGCTGGAGGCAGGGAAACCACGGTGCACTCGTGCGTTGCGGTGCTATGAGAATCATACACAGCCGTTCCTCTTGGACTCGGTCCAAGACATGGGGAATCAGGGGGACGGGCGGGAAAGCGTACAGGAGTGTGTTCGGCCACGGTCTGTGAGCGAACGCATCCACCCCAAGTGGGGGATTGTCCTTCGCGCTGAGGGAGAACCACAGCTCGCACTGTGTGTTCTCCCGCGTCTCTGATGGAGAGCAAGTGCGTGTGCGCCCAGCATAACAGCTGTCTCGCTATGCTCAGCAGCTGTGCCGAGCGCACGCCCCCTTGGCGATTTATGTATGCTGCTGTCGCCTTGTTGTCCGTGCGAATCATTACGTGTTGATTTGTCTACAATGGGGCAAAGTGTTGGACCACTTTCAACACAGTGAGGAGCTCCAATGCGTTTATATGCATGGTCACGGGGGGGCGGCGAACGCTGCCCACCACGTGAAACTCGCATGTTCCTCCCCAGCCCGACAGAGAAGCATCCGTGAACACCGAGATGTGCGACGTTGCTCTGCCCAACGGCACCCCTCTCGCGAGAGTTCGGGGATCGCCCCAGTGGGTCAAATCGGGGCCCACTGATAGGGGAATGGTCACTTTGCGCCGCCGTTTAAGCACCGGATCGATGCGCAGGTGAGAAAACCATCTCTGCAGCCGCCTCATGTAAAGCAGCCCCAGCGGCACCACCGTGTGAGCGGCTGACATCATGCCCAGCAGCCTCATGACAGAAAGGGCTGTCACGACGCTGCCCGGGGAACAGCGGCGGAGGAGAGACCACAGCGTCTCCATCCTCTGCTGTGAGAGCCGTGCTCTCATTACAGCTGAATCCAGCTCTACCCCCAAATACATCACACTCTGTGAGGGGAGGAAGGAGCTCTTCTTCCAATTTATGGCGAAGCCTAAATTCGACAGGTGAATCACCAGCTTTTTTGTTTGAATTGCTGCTTCCTCCTTGGAGCGAGCCATCAAAAGCAGATCCTCCAAGTAGAACAGTACTCTCATTCCTGTTGCATGAAGCGGCCGGAGAGCCGTCTCCACGCACTTGGAAAACGTTCGTGGGGCTAGAGAATAGCCGAATGGGAGAGGGTTGTACTGGTAGTGTGACCCTTGGAACAAGAAACGCAGGAATTTCCTGTGTTTGGGGATCACTGTGACGTGGAAGTAGGCGTCCTTCAAATCTATTGAGGTGAACCAGTCGCCCGGCTTTACACACTGTAACACTCGTCTGATTCTTAACATGTGAAGCGGCCTCTCTGCGATGCATTTGTTGAATAGGGCTAGATCGAGTATCGGTCTCAGCCCTCCTGTTTTCTTGGGAACCAGGAAATAACGGGAACAGAATCCCTGCATTTCCTCTCCCTTCGGGAGAGGAATCCTTGGATGACAGCGTTGTTTCCACAATCCCGTTGAATCGCGGCGGAACGGAGGTGAACTGCAGGGTGTGACCCTTGCTGATCAGCCTGTAAATCCATTTGGCCAGGGTGCATGCATTCAGCCATTCTGAATAATGCTCTGAAAGCGGCTGTGCAGTCTCTTGTTTTGATGCGGCTGTCATGGAAACGAGCCACACTTGAGCCCCTGCCGCCGCTGCAAGGGGAGGAGTCCTCCCCGCAGCCCATGGGGGGCTCTGCCCGAAAGGGCTGGGTGTGTGTGTCATTAGCAGAGGCATGCCCTGCCTGCTCAGCTTGTGACAAGAGTGTAGCTTCCTCTCTCCTGAGCGTTGGGACGCGAGGAGGAATAACACTGTGACTGGGCAGCAGACTGCTGACACTGTGAACGAGCTGCGTGTCATTCGTAGACAGAGAGCTCGTTTTAGCGGCCGTCTCGCCACGTGTCATGCCAGGCATGACGTGGTGAGGGGAAAGTAATGTAGGGCTGGCTCGATCAATGATACAAAGTTTATTGAAGGCCTGCCTATACGTGGGGGGGGATGCGTGTGTAACAGTTATGGCCGGGCCGGTAGGCTCCGGCGTTAACTGTGTGGGGAGAAAACAGCCGTCTTTAGTAAAGAGGTGTTTCTCGCCGTCACACGTTTCTCCCTCGCCCCGTAATAGCCGGCGCTCGTGGGGCGGGACATCGCTCCATGAGCCCGCTGCCCGAGGCCTTTGCTGGCCACTCGCCGCAGCCTGCGATGGACGCGGGCGGGGCTGGTAAGCCGGGCGAGGCTCTCTTTGTAAAGGTAATGAAGGTCTGGCTCAATCAATAATACAAGGTTTATTGACGGCCTGCCTATATGTGGTGGGAGATGCGTGTGAAACTGTTGTGGCCGGGCCGGCGGGCTCCGGCGTTAACTGTGTGGGGAGAAAACAGCCGACTTTAGTAAAGAGGTGGACCCCGCTGTCACACGCTCCTCCCTTGCCCCGTAATAGTCGGCGCTTGTGGGGCGGGGCATCGCCCCATGAGCCCGCTGCCCGAGGCTCCTGCTGGCCGCTCGCCGCCGCCTGCGATGGAGGTGGGCGGGGCTGGTAAGCAGGGCGAGGTCGCCTTTTTAAAAGCAATGAAGGGCTGGCTCGACCAATGACACGAGGTGTATTGACGGCCCGCCCATACGTAGCGGAAGATGCGTGCGAAACAGTTATGGCCGAGCCGGTAGGCTCCGGCGTTAACTGGGGCACGGGGAGAAAATAGCCGTCTTTAGTAAAGAGGTGTTTCTCGCTGTCACACGCTTCTCCCTCGCCCTGTAATAGCCGGTGCTTGTGGTGCGGGACATCGCTCCATGAGCCCGCTGCCCGAGGCCTTTGCTGGCCGCTCGCCGCAGCCTGCGATGGAGGCGGGAGGGGCCGTTAAGCCGGGTGAGGCTGCCTTGGTAAAGGTAATGAAGGACTGGCTCGATCAATAATACGAGGTTTGATGACGGCCTGCCTATATGTGGTGGGAGATGCGTGAGAAACAGTTATGGTCGGGCCGGCAGGCTCCGGCGTTAAATGTGTGGGGAAAAAACAGCCGTCTTTAGTAAAGAGGTGTTTCTCGCTGTCACACGCTTCTCCCTCGCCCCGTAATTGCCTTCGCCGGCGCTTGTGGGGCGGGACATAGCCCCATGAGCCCGCTGCCCTGGGCCGCTCACCGCAGCCTGCGATGGAGGCGGGCGGGGCTGGTAAGCCTGGGGGCCAGGAGGAGGAGCTGCCGGCGGCGCCGCGTCAGTGACTGCCGGGGGCCTATGGCGGCGACGGGGGCTTGGAGCGGAGCGATGCCGCCCGGGTGGAGGCGGAGGGCGGGAGACGTGTCTCCGGAATTTCTCTGCCTCCTCGGAAGCAGCCTGCATGTCATCCACCATAGATGACAGACGGGGCCTGAACAGCACGTCCGGGCTGATGGGGCACTCCAGTAACTGCCGCCTCATCGGCTCCGGGATGCCCGGGGTCTGCTGCAGCCACAGGTTCCTCTGTATGAGGTGCTGCCATGCCGCCGTCCGGGCCGCTGCCACCGCGCCGGTGTAGCGGAGGCAGAGGATGACACCGGCGGTTTTCGCCACGTCGAATAACAGCCTCTTGCTGCATCATACACGGATGCGCTCTGTCTGTAAGCTTGGCCGTCAGCTGGTCTTTGGGGGTGGGGCAGCGGTCGCTGAGCCCCGGCTTCACTCCAAAGACAGCACACAGAGCGGGATCCAGCGGTGGTACCGCCCTGTAACCCCGGTCTGTCAGACCCTCCGTCTTTGTGACCTGGATAAATGTTTTCACCGGGGCACCGAGCCTCCCGGGCTCCGCCGCAGCCCCTCTGAAGTATGGGATGATGGCGGGAAAGATCGGCCAGATCGGGTCGAGATGGGCGGGGCGTGTCGCGGCCTCGAGCCCCACGATGCCGAGCGTTGGGGGAGCTGGTCCGGGCGTTGGGGGTCCTGAGGCATGGGCACCGGCTGCCCTGGCGATAATGCCCGGTAGCTCTGCCACCAAAGCTCCAACCACTGGAAGTGAGGTGGCGGCAGAGACGGGCAATGCTGCTGCCCCGGGCCTCTCCGTTCGGAGAGGGGAAGCCGGGGGAGACGCCCCCTCCTCGTCGCGGTCGGAGTCGTCTGACTCCGAGCTCACAAGAAGAGAGAGGGCATCGTCGAGCGGGACAGTAAAGTCGTCGGCCCATTCAGCAATGGCGGCGGCGGCAGTGTCGGCTCCGCGCTGTCTGGGCAGCGCAGCATAATGCCGACACAGGCAGGGCGGCGAGAGCGCCAAGACGGCATGTTCATGCCCAAGGCAGCCCTCGCACACCTCATGGCCGCCACACGGCAAGATGTAACCCGCGTTACATGTCTTGCAGATGCCGTTCGCCGTTGAGTCCATAATATCTATTTATTTACTTCAGTATGCTACAGGATCGTCCTGAAGAAAATGGGAGCAGAACGTCCGCCGGTGCCCGACTATATCTGCGAAATGCGGACGTCGTTGAGGCACGCGGATTGAGGCCCACGCCCAATAGCGATAGCCTTAAAAGGTGAAGCCTATACAACATAGGACTGCAAATTCATTTCCGGTAGGTGCGCGAAGGCTGTTTTGACAGTGCACTGTAGAAATGAGAGCACTGCGGCTATAAGTAAGTGTACTGTATGGATAATGAAGTGCACTCGAAGTAAGTGCACTTACGTAAGTGCGCGATTTCAGACACAGCATAGGTAACATGGTAACTATGGTAACACAGGAGAGCCAAAACACAACTCACTCATGCAATGCCATTATCAACCACTAGCCGTCTAGAGCAAAAACAAATTGTGGGGGCAGAACAGGAGCTGTGTAAGAGTTTTCCATCTGCCAACCGTCTATTTGAAGCCTCTGTGAGCATTTGCCTCCGGCATTATTAAATTAAACTGACTTTAACAAGCATTTCATCACAACCAACTAATGACTTCAGCTATAAAAGCACTTGGTTGCTATTAGCATGTAGCAGGCTAACAGGCCGCTTCTATAAATTGTACAATATGCTGGCTGTGGGGACTACCACTCAAGAGGCATTCTCAATTAAGATGAATGCTGAAGCTGCTACTTGCTATAAGCGAGGATTTTTATGGCCCATAGACACAGCAAAACAAGAACGCCTTTAGATGGTCAACGTCCATAACAAATATTCTCTATTGAAATGTATTCATAGTGAGCCTGGGTATCAAAGTAGAACTTTTGAAAATAGATCAAAGTCAAACAATACAGATCAAAGTTAAACTTTTGAAAAGGCTATATCTCCGCTGAACTTGATAATATTGTCTTTATACTTTATACTTTTTCTATTAACATATTTGATGACTACTTATCCTGAATAATCCAATGAAAAAACCTTTGGCAGTTGAACTTATTCCGTATGATCGACATTACAGAATACAATTTGTTTACTCTGCGCTGAGACTTGTTGTGGTACATAAAGTGCTCTCAAGTTGACTCTCACACATTCAACCATTTGAATGGACGGATGGTGAATTTTCAATTGTTCTCCAAACTGAGAAGCCAACCAGTCCAATAACAGTAATGTGTGATTGCAGAGGCTCACTGCAGTCCGCCCAGACATCCCCGGACGTCACATGCAGATTCAACCTAAGCTCAGATATGCGACTCGGATGCATTGGGCCAAGGTCGCAGATTGTCTTCATGTAAATTCAACACACAAGAAAAACTAAAACGCACAACATCTACACACACAAGTTACACACAGACAGAGTGGAACCACTGCGGCCTGGTGCTAAACAAACAAGCGGAATGTTGGAAAGATGCTGTTGAGGCACTCGGGAAGTCAGGGAAACAGAGAGATAGAGAAGCACAGAGGTTAATAGGCAATAAACACACACACACACACACACACACACACACACACACACAGACACACACACACACACACACACACACACACACACACACACACACACACATTTGCCATGAAATTGTGCCCCATGACGTCATTGAAGTTGTCAGTGTGTATCTTTCAGTGGTGTAGAGCTAAGATGTAACATTGCATGATTCAGATAATATTGTTGTGTCGAGACGCTTCAGTGTCCTTTTGAAACACCTGATCAATCCATGCTGTGCCTGTGACGTGTTTGCTGAGCTTGGTGCAGGCTTTCTAAATAATATGCGTGCGTCATCAGAGTAATTAGCTGTGTAGAGTTATTGTGTTCTCGTTTGACCTATGCAGACACCAAACTATAGCGGAGGTGTTCATCTCAAGTTCACCAGGGAGTTTGGTTAACTTACGCTACTGATCCTACATGTGTGTTATGTTGCTTCATAAACATGTTGGTTAATGAACCAGCTTAGAACTTTAACTTCCAACCTTTATTGTGAACATCAAACAAGGTGTTTTCCTTAATCGGTTTGTTTTCTGTGTGTTTGCATGTATTTTCTTAAGGTGCCGCGCAGTGGTGTCAAACCGATGGCGACGTTCTCCTCATTTGCTTGTGTTTTGTCTGTTTGCAGGAGTTAGCTTAACCCACGTTCAGCACCCAAGGCCACCGTAGGGTAGGGGTTAGGAGGTAGGCCTTAGGAGGTAGACCTTAGGAAGGTAGGCCTTAGGAGGTAGGCCTTAGGAGGTAGGAAGGTATGACTTAGGAGGTAAGAAAGCAGGCCTTAGTAGGTAGGAGGGTAGGCCTTAGGAAGGTTGGCCTTAGGTTGTAGGAAGGTAAGCCTTAGGAGGTAGGCATTATGAGGTAGGAAGGTAAGCCTTAGGAGGTAGGCATTATGAGGTAGGAAGGTAAGCCTTAGGAGGTAGGACTTAGGGGGTAGGAAGGTAGGCCTTGGAGGTAGGAAGATAGGCCTTAGGAGGTAGGCCACTGTAGGATAGGCTTAAGCAATAAGGCAGATGGTGGCATTACAGTGTAATGGCGTTACAGTCTTCATTCAGTGTTGGAGAACATGTATCATTTGTCAAACGAGTTTTAGCGCTTAGATGTCTTTCAATAACCCACTTGTCTTGCTGTTTACCTATTTTATATCACTGCAGTGATCAATTCTAACTACCCTTTACTGTACCGTTCCCTTACTTTTACTGATTAAATTAAATTAAATTAAATTCAAATCACTTTATTCGTCCCCGAGGGGCAATTTAAAGGGGGCACATGACAGTAGCTTAAAAAACACAAGACACAGTCAACAAACATAAGCAACCACACACTGTATAATCAACAACACACGCATCACACTCAAACCCATTATAAAGTACATTGCAGCATGTAATGCTGCATGTTAAGTTAGTGGTCAGCATTAAGGAGCTGGACAGCCCTGGGGATGAAGGTTGCCTTCCTCCTTTGTGTCCGACAGAATGGACAACGGAGTCTGCGTCCTGAGGGGAGCCACTCAAACTCAGTAAACAGGATACGGGAGGGGGCCTGAAGAATCCTACGGGCAGATTTTACATTCTGTTGGTCATATAGGGGGGAGAGTGCTCGGACAGGCTGCCCAATGATCTTTGAGCAGACCTTAAACACATTCAACAGGCGGTTCTTGTTTTGCAGGGTGATGGACTGGAACCAGCTAGTGAAAGAAAAGGTTATTAAAGGTTTAATAATAATTAATCATGTACTAAAACAGAGGTAGCAGAGGATGATCCCATAAGCAAACAATGAATTGTCTGATAACCTAAAATAATAAATCATAAATAATGCAACTGCTTGCATTACCTAAAGTTCCCCACTAGGGCGCAGCACATGAACACACAGGTCCAACTGCGTGACCTATCCATTCTTTCTGCTTGTTCTCAGGAAGCCTTCAAGACGGTGACTCACACACTCACACATTCCAGTTTATTAGCCGGCAGGGTCTAATAAGCCACTAGGATCCCTGAAAGGAGTGGAGTGGGAGCAGGTAACCTGACAGAACTCCTTAGAAAGAGGGTAAATTATCAGTCAACGGGAACTCTTTTGAGGCAAGGATTGCGAGTGGAAAGAAAGTAAATTAATAACATTTGAAATTTGAATGATTTTCCACAGCCACAAGGGGGCCGTAACCCTCACTTTGAACACACTTTGGGACGGATGCGTCGCAGGGATTATTGATCTCCTCATCATCACCTTCCTGTTTTGCAAACTCTGATTTGCAGCGCGGCATGCCCGTGCCCGCTGCCGGGCACGGGCGGCGGGCGCGTTCACGTATTTTGCGGCGCGTCAAATGCTGCTCGAGTTGAAATATTTCAACTTTTCGGCAGCAAACGCGTGATGACAGCCAATCAGCGTTCAACAGCATTGCCACTGAGGCGTTGCCACTGAGTGACATGCCGTAACAGCCAATCATTGTTACTCCCTTGGAGTGACCTAGAGTTCACTACCGTTACATTTATTTAGTAACTCGAAAAACCCCACAAATCAGCATTCTGTAGTGTAGTTGTGTTTACATTTAAACTAAACTATGAGTATGCTAAAGGGCTAGAATAACAACCCCAAACAAAACCCAGTTGGGTGCCAGGCAGCACCAGCCTTCCAGGCTCCGAATGGTCTCATGAACCCATAAACGACAGGCATTCCGACGTCTCTCCCTCTTCCACAACAGGTAAAGACATGCAATGCTCGTAATGTCGGCCATGGTTGTGAATGAATTCAGAAGCACAGCGGGCAAAACTTGCTGTGCCGCGAAACTTCCCGCGCTGCAAAACTGCGGCGCAGCAAAACTTTTGCTGCGCGTCAAAACCTTTGCTGCGCCGCAAAACTTCGGCGTCAACGCGTTCAGGCAGCAAATGCATCTTTTGGTGTGAACGCAGGGTTAGGAAGAGGTTTGGGAAGGCGCCCAGAGACGTTCTAATGGCTGTGTTGGATGCTCTGCTCAGGTCAGTGGGACCTCTCTGCTGTGTCCGCGTGGACTCACCTCTTTTGAACGTATATGACATGGTGAAAGAGTTTCCGGTCTATGTACAGCTACCCTGGGATTTGAGATGGACGGATTTGTAAACATGGATGAATAATTACTTTGAATCTCATTTAGTCTTGTCTCACCTCGTTATGTCTTATTGTACATTGTTATGACTTATCTCTTATTATGTCTTATCTACTCTCAGTGTCTTATTCTACCTCTTTATATTTCACCTCATCTCATTATGGCTCATCTTTCATTATGTATGATCTCATTATCTCTTATCTCTCATTATCTCTTATCTCATATTATGTCTGATTCTACCTCGTTATGTATTATCTATCATTATGTTTCCTCTCATTATGTCTCATCTCATCTCATTATGTCTCCTCTCATTATGTCTCATCTCATTATCTCTCAAATTATGTCTTATCTCTCGTTATGTCTCATCTCATCTCATCATTTCTTATTCTACCTCTTTATGTCTCATCTCATCTCATTATGTCTCATTCCATCTCATTATTTCTTACCTCATCTCATTATCTCTCATCTCATCATGTTTCATCGGATCTCAGCTCATGACACCTCGTCACATTCAGAGCAGTTTACTCCAGGTGAGAATCAGGAGAAAGACCACATCCATCCAGAACGGCTGCACCGTGGGTTAAAGAGCCTCCCTCCACCCTCCCTCCCTGCCTCACGACTCTGTTACCATGGAAATGATGTTGCGGCACTCAAGACGTGATCTGATTCCAGTAGCCTATCAGGTGGGAGCATCTGAGACGCGGACCTCACAGGCTCTTATTACCCACCGCCCAAGCCCATGGCCATCGTCCCCCCCCCCTCCCCCCCCCGCCACCCTGAACACACAGGCGTGCCCTGAGTCCTGTGTTGACTCCATGGGGGGGTGGAGGAGATGGTGATGGGGGGATGGGGGTCCCCTCTGATCACTGACGGTTTGCCGTTCACTCCAGTGATCTCAGGAGTTAATTTCCTAGTGCATGTCTCCCGATGAGGAGGGGGCCCGGGGACGCTGAGCTGTCCGTTTATGAACAGTCTTCACACATCTGGACTCTTGTGGAAGAGCTCACTGCCTTCATCCTCACGATCGACTCATTTGTTTCTCCCACATCAATACTTATAGTGTTGGATAGAGTTTCCTTCAATGTGTATATGCCAAACTATAGAAACTAAAGGCCCAGGTTTATATAGGCTATAGGCCAAACTATAGAAACTAATGGCTCAGGGTTATATAGGCTATATGCCAAACTATACAAACTAAAGGCCCAGTGTTATATAGGCTATATGCCAAACTTTAGAAATTAAACGCCCAGGGTTATATATGCTATATGCAAAACTATAGAAAATAAAGGCCCAGGGTTATATAGGCTATATGCCAAACTATAGAAGCTACAGGCTAAAGGTTATATATGCTATATGGCAAACTAGAGAAGCTACAGGCTAATGGTTACACAGGCTATATGGCAAACTATAGAAGCTACAGGCTAAAGGTTATACAGGTGCTGAGTTCTTCAAGGAAAGTCGTCAAATCCAGGATAGCTTTTAACAGTTACTTTATTTGGTAAAGTATTTCGGTATGGTAACTAATGCTATGGAGCAAAAGGAGCTGGAAGCGTGTCTTGCACGTGCTGAGCGTCTCCTAGCTGATCATAAACATTAACCCTGTCTAATAGCTGCCGAGAAGATTCTGACGAGCTCTGGCTCAAACCGTCTGTTATGGTAGGGATCCGCATGGCCTGGAAGGAGTGGGAGGAGCCGGAGTGACGTATTACCCTCGGCTTCCTCACTTGTCTGTAGTGCTGCCTTCTGTGGATGGAGCTGCTATTGCAGCCTTCAGTAAGGTCCTGCTACCCTTGTGGCTATGTATAGTATTTACAGCTTATATGTTTGGTCCTGCTTCCTAGGGTCTATGTGTGGGTAGCTCAGGTTCTTAAAATACGTAACACAGGCGCATATGCCAAACCATAGAAGCTACAGAATAATGGTTGAATAGGCTATAATCTAAACTATAGAAACTAAAGGCCCAGGGTTATATAGGCTATATGCCAAACTATAGAAGATAGAGACTAAAGGTTATATACGCTATATGCTAAACTATAGAAGGTACAGGCTAAAGGATATATAGGCTACATGCCAAACTATAGAAACTACAGGCTAAAGGTTATGTAGGCTACATGCCAAACTATAGAAGCTAGAGACTTAAGGTTATGTAGGCGATGCCAAACTATAGAAGCAACAGGCTAAAGGTTATACAGGCTATATGCCAAACTTTAGAAGCTACAGGCTCATGGTTGTATAGGCTATATTTTAAACTATAGAAACTAAAAGCTCAGGGTTATATAGACTATATGCTAAACTGTAGAAACTAAAGGCCCAGGGTTATATAGGCTATATGCCAAACTATAGAAGCTACAGACTAAAGGTTATATATGCTAAATGCTAAACTATAGAAGCTACAGGCTAAAGGTTATATACACTATATGCTAAACTATAGAAGCTACAGGCTAAAGGTTACATAGGCAACATGCCAAACTGTAGAAGCTACAGGCTAATGGTTATACAAACTATATGCTAAACTATCAAAGCTAAAGGCTAACGGTTTTACAGGCTATGGGGTTTGCTTGTCTTGTATTATTTTCGCTCAATATATAATTTTGATGACAATTGCAAATGTCCTGTTTAGATAATGGCAAGTGATTATGTAATAGCATTATTATTGCATATTGTCAATCACAGTTTCTTCTGTGCCAGATGTTTTGTAGGAACGTTAGATTTGTGGAAACCCGAGATAATCACTCAACCGAACTTGACGTTTAGGTGTCTGTGTGTGTGTTTTGTGTGTGTGTGTGTGTGTGTGTGTGTGTGTGTGTGTGTGTGTGTGTGTGTGTCTGTTTTGTGTGTGTGTGTTGTGGTTGTCATGTTTCTGTGTTCGTAAGTAAGTGTGTGTGTGTGTGTGTGTGTGTGTGTGTGTGTGTGTGTGTGTGTGTGTGTGTGTGTGTGTGTGTGTGTGTGTGCGTGTGTGAGCACATGTAGCGTGTGAGTGTTTAAGGGTGTGCGTGTGTGTGTTGTGTGTGTGTGTGTGTGTGTGTGTTTGTGTATGTAGTGTATGTGTGTGTGTGTGTGTGTGTGTGTGTGTGTGTGTGTGTGTGTGTGTGTGTGTGTGTGTGTGTGTGTGAGTGCGTGTGCATGGGGTGTTGATGGGAGATTAGCAGACAAGGAGGGGGAGGGTGTAAATTGGGTTTGATCACAGCTAAACATGTTCCGACAAGTAGAAGGACAGAACCCATCACCAACCAGCCTCCATCACCAGCCTCCATCACCAGCCTCCATCCCCAGTCTCCATCACCAGGAGCCTCCATCACCAGGAGCCTCCATTACGAGGAGCCTCCATCACCAGCCTTCATCACCAGGAGCAGGGGCAGCCCCAGCACATTTGGCGCTCTAGGCGAGATTGTTGACGGGGGGGGGGGGGGGGGGGGGGGGGGGGGGGGGGGGGGGGGGGGGGGGTAGGGGGAATCTTTTTTTTTTTTTTTGGACGCACTATTTTGCGCTCCCCCTCTAGATGGCGCTCTAGGCGGCCGCCTGACCCGCCTGTAGGGAAGGCCGCCCCTGACCAGGAGACTCCATCACCAGGAGCCTCCAGAGTCCTGGTGGAGGCAGAAACAAACCACCATGTATCAAACTGGAGACGTAGTTCTTATTCTGAATGTTCACTTCTTGATACTGCTCATGGACCTTTTGATGGAACACACACGTAAATGTAGACATGAAGGCACGCACACACACACACAAACATGTGCCCACATTCAGGCACACACACACGCATACACACACACACGTTTATACAAGCCTCACTCT
>NC_044049.1:20455094-20457594 GCF_902167405.1 Gadus morhua | reverse complement strand
GTTGTGGTGGTGCTGGCTATGGAACTGATCCCAGTCCAGTGTCCTCCTGATGAGGGTTCGGTGGTTCTGTGTTCTCCATGGGTTGTGTTATCCATGGATGTGTGTTCTCCTGGGTGTGTGTGCTCCTGGGTGTTTGTGGGTGTGTGTATGTTCTACTGGGTGTGTGTTGGTGTGTTTTCTCCTGGGTGTGTGTGGTTGTGTTCTCCCTGTGTGTGTGTTCTCACTGGGTTGTGTTCTCCTGTGTGTGTGTGGGTGTGTGTTCTCCAAGGTGTGTGTTCTCCCTGTGTGTGTGTGTGTTCTCACTGGGTTGTGTTCTCCTGTGTGTGTGTGTTGGTGTGTGTTCTCCTGGGTGTGTGTTCTCCCTTGGTGCGTGTTTTCCTGGGTTGTGTTCTCCTGGATGTGTGTTTCCCTGGGTAGTGTTCTCCTGGGTGTGTGTTCTCCTGGGTTGCGTTCCCCTGGGTGTGTGTTGGTGTGTGTTCTCCTGAGTTGCGTTCCCCTGGGTGTGTGTTGGTGTGTGTTCTCCTGGTTGGCGTTCCCCTGGGTGTGTGTTGGTGTGTGTTCTCCTGGCTGTGAGTTCTCTTGCATCCAGACGGACAGAGAAGGATCTCAGACTCTCCATGGATCTGAACATGTGTGAATGTAAAGTCGCACTTGTTCTCCAGACGTGTTGCTTATGGATATTTCGGTCCGTGAATGTGTGAATGAATGAGTGAATGTGAGGCAATATTGTAAAGCGCTTTGAGTGGCCACTGGTTAGTACAGCGCTGTATTAATGCAGTGCCTTCACCTTTCCATTGAGCATAAGATCGTAGGCCGGAGTGACCCTAATCGCTACAAGGTGGTACCCTACCAGGTCAGCCAGCAGGGCCTGAGCTCACCACTACAGGGTGTGGGTCCACCTCTCTAACCCGTACTGATGGTCTGCTGACCGTCACCTCTCTAACCTGTACCGAGGGTCTGATGACCGTGCTCCACGGGCCAGGCCTTCACTGGCTGCTGCCCAGCACACATCCAGCTGTTCAGCTCCAATCGCTTGTCTCCTCAAGTCGGACAGGCAGCCAATCAGCATTAGGAGGGGGCTGGATTCACTTTGACAGTAGCTAGCTCTCTCATTGGTCTCCCGTGGAAGACCGTCCAAGCTGTCAGGAGCAGCACAGTGCACGTGTGAATCAGCCCGTTTAACACCACACATGGTGGGGACTAGGGGAGGGTTCACACACACACACACACACACACACACACACACACACACACACACACACACACACACACACACACACACACACACACAAACAAACACACACATGGACACTCCAGTCTCTCACTCCCACTCCCCATTCACTGTAATCAGCGCGTCCACTTAGACCTATTAGACTGTTGAAGGCACTAGTGAGGGTGTAGCATGGGAACGCGTGCGTCCCAGGAACAGGGTGTTCTCCTGGTTACACTCCTTCATCGGGGACATAAGGAGGAGACGTCTCCTGGTAACACTCCTTCATCATGAGGAGACGTCTCCTGGTAACACTCCTTCATCATGAGGAGACGTCTCCTGGTAACACTCCTTCATCATGAGGAGACGTCTCCTGGTAACACTCCTTCATCATCAGGAGACGTCTCCTGGTAACACGTCGGGAAACACTTTGGATCTCCAGGTTTTATTCTTGCAGAGGCGGATCCTCTGGTATTCCTCAGAGCCGTCTCCCCCCCCGACCGTCAATCTGAGATTAACAGAATTGTTACGTGTGCTTCACGGCCATTGCTGAGGTGAGGGAGACGCTGTGGCAGATGGCCGAGTGGACCCCTCCCGCTGACGGAGAACACACTGTGACAGGGAGGAGCCTGTGCGCTGTCTGTCCGGATGTCTGTATGTGTGTGCGTTTATTTATTCATGTGCTATCTGTTTGTGTGTGTGTATGTGTGTGTGTGTGTCTATGCCTGTGTGTTTGTGTGTGTGTGTATGTTTGTGTGTGTGTGTGTATTTCTGACACAACTGACTACCCTACGTTCTTAAAAACCTGTCACCGAAGGCAGGAATTGTTAAAATAGTGTGCAGATCAACGGGAGATTCGTGGCTCGTTATAATCTCGTTCCGTTAGCTGAGTGGATTTATACTCCTTCGTGCGTCTAGTAAAACACCCGGCAGCGGCGCAAAGATACTTTGATTGGGGAGTTTTACATTTCAAGTCAACTCGCCAAATAATTGCATTTCACCATATGGAATACGAAACAGAGTTTACCCCATCTGCTTCTTAAGAAAAACTGTGTGTGTTTCTGCTTGTGTGTGTGCGTTTGTGTGTGTGTTTGTGTGTGTCTGTTTATGTCTTTTTGTATGTGTTTGTGTATGTGTGTTTCTGCTTTTATGTATGTGTGTGTTTGTATAACATCTGCTGTTCTTCCTCTGCTTCTTTGAACAGCCTCCGCCCCATCTTACTCAACAGCCAAATATGTTGATTCTCTGCTCTTAAAGAAAACAATGCAAACAAATTATAACATTACAAAT
>NC_044049.1:20447594-20450094 GCF_902167405.1 Gadus morhua | reverse complement strand
GTGCGTCGTTGGACTTAAAAACAGTACTTAGCATTGTGTGGCCTCTCATCCTAGTTATCTTTGTTGTATACGGGGAATATATTGACCTAGCGATTGTTACTGCTTGCCACTTGGTTCTATGAACATCCTTACTGTTACAACGGTCACTAAGGGTACTAACGTCCTGAGCAGACAGCAGGGCTAACCAGGTGCATATAGGTCGCTGGGTTCCAGAATGTTCCAGCAGGATTAGAGATTATAGAATAAACGCATAACCACTGCCGCTTCGACACCACAACACACGCAGGGGTGGTGGCAGTGAGACACAGGATCAATAAATAAAATACATGTCTGGAGCAAAGCCAATCTAATGCTTGCTGGCAGTCGTCCTATTGGTCGAGGCATTCTTGGATGCTACAATTATAACACACACATATCGTAAGCAGAAGAATACAACTGTGTATGCTGCTATGTCTTTCAATGAAGTTGCTGAATCACAAGATACACACAGGTGACGCTTGCACGTACACAACACATTCACAACACACACACACACACACACACACACACACACACACACACACACACACACACACACACACACACACACACACACAGCAGGTGTTTCCCGTTGGTTGAGTGTCTGAGTGTGCTAGTACGTGAACCACTATCAAAAGGGGGGTAGGAACGGTGATTGGGCTGGGAAAAGGTTGTGTTATGTACGCAGTGAATCATTCTCATCACGGGCAACATGTAACGTCAAGGATAATCCCTGGAAGACAGAGCACTGGGCTGTCGAAACACAGCTCATCTGAGTGATGTTTCACAGACAGCAAGAGAGAGAGAGGGAGAGGGAGAGAGAGAGAGAGAGAGAGAGAGAGAGAGAGAGAGAGAGAGAGAGAGAGAGAGAGAGAGAGAGAGAGAGACAGAGACAGAGAGACAGAGAGAGAGACAGACAGAGAGAGAGAGGGAGGGGGGAGAGGGAGGGAGAGTGAATGAGAGAGAGAGAGAGAGAGAGAGAGAGAGAGAGAGAGAGAGAGAGAGAGAGAGAGAGAGAGAGGGGATGAGATTGCAAGAGAGAGGTAGGGAGAGGGAGGGCGAGAGAGAGAGAGAGGGAGGGAGTGGGAGGGAGAGAGAGAGAGAGAGAGAGGGAGGGAGGGAGATAGAGAGAGGATTATCAGTATTCACCCGTTAATCTACAATGTTCTACGGGAGAGAGTGTTGTCTCCAGGCTCCAGGCGGCAGAGCTCTACTCTCGGCCCAGACAGTGGGCTGACCGGTGAGCTAAACACTCCCTGATGATCCACTGGACAGACGGCTGCTCACCTAACCTCACACGCAAATATATACGCCAGGGACGCGGGAAGTGGGGGTGCTTAGGGTGCTGCAGCACCCCCCTGGCGGTCCTTGGCTGTAACTGCAAGTGAGAACGTTTTCTGAACAAATCAAAATTTTTTTTTAGAGTAGAATTTTATCATACAACATGATTTTCTATGAAATTATTGACATCCACCCTTTTTGTTATATTTATCATATTAGCATTTCATTTTATTTAGGACATTGTCTGTGTAGGCTGACGTAGGCTATGACGCACAACGCAGAACAATGGTATATGCGCGACGGGAAAATTCGAAAAGTCAAGCTTGTTACAAGTGCAATGTGTCACAGAAAATAAGTATTTTCCGATTTTTTTGGCCCCAAGGAGGCAAAACTTTGCGATCAAAACACCAGCCAGACATCCAATTCCCTGCATTCCGTATGTGATCTATCCATAGCTGAATATGGTACTATGCTGATTTTACATAAGCATGTTGTTGTTCAAGATCTGTTGTAGTGCAAAACATTCTAAAACTGGTGTAAAATGTTGCTGGCCATAATAATAGACGTTGAATGTTATCGTTTTGATTCTGGAATCCCGCACGTAAACTGGTTGGCAAAAAAAGAGCAAAGACGGACGGTTCACTTGACGGAGAAATCGTCACATACCTCATATCCTCATATCAGCCAACTCGTAACTCTGGTTGAAAATGAAGGCTTTCTTTTACCGTCACTTTCCTTTGTAAACCTTTAGGAATAACCTCCTGAATCCTTGTTATAACGCTTTGTATAATCCCGGGCCGCAACAGCTTGTCTGCATGTTGTTAGTGTGTGAAATTCATTACAGCATCAGCCGACTTTACTCTAATTTCCACATCGTTTACTTCCTAACGTTTGTGAATAACAGTGGCTAGTTGGCAGAGTTTGTCTTTTTACACACCAGGGGTTGAGTCATTTATAACCGTTGCGTACGCACAAAACGGGGATGAAATTGGCGTACGCGACTTTCCACGCCAAGGTTGTGATCTATAAAAAACCAACTTGACGGGAGAATGTGCGCGGCCCTAAGCAAACTCAGACCCATGCGTACGCATGGTTTGGAGGAAAAGGAGAATTGGCGACACAGATGGTGTGGTGGTGAACTGAAGTCAGACAGAAGAATTGTAGAGTGAGAAGAACGATTATGTTTTATCATCGCCCTTCA